>NW_027205704.1:600000-973291 GCF_024711535.1 Dipodomys merriami | reverse complement strand
TCCGCGCCTTCCCTTTCCTCCCTTCCTCCAAGCTTCTCGGTTCCCTCCCCTGAGGTACCGGCGCCATGTCCAGCGCCCGGACCCCCCTACCCACGCTGAACGAGAGGGACACGGAGCAGGTAAGGAGCCCCGAGGGCTCCCCGAATTCTCTGGCTGGGCCCCCTGCACCTTGCGGAGCCTCCTCCCTCTGCTCTCCTACTGCCATCCCGCAGACCTCGGCTGCCCTGTCATCTGGCTACTGTCCCCGCACATCACCTTTGCGAGTCTTGACCCGGGACCCACCTTGTCCTGACTCGGAGCTGCACACTTGTCTTTCTGCCAACTCCCCTCTCCCCTCACCGCCCTCCTGCTCTCTTCCGTGTTACCTCCCCGGCCTCCCCTTCTCTTCCCCTTCCCCCCCCCCCCCCAGGGGCCTTTCTGGTCTTCTTCCACCCACGCTCCGAGTAGCCACCCTCCGGCTCCTCGAATAACATCCCGCGATTTGCCACGGATGGTTGTCCACCTTTTCCTGCCTCTCCTCTAGCCTTGCTCCCCCGTCGCCCGCACCGGTTCTCCCAGTCCTCGGTTATCGCCCTCGGGGTCTTTGCCCCGGAGTGTGTTTTCGATACCCCGTCCCCCTTTCACTTTCCCAGCGGCTTTTTCTACCCTGTTTCGTTCCAAATCGGGCTCTCCCTCTTGCTTGCAACCCACCCGCTCCTCCCTCATCCCCTTTCCAAATCGTGCGCCTACTCTTTTTGCTCATCACTTTCCCTTCTTTTCGCCAAGAGCTAGCTAGCTCCCTGGTTCCCGGAGCTGGCATGTGTGTCGCTTCCGTGTTTCCCATATAGCTGTCATGCGCATAGTTTTCCCACAGGTTGCTTTTGGGGATTCAGTCACCACTGCCTCGGAGTCTTTGGATCCTACTTCTTCTCCCCCCCCTCCCTCCCCCCACCTTCCCCTTGGGGTTTGGCTTTTAAGTCTCTGAGCCTCTCGGGGTTCCCTCCCCCCCCCCCGCTGTGAGTGTTCAACCAGCTTCTCCTTGGGCTCAAACTCGGTCGTCTTGTTGGAAAAAAGAAGCTGTTGTATTCTTGTTGTATTCACCTAACCTGTTGCTCGGTCCTTCCCCGGCCGCACACGTATCACCATCTCTGCCTGCCTTTCTGCCTTCTCACGCTGCAATACAAAGCAGGATGCTTTCTGTCTCTCTTCAACAGTGGCTGTCACTTCTCTTAGTGTCTTCCTCCTTGCTTGCTGCTTCCTGTTGCACAACCTTACCCTGTCTTCCTTACTATGCTTCTTAATCAGAGCTGCCTTTCATGTCCAGTGAGTCTCCTGTCCTCTGCACAGTATATAGTTCCCCCGCCACCCTCCTGTCCATTCCCTTCCTATTGGCTAGTGTTTGTGATTCCCAGGAAATCCACGCATTTTGCACGTGCATTTCTTCCACTGCTGGTCAGCCTCAGAATTCTACAGGCTCACTCTCTCCCAACCTGGCAATCAGTGCTTACACTTGTCACCCAAGCCTTTGCCTTTTCTGTCATCATCTGGCCTCAGCCCAGAGGCATCCACTTTCCATCCCTCCCTTTCCTTTCATCCTCTCCCCTGCCTATCTGAACTTTCTTGGTGAACTTTACTAGGCTAAATAAATAAATGCACCTTGTCCAGAAAAAGAGACTTCTACCCTGAGGCTGCAGTGCTTTTTGCATTCTTTCCCCTCATTACATCTTTTCTGTTTTCCTGATTCTCTGTGTTCTTTGTAGTCAGGTGGGGTAGAGTGATGTTCCATTCTCTCGCACGTTAACCTCTGAGAAATCTTAACTTCCTTTCATTTATTTTGCTTTTCTGTCTTGTTAACCTTCTTGCCTTCTTGTCACATGGGCACGTAGGGGTTCAAGAGGAGTATAGACAGAGCTTTTCTCTGCAATGGTTGACCCTTATTTCATATGGACTGTTTGCTTTTGGGGGGTGAAGTAGGGGCTGTGAGTGAGGGGTGATTGATTTGTCCCATCACTGGTCTGGTGGCTGGGTTGACATGGGACAGAGGTCTTGATCTGGGTGCCCATAGCCCCTCGCTTGCCAGCTGGTTCTTTCCTACTGGGATCCACTTTCTCTAGGTTCTCTTGAGGTTGTTGCTTGTTTGTTCCCTTTCCTCTCAAGATCTTTGTTTTAGCAGGTAGACCCTGCCTGACCAGAGAACTTTCCCAGACTCTTGATTATGAGCTGGTAGGAGGAGGCCAAGTGACTGGCACCCTCAGGCATTCGGGGAGTGGCTGGAGTGCCTACTTTCTCTGTGAGGTTGTGGGGGCATTGTGCTCCAGAGAGTAGAAGACTGCCTCAGTGTGGGTTCTTTGTGCTCTGCTAAATGTAAATGCATTATTGCCTCTGTCTTTTTCTTGTATTCTGTACACTGATTTCCTCTCTTATTTGCCTCAAGTACTACTGAGCAAGTAGTGGAGACTCAGAAGATGTCTACTGATTTTGTGATAGCAAGTGATCAATTTTGGATAAGCTCCTCTGTGCTAACTTTGTTTAGTCCAGTGGCTGCATATGTTGTCATTCTCTTCCAAATTTAAGAGTTACTTATCCTCTTTACTCTTTGTGAAGTGTGTGCGTGTGTGCGTGTGCGTGCGTGTGTGTGTGTGTGTGTGTGTGTGTGTGTGTGTGTGTGTGTGTGTACTGGGAATGGTGCTCAGAGCCCTGCCTGACACATGCTGGGCGAGTGTTCTGCCAGTGGGCTACAATCCCAGTCCAGTGCTATGTTCTTTAAAGCTTGTTAAAAAAAAAAAAAAAAAAAGTTCAACAACAAGTCTTCCGTTCATAAGGCCAATGATGGCCTCCTTTAGAATTGATCATGCTTTCTGTCAGGTGAAGTAGGTACCTGCTTTTTGGTCCTGTTGTAGTTTTGGCTGAAATGGCCATAGAGGCTCAGTCATTGCAGTGGCCTTAATGAAAAGAAATAAAAAGCAAGAGATTTGATTGGGCACTTCCCTCTCTCCTGAGGTCCACTCTCACCTTATTTAAGTAGATTTAAATTATTTAAACTGGTTTTCCCAGAAAATAGGTAAACAAACTCTGGTGGTTGTCTCCAATCTTTTTTACTTGCTCTTTTCTCCCCCCCCCCCTTTTTTTTTAAATGTGGCTGATAAGGAACTGTTTCTGGGTGCTCTTTGATCACATCTGAAACACACACAGAAAAAAACGTTGAAGCATTAAAAATAAACCTTATGTTGCAGAGAGATTGCCTGTTTGCTGTCAACTTTGCTTCTTAACAGTGAAAGTAGGAGATAAAAGAAAGTGAAGCTCTGTCTTTAAGATGATTTTTTTTTTTTTTTGTGACACCTGATTCTAGATGTGCTTTTTTTTATGGTGATAGACTTCTTCCTCTGCAGAAGGAGGATTCTGACCTGGGTCTGGTAGTTTTGGAGTTTCTTAGTCTGTGAGCTGAGCTTTCTGTAAGCTTCTTTTCCAAATGGCTCTGCTGGCCTGGAGGCTTGGCAGCTTTGAAAGCAATCAGCAAGATGACTGTTTGTCTTCTAGCCAGCAGCAACAGTCAGGCAAGTGTGGAGATGGTCCAGTTTCCAGAGTTCACCTGCCACTGGCTAGCACTTTGGTTAGGACCTGGGGAAGGTCCACATGGCTTTGGACCTGCCTCACCTTAAGGCCTAGAAATTGAAAGAACTCCCAAAAGAAAATAGAAGCCTCTTGCCACCCATCAGGTTTCTGGCCATTAGACGAGGCACAATGCTGCCCTCACTTTTTTTGGTGGGGAGAGGGGGGTGATGGTCATGGGGCTTGAACTTAGGACCTGGGCACTCTCCCTGAGCTGTTTTGCTCAAGGCTAATGTTCTGCCACTTTGAGCCACAGTACCACTTCTGGTTTTCTTGTGGCTAATTGGAGATAAAATAGTCTCATAGACTTCCTTGCTTGGGCCAGCTTTGAACCATGATCCTCAGATCTCAATCTCCTGAACAGCTAGGATTACAGGTGCCCAGTTGCCTTCACATTTTTAGGGAATAGGGAATGTACATTTTCTCAGAATTCCAGAAGAAGAAGTTTGGAAGATTTATGAAGAGGAAAATCTTAATTTTAGGATGCTGTAAAGAACAATAAGCTTCTCCATGCACATTGTATCCAGTGTCAATCTGGATGCTGCTGCTGTCGCCGCCTCCTTCTCCTCTTCTTCTTTCTCCTCCTCCTCCTCCTCCTCCTCCTCCTCCTCCTCCTCCTCCTCCTCCTCCTCCTCCTCCTCCTCCTCCTCCTCTTCCTCTTCCTTTTTTTGTGCCGGTCCTGGTGCTTGAATTCAGGGCCTAGGCAGTGTCCCTGAGCTTTTTTGCTCAAGGCTTGTGTTCTACCACTTGATCCATAGCTCCACTTCTGGCTTTTTGGTGGTTAATTGGAGATAAGAGTGTAGCGTTCTTTTCTGCCCAGGCTTCTGATCACTTCTGTACTAAAAAGTTTGTGATACCCTCTGGGTCAATAACTGGGTTAGCTAGGGTGCCACCTTCCAGCTCTGGGAGCTGTGCTGTACTGTGCTTGGGGTGCTAGCACTGATTCTTTGCTTTGACATGGCAGTGAGGTGGGGGTGGGGTAGAGGTGGGATGAAAGTACTCTTAGATGGGGATGTGGGTGAATGTCTGATCACATATCCTCACTTACCTGCTGCTATGCCCTAGAGATTTCAGATGAGGATTGGGTTAAGGGCTCTCAGAATCTGTAGAGTTGCCATGTGTACCCTTTGCACCTGGTAAAAGTAGCCACCTTACACATTGTAATAATGTCTCTCTATGCTTTCTGTCTGTGGACTGTAGGATGTAGCTGAACAGATGGAAACAAGTCAGTCATTGAGAATTGGCTTGCTTCAGATTGAAATCCAGTTTGCACAGGGGTAGCTGAATCTTTCAGACTGAGACCAAACAATGGGCTGGAGATTTTTTCAGCATGAATGTCTTAGGCAGAGTCGATGTCTATGGAAAATTTGTCTGAGAGATTTGCATGATGAGATCTCTTTGGGAATCAGAACTTCTCTGGCTAGACTTTTTCCCCTTTGGACAGAACAACCCAATTCTCAGTGGACATTTGACCAGGACTAACCCAGGCCTTCATGAACTCTTTCCCATTTTGAGCACTTAGCCACCTGGCTGGCATTTCTCTTCCCTCAGGAGCTTCCATGACGTTCCTATATATGTATTATGTCTATTCAAATGAATATTTTATACCTAGAGTGCAGCCAAGCCTCAGACTTTGTGGCCCATTATCGACAAGCAGGGTGGGGGCTGGGTACCACCTTTGGCCCCTGATAGTGTCTTTGCTAAATGGATTCCCTCCCAGCAGCACTTTGAAGCCCATTAATGGTTTGGGATGAAGTAACCTCGGCAGATGGAAAGGGCCAGTAGGGTTGTCATCTCCCTTTCTTGAGACTGCCTCATAAGGCTTCCTGTAGTACCCAGGCCCAGCCCTGATTCCCTCTGCTTGGTTAAGCTAGGTTCTGTTATTAGGCCTTTGTGCACAGAGGGTTTGATTCCCTTTTAGCAAGGGTGGTGCTGCCATGTTCACTGCTTCTTTAGCAAAGCAAAAATTGAGAGGCATATGGAAAATGTGGTGGAATTTAAACATGGCCCCTTTTCCTTCCTCTTCTGAGTTTCAGCAAAATGACAAACAGGATAGGTGGCTGAATTTGCTTCTCTTGACGGGAGATTCCAGTGTTTGTATGTTTTGCACTGGAAGCTTGGGTTCTCCAGGCTTTCTCCCAGCCTTTATCAAACACAAGTGAGTCATTGAAGCATTAGCTGTGCATTTTCCCCTTCTGTCTCAGCACAGGGAAGAGTAAGCCTTTTACAAACCTTGTGAGGAAGGAAATCATCCTTTCCTCAGGTGGGCATGGAAAGCACCCAGGCCACCCTGGCTTAACCCTAAAAGTTTTACCTCCATTCTACCACAGCCTTTCGGTAAAGGCCACGGAGTGCCTTTGCTTATCCTTTAGGCTGAGGTGGGGCAGATGATTGTGAAGCACTGCCTAGAGGGAATCTGGCCTCTTGTTTTCCACTTATCTCTCCAAAGAGAAGGCACCCCTGTCCCTTCCCACACCCACCGGACCACTTTCTCCTTTTTGGGTGTAAACAGGCTAGATTCCTTGGTCTGTATGTCTAGTGTATTTGAAGTTTCTGGATTTCTGTGAGGAATTTGTTCCAAGATGCCTGTCTTTGGGTTATCGCTTATTTCCCTATTTCCAGTTATTCCTTATGTTTCTCATGAGAAGATGGCAAAATGTGATCCCATTCCTCCCAAGATGGGGGAGCATTTCCTACCTACCAAATTATTAGTTTTAGGCTTAAAAAACTGTAAGATCACACGAGGTTTGATAGAAGAGAGGGTAAGGTGAACACTGATACTGGCTAAGGGATCCCAGGGACAATTGAAGATGAGGAGAAAGAGAAGGGGTAGGTTCAGTGACTGGCTCCAAGCCACCTATTTGGTTTTTTTTCTTTTTAATATAAGCAGCCCATAGTCTGTTCTGTAGAACCAGTCAAGCTGGTTTTGAGCAGCCTCGGCCTATTTTTCTCTGTGTTCTCTGAGAAGTTGGCAATACAAAGGTCTGCCTTCTCCGGGCTGTGTTCAGTGAGGCATGAGTTTGAAAAGTGTAAACAACCCCTCTCCTTCTCCAAATACCCATGAGTCTGGGAGCCGGACCTCATTCTTGAAAAGGGGCTTTTTTGCACCCCATGTACCTTTGTCTTCAGAGTGACCGATCTTCCCTGGAAGTTTTAAGGCATGCACACTTTTTTCCCTCTCCCTCAAAGCTAGTGCTCTACTACTTGAGCCACAGCTCCACTTCCAGCTTTTTGCTGGTCAGCTGGTAATGAGAATCTCCTAGACTTTACAGGTCAGATTGGCTTTGAACTGCGATCCTCAGATCTCAGCCTCCTGAGTTGCTAGGATTATAGGTGTGAACCACCAGTGCCCAGCCTTTTAATGTTTCTTTCTTTCCTTCTTTTTTTTTTTTCTTTGTCCATGGTGGGGCTGGAACTCTGGGCCTGGGCATTGTCCCTCAGCTCTTCAACTCAAGGCCAGCGCTCTACCATTGGAGTGCTACTTCCGGCTTTTTTCTTTTTGCTTATGTGGTGCTGAGGAATCGAAGCCAGGGCTTCATGCAAGGCAAGTGCTCTACCACTGAGCCACCTTCCCAGCCCCTTCTGGTGGTTTTATTAGACAGAACAGTCTCATGGACTTTCCTGCTCTAGCTGGCTTTGAATCGGGATCTTCAGATCTCAGCCTCCTGAGTAGCTAGGATTACAGGTGTGAGACACCAGTGCTCCCTCCCTCTTATCTTCTCTCTCTTTTCCTTCCTTTTTTCCCTTTACCAGTTACTATATAAAAGAAATAGAATATTGTTGGAGAATTTCATATAATTTTTTGGGAGGAGGGGATGAGGTTTCACTGTGTACCCAGGCTGGCCTGGAACTGATCCTAGTATTGGAATTATAGGCTTATGCCACTAGCAGCTCTTCTTCTTCCTTCTCTTCCTTCCTTCCTTCCTTCCTTCCTTCCTTCCTTCCTTCCTTCCTTCCTTCCTCCCTCCCTCCCTCCCTCCCTCCCTTACTCCCTCCCTTCTCCCTCCCTTCCTCCTCCTCCTCTTCTTTTTCTTCTTCTCCTTCTCCTACTTCTTCTCCTCCTTCTCCTTCTCCTCCTTCTCCTCCTCCTCATAACAATTTTATTTTAAATAAAGCCTCAATATTAGTCAATTTTGATTAAAGGAAAAAACACCACCTGCTGCCTGTCCATATTTCAGTGTTACGAATGCTGGTAATGATGGATGTGCAGTTTCATTGATAACCAGAAGGCTAAATCCAGAGTTAACAGACCATCGATTTTGTGAGCAGGGACTCCAGTTTTAGAGGAGATGTCAAGGGTTCCTTTTGGTAAGGCCCCACCAAGTGCAGGGATTTCCTTTACCAAAGTCTCTCTTTATGCGCTGTATCAGCCCTTTGGCCACAAGAGAAAGCTCTCTGTTTCTCTTATAGACCACATGGGGCTTAGCAGTACAGGAATGAAGGTTCCTTTGTCCCTAGCAGAATTGCCTTCAAGGGCAGGTTCTTGTTACTCCTCTTTCAAAGGCATGAAGGGATGCAGCCATTTCTCAGCTGCTCCTGTGAATTTTGGTCTGAATCTGGGACTGAGATCGTGGGCTCTGTCGGCTCCTTGTTTATCTTCATCTCTTGCCATCTGTGGAGCCCAAATGCCTTGTCAGAACAGCAAGTAAGCTGATGGGGCTTTTCACTGTGCAGCCGTGATCAGGGAGGAAGGTAACAGAGTAGCTTCAGAGCTAGCGCATCAGGCGCTCTATTTTCTTTCATTGTATTTTTCTCTTTCTTTTGACCTCTCTGCTGAGGTGTCATACTCTACCACTTTACTTTTCCTGTTTGGTGTCTTTGAACTCCCTTTATTGCCCCATCTATCTATGTTCCTCTCCATATTGGGTTTTTCATTTACTTATCTCACTCTCCTGTATCTGTGGCATGGCTCAGAAGAAGGATTTGTGTGTGTGTACCAGTTCTGGGGCTTGAACTCAAGGTCTACGCTCTGTCCCTGAGCTACCACTTGAGCCATAGCACCACTTCTGTTTTTTGTTTTTTGTTTTGAATGGTTTATTGGAGATAAGAGTCTCATGGACTTTTCCTGCCTGGGCTGGTTTCCAACCACAATCCTCAGATCTCAGCTTCCTGAGTAGCTAAGATTATAGGCATGAGCCACTGGCACCCAGACAGGAGAGGAATTTTGACAGTCTGAGAGCTCCTTCATGCATGGAATCCTAGAACCACCCACTCCTTTTCTTTTCCCATTCCTCTGGTTTCTATAAAGTTAAGAGTTGGCTACTTTAGAAAAGAAGTTCATTCTTGTTTGCTGGTGCTTGCTTGTCTTAATCCCAGCACTTGGGAGGCTGAGGCAGGAAGCTGACCAGTTAGAGGCCAGCTTCAATTAAATGGTGAGACCTTGTTTCAGAAGAAAACAAAAATTCAGTTCTTTTTGTGTCTCTAGAGCTACCTTCCTTAGTAAAGCTAGGCCTTTCAACCTGACAACTTATTAGGGACCGTATTCTGGTTTCCGTGGTGACTGAAGCTAATCCAAGCCGATTCTTGGCTGTTTCCTCTGACCTTACAGCCAGTTCTGATAGACTCTTTTCCTTATCAGAAATAAGTCCAGACCCTGTCTTGAGAGAGACCTGGGAAGATTTTGCTAATTTTGATGGTATGATGTTGAATTAGTTCTCTGTGATGTTGGGGCCATAGGAATCACTAAGGCCCTTTCAAGTGGTACATACAGTCAGTATCAGTTATTTTTATTGTAACATGCTGTTTTTCACTTTCAGGTTCTTACCTGGATGGTGGTGATTTTCAAGGGCTATATAATATGTGATCACATCACCAGCTAATGAGATGTGGGCTTCTTTATTACATCCTTTTACATACAAATATGACGTTTTTAGTGATGAACTTACTTTGTTCTTGGAACTTTTGTTCTTGGAACTTCTGTTATTCTCTTCCCAGCTCTCTTTGGTTTTCCTGCTAGAGTTTTCATAAACTTCATTATTGTCTAATAGGTCATTATTTTGAAATTCTGGTATTTTCCTATCTTTTAGGAAACTGCAAGGAGTATGTATATCTTGTAATACCAAAAAGTATTTGGAAAAAAGTCAAAAGTCTAACTTAAAAAAATATATTTCTGCTGAACTATTTAAGAGGATGAGGGAAGGGGAGAGGGAAAATAGATGAATGGCAAAAAACCTAGAAATACATTGCAACTATATGAGATGTCAGCATAAAGAGTCTTAATAGGGGTTGGGGAGGTTAGGATTGAGAAAGCAGTAGAAAAGATTGTTCTGAGCAAAGTAGGGTAATGTCTTACCTAAAACACCATGGTGGAGCCTCTTGGTGCAATTAATACCCACAATGAGAAAACAACTGACATGAAAGTGGAGCAACTTTGTTCGGGTAGAGGTGGCAGCAGGAGCAGAGAGGGCTAAGGAGGAGGTATATGAAGATATAAATGATGGAAACTGTTTGCATGTATGAAAATAGAATAATGAGCCAGGTGCTGATTGCTCACACTTGTAATCCTAGCTACTCAGGAAGCTGAGTTCTGAGGATGGTAGTTTGAAACTGAGCAGGAAAGTCTATAAGGCTTTTATCTCCAGTAAACTACTCAAAAAAAAAAAAAATAAGTGGTGCTGTGGCTCAAGTGGTAGAGTGCCAGCCTTGAGCAAAAGAAGCTCAGGGACAGCACCCAAGCCCAGAGTTCAAGCCCCAGGACTGGCAAGAAAAAAAGAAAAGAAAAGAAAGAAAGAAAGAAAATAGAACAATGAAACTTGTTGAAATTGTTTTGGGAAAGGGGAAACAAGGTATAAGGGAGAATGATAGAGATGGTGTGGTTGATCAGCATAAGTTGTATGCATGGAACTGTTACAAAGGAATACCATGCATTAATACAATTAATGTATACTATTCATTCTAAAATAGAAGGCAGTTTTTTTTTTTTTTTCTTTTTTTTTTGTTGGTCGTGGGGCTTGAACTCTGGGCCTGGTCGTTGTCCCTTAGCTCTTCAGCTCAAGGCGAGCGCTCTACCACTTGAGCTACAGCGCCACTTCCGGTTTTCTGGTGGTTTTTTATTGGAGATAGGAGTCTCACGGTCTCTCCTGCCCGGGTTGGCTTTGAACCGCTATCCTCAGATCTCAGCCTCCTGAGTAGCTAGGATTACAGGCGTGAGCCACTAGCGCCCGGCTAGAAGGCAGTTTATAGTATTTTTCTTTTTTTTTTTTTTTTTTTTTTTTTGGGTCCGGTCGTGGGGCCTGAACTCTGGGCCTGGGCGCTGTCCCTCAGCTCTTCAGCTCAAGGCTAGCGCTCTACCACTTGAGCCACAGCGCCACTTCCGGCTTTTTTCTTTTTGCTTATGTGGTGCTGAGGAATCGAACCCAGGGCCTCGAGCATGCAAGGCAAGCGCTCTACCACTGAGCCACCTTCCCAGCCCCTATAGTATTTTTCTTATTTAAGTATGAGTATTATCTTAAAAGGGATGATTAGATTAGCTTTTTCAAAGTATAGCTGCAACATCCATTTAAAGATACTAAAATGAACATTTCAACAAGTATAAGAGGGGATTCCACCTCAAAGAAATCGGGCAGAAGTACAAATAAGAATTTGAAGGAAAAAAGTTATAATGAAACTGTCTTCTCAATATTATAGATGTTAATAATGTGCCTTGGTATATCTTCAGCAACAAAACACTTTTGTCTGGTATTACCACCCAAGGTGCATCATTGTTGCAATGTCAATAGTAATTTAAAGAAAAGAGAACTGAATTTTTCTTTTTTTTGGGGGGTGGTCCATCGTCGGTCTTGAACTCAGGGCTTGGGTGTTGTGCCTGAGCTCTTTTGCTCAAGGCTAGTGCTCTACCACTTTGTGCCACAGCACTACTCCTGGTTTTCTGGTGATTAATTGGAGATAAGAGTCTCATAGACTTTCCTGCCCAAGCTGGCTTTGAATCATGATCCTCAGATCTCCCCCTCCAGAGTAGCTAGTACTAGGCACAAGCCATTGATGCCCAGCTGAGAATTGAATATTTTTATTAGCATACATAATCATACAAATGGGTTTCATAACAGAGCTCTGTTGTCTCATGCCTCTAATCCTAGCTACTCAGGAAGCTGAGATCTGAGAGTTGTGGCTCAAAGCCAGCTCACGCAGGAAAGTCCATGAGTCTTATCTCCAATTAGCCACCAGAAAATCAGAAGTGGTGCTGTGGCTCAAAGTGGTAGAGCTCTAGCCCTGAACAAAAGAGCTCAGGAATGGTGCCCAGGTCCTGAGTTCAAGCCCCATGATAGACACATCCCCCATTCCCTCCTCCTGCCACAAAAAGGGGAGGGGCTATTGTAGCATATCTATCCATATCTGTAAACTGCACCCAGATCAACCTCATCTAGAATTGAATTATTTTAAGTGTTCATACTATGAGTACTTTAAAAGTCAAAGGATCTTCTAGTTTTTCACTCTGGAGGTGAGTCACTGAAGCCTCCTATGAGCCAAGTGACCATTTTGCTTTGGCAAGAGAAACCTGCACAGTAGCTGAGAGGCTAAGCAGGTCTTAGACAGCTAACATTCCTGAGTGCCCACTGGATGAAAAATCAGTAGAATTCAGGGCATCGTCACTTGAGATGTTTCTGGTACTTGGTGAATAGAAGAGGTAACTGTAGTCATGAAGACCAAGTTAATACCTTATTTTCAGAATGTTCACTCTCACCTAACACAAGCGAATGTACAGACATGGCTTGCCATGCTTCACCAGCATTGACTCGTCAAAGAATAATTTATGTGAATGCTCAGCCACAGACACAAGTGGTGATAAATATTCAAAGGATTGAATAACTTCTGAATCTCTTGATTTACCCTGGAACAGTTTCATTTCCATTTACACTGATGGCACAGAAGCAATGACAGAAAAAACTGCTGGCGCCAAAATCGAATCAAGATACTAGACCACCAGTGATCAAAGTCGTGGTCTTCGTTGCTGCCACTCAAGAACATCTTGGATGAATAGCTAGAAACAATTTTCATTTTATCTTCCCCATTAACAAAAGTGCTTTTAATCTTGTGGATCATGAAGCGTCACTGAGCCATACCCACGAAACATCACTGCTATGAGCCACATTTTGGTGGAAGAGCACGTGTGACAGAGCTGAACCAGCTGCATGGATCATTTTAACTAGAAATACCAACTGGGATTGGGAATGTGTTTAGAGGTAGAGTGCTTACCTAGCATGTATGAAGCATTGGGTCCAATTCTTCAGTACCACATAAACAGAAAAAGCCAGAAATGGCACTATGACTCAAGTGGTAGAGTATTAGCCTTGAGCAAAGCAGCTCAGGGACAGTGCCCAGGCCCTGAGTGCAAGACCCAGGACTGGCCAAAAAAAAAAAAAAAAAAAATAACAACTGATGGACCAAACTGGACAACTTCAGTGGACATTCTCTTGGAAATTAATAAAGTAGCTTTCACTGATGTCAGAATGATAAAATTCAAGTTTTCAAGTGAAAATTGGAATTTTGGGAACTTTGTATCTATCAAAGAGGTGGTGAGAACAGTGTAAAGATAACATGACTTTTGATACTGTAAGTATTAGAATTTGGAAATTCTGCTTAATTCAGTGTAGGGATATTCTTCAGTGGGTAAAAGAGCCATTCAAAGAACAAGCTAACCAATGAATTTTAACATACGAGTATATAAAAAAGGTTTATTGGTAAAATTTAAGAATCTACTTTGCAGCTACCACTGTTTCAATTTTATTTTATTTTTTGTTGGTTGTGGGGCGTGAACTCTGGGCCTGGGCGCTGTCCCTTAGCTCTTCAGCTCAAGGCTAACACCCACCCACTAGAGCCCCAATGCCACTTCCAGCTTTTTCTGCTTATGTGGTGCTGAGGAATCAAACCCAGGGCCTCATGCATGCAAGGCAAACACTCTACCACTGAGCCACCTTCCCAGCCCGCATTTTTTTTTAAATTTTTGTTTATGTTGTACCTAGGAATAGAACCCAGGGTCTCTTGCATGCTAGGCAAGCACTCTATTACTAAGCCATATTCACAGCTCCCCAGTTTTGGCCTGGTATCAAAGAAGAAAATCCTCTGTATCTGGAAGGCTGTAAACTGTTTTCTAACTGCCTATATGAAGTCGGGTTGTTTTCACATACTTCCAAACAAGGTGTTGAAACATTGATTGCAGACATAGATTTGAAGTCAGCTGTAGTCCATTAATTCAGATATTAAGGAGACATGCAAGGAGGTAAAAGAATGCAACTCTTGTTATCAAATTTTAGTTTGTTTAGGAAAACAGTTTTCCATTAAAAATAGGTTGCATAAATGTGTATTTGTTTCATATTACTATTATTTTGTTGTTGTTGGTCATGGGGTTTGAACTATGGGCCTGGGTGCTGTCCCTGTGCTCTTCAGCTTAAAGCGAGCACTCTACCTCTTTGTTTTTTTGTCGGTCCTGAAGCTTGAACTCTGAGCTTGGGTGCTGTCCCTCAGCTCTTCAGCTCAAGGCGAGCGTTCTACCGCTTGAGCCACAGTACTACTTCCGGTTTTCTAGTGGCTTATTGGAGATAAGAGTCTCATGGACTTTTCTTTTTTCTTTTTTTTTCTTTTTTTTTTTGGGTCCGGTCGTGGGCCTGAACTCTGGGCCTGGGCGCTGTTCCTCAGCTCTTCAGCTCAAGGGTAGCGCTCTACCACGTGAGCCACAGCGCCACTTCCGGCTTTTTTCTTTTTGCTTATGTGGTGCTGAGGAATCGAACCCAGGGCCTCAAGCGCTCTACCACTGAGCCACCTTCCCAGCCCTCTCATGGACTTTTCTGCCCAGGCTGGCTTTGAACCGCAATCCTCAGCCTTCTGAGTAGCTAGGATTACAGGCGTGAGCCACCGGCGCCCAGCAACACTTTATCTCTTTAGCCACAGCGTCACTTCCAGTTTTCTAGTGGAAATCAGAAACTCACAAACTTTCCTGCCCAGGCTGGCTTTGAACCGAGATCCTCAGATCTCAACCTCCTGAGTAGGTAGGATTACAGGTGTGAGCTACCAGTGCCAGGCTTAATATTATTTTGAATGAATAAATATTTTAAGAAATTTCTTTTTTTTTTTTTGTTTTTGGTTGGTTGTGGGGCTTGAACTCTGGACTTGTGCGCTGTCCCTGTGCTCTTCAGCTCAACGCGAGCACTCTACCGCTTGAGCCACAGCGCCACTTCTGGTTTTCTAGGGGTTTATTGGAGATCAGAGTGTCACGGACTTTCCTTTGGGCTGGCTTTGAACCGAGATCCTCAGATCTCAGCCTCCTGAGTAGCAAGAAATTTCTTTTTTTTTTGGGTCCAGTCATGGGGCCTGTACTCTGGGCCTGGGTGCTGTCCCTCAGCTCTTCAGCTCAAGGTTAGCACACTACCACTTGAACCACAGCACCACTTCCGGCTTTTTTTTTCTGCTTATGTGGTGGTAAGGAATCGAACCCAGGGCCTCATGCATGCAAGGCAAGCGCTCTACCACTGAGCCACCTTCCCAGCCCCAAGAAATTCCTTTTGTCTAGTGAGGTTACATGAACCTGTAGTCTAGTGGTTGAGGTGGTTGAGGACGGTAGTCTAGGAGTTTAGAATAGCCTGGGCAGCACAGCGAGACCATCTTTCTCCTTCCCCCAAAAAGACAAGCTTATTTATTTTTGCCAGTCCTGGGGCTTGAACTCAGGGCTTGGGCACTGTCCCTGAACTTCTTTTGCTCAAGGCTATCACTCTACCACTTGAGCCATAGTACCACTTCCAGCCTTTTCTGTTTATGTGGTACTCAGAAATCAACCAAGGACTTTATGGATGCCTGGCAAGCACTCTACCACTAAACCACGTTCCCAGCCCCCAGTAAAATTTTTTATTGTGATTATAAAGGGTGATGTACAGAGGGGTTACAGTTATATAAGTTGTAAAGAGTACATTTCTTTTTGAGCAGTGTCATCCCTTCCCTCATTCAATTTATTTATTTATTTTTTTTTGGGGGGGGTCTGGTCGTGGGGCCTGAACTCTGGGCCTGGGCGCTGTCCCTCAGCTCTTCAGCTCAAAGCTAACACTCTACCACTTGAGCCACAGAGCCACTTCTGGCTTTTTTCTTTTTGCTTATGTGGTGCTGAGGAATTGAACCCAGGGCCTCAGGCATGTAAGGCAAGCGCTCTACCACTGAGCCACCTTCCCAGCCCCTCAGTTTAGTTTTTGAGGGTAGAGTCTTGTATGGGGTCTTGTTAACTTTTTTGCATGGACTGGCTTCTGAGTAGATGGAATTGTTAGGTGTAAGCCAGAGCACCTAGCCTTATTTCTTTCTTTTTTTTGGGGCGGGGTCTGGTTGTGGGGCCTGAACTCTGGGCCTGGGCGCTGTCCCTCAGCTCTTCAGCTCAAGGCTAGCACTCTACCACTTGAGCCACAGCCTCACTTCTGGCTTTTTTCTTTTTGCTTATGTGGTGCTGAGGAATCGAACCCAGGGCCTCAGGCATGCAAGGCAAGCGCTCTACCACTGAGCCACCTTCCCAGCCCTATTTGTTTTGTTAGAGCTTATTCTTTGTTTTTGTTTTATTTGGTCTACCATTGTTTGTTTATACTGAGGTTTTGAACTTAAGGGAAATCTACCACTTGGGCCACTCCTCCAGTCTTTTTGTCTTACATTATTTTTTCAAATAATGTCTTGCTTTTTGCTTGGCTGACCTATACCATCATTCTTTTTATGCTTTCCCAGTAACTGGGATCTCAGCAGTTTCTCTCCCTTTTTTTTGGTACTGGGGTTTGAACTCAGAATCTTACTCTTGCTGGCTTGCTTGCTCAGCTGGTGTTTACCACTTGAGCTACATTTCCAGTTCCAGATTTTTTTTGCTGCTTTATTAAAGAGTGTCAGATTTGTATGCCCAAACTGGCTTTGAACTGGGATTCTCAGAGTTTAGCCTTCTAAGTAGCTAGGATTATGGGCATGAACTACCACCTGTGCCTCGTATCCAGCCTGACTTTTTGCTAGTTAATTGGAAATAAGAGTCTCTCAGATTTTTCTCTTTGGGATGACTTCCAACTGTGATCTTCCTTGTCAGCCTCCTGAGTAGAAGGTAGAATTATAGGTGTGAACCACTGTTGCCTAGCTATCTATATCCAGTCTGGGTTTTTGCTGGCTAATTAGGGATGAAGTCTCTTGGACTTTTCTATCTGAGTTGGCTTTGGATGTGATCCTCTAGGTCTCAATTTCCTGAGTAGATAGAATTGCAGGTCTGAACCACTGGTGCTTAGTGACCTTGATAGTTTAAAGAATACTGTTCCAAATTTTTATAGAATGTTGCTCAATTATGGTGGTCTAAAGTTCTCTGTGACCTTGTGTTCTAATTCCATTTTTTATTGTAATATACATAACTTAACAAAATTTATGTTAATTGTCAAGTTAGACCAGTGCCATTAAATTAAATCTCATTGATTTTCATCATCCAAGATGGAAGTTGTACAAACTAGACAATAACATCCACCTTCCCAGAGCCCCTGAAAAACTCTATTTTACCAGTTGTCTTTATGAATTTGTCTTTTTTTTTTTTGGCCAGTCCTGGGGTTTGTACTCAGGGGCTGGGCTCTGTCCCTGAGCTTCTCTGTGCTAAAGCCTAGCATAGCACTCTACACTTAAGCCACAGCACTACTTCTGGCTCTTTCTGTTTATGTGGTACTGAGGAATCAAACCCAGGGCTTTATGTGTACTAGACAAGCACTCTACCACTAAGCCACATTCCCCGCCCTGAATCTGCCTATTCTTCATATCAGTGGAATCAGAAATTCAGGAGAATTACAGGCGCTAGTAGTTCATGCCTGTATTCCTAGCTACTAAGGAGGTTGAGATCTGAGGATTGCCATTGAAAGCTAGCCCAGGCAGAAAAATCCCCATGAAACACTTTTTTTTTTTTTTTTTGGGTCCAGTCGTGGGGCCTGAACTCTGGGCCTGGGCGCTGACTCTCAGCTCTTCAGCTCAAGGCTAGCGCTCTACCACTTGAGTCACAACGCCACTTCTGGCTTTTTTCTTTTTTGTTTATGTGGTGCTGAGGAATTGAACCCAGGGCCTCAAGCATGCAAGACAAGTGCTCTACCACTGAGCCACATTCTCAGCCCCGCATGAAACTCTTATATACACTTAACTACCAGAAAACCAGATGTGGAGCTGTGCCTTAAAGTGGTAGAGTGCTAGCCTTGAGCAGAAGAGCTCAGGGACAGATCCCAAGTCTCATGACTGACCAAAAAAAAAAAAAGTAGAATCATGTTGCATATTTGTCTTTCTGTGTCTGGTGTATTTCACATAGCATAATGTTTTCGAGGTTAATGTAAAAGCTCGAATTCCATTTTGAAGTTAGTATATTTGTATTTTTACTGATTATATATATTAAATTGATTCATTGGAAAATATGGATTTCATTAAAAATATCATGCATACAGGGCTGGGAATGTGGCTTAGTGGTAAACTGCTTGCCTCCATGCATGAAGCCCTGGGTTTGATTCCTCAGTACTACATAAACAGAAAAGGCCAGAAGTGGTATTTTGGCTCAAGTGGTAGAGTGCTAGCCTTGAGCAAAAGAAGCTCAAGGACAGTGCTCATGCCCTGAGTTCAAAACCCAGGACTGGCAAAAAAAAAAAAAAAAAGCATAGTTGTAATGGGATCAGCAAAATTTTACTTATTAATTTATATATAGACATGGCCTTGCTGAGTAGCCCAGGTGGGCCTGAATTTGAGATCCTCCTGCCTCAGCTTCCTGAGTCCTGGGATTACCAGTGTGTGTGCCAACATACTAAGCTAGTAAAAAAAATTTAATTCAAAGTTTTTGTCTCAGTTCTAATTTTAATATAGTAAATATGAATAGCTATAACCCACATGAACAAAAGCTATTTGACATCATCAGTAATGAAGAGTGTAAAGGGGAAGGTGAGAAGTCCCAAACAGAAGTGTGAGAATCACTTATGGGTAAATATCAGGTTCATCAGCACTGTCCTTGATTGGTTGGTGACTTGCTTTGACCTCATAATGAGCCTGTTTTTTTGCCATCCCAGAGTTTGGCCCAGACTCAGGAAAGCACTTGCCACCTTGGTTTGCAGTCATTCTAGCTGAGAAGGCTGGTTCTCAGTGACCTCAGGGACTTGGATCAAAGTTGGCTTATTTCTCCTTTGAAAACAGCATTGGCTTTTCTTATTTTATTCCATTAAAAAGATCATTTGGCTTACTTGAATTTCATCATCACAGTAGGTTTTTTTTTTTTTTTTTTAGTTTATATGTTGGCTATTGGTCAGTTCCAAATTTGAAAACTGCAAAGCTTGCATGGCTTGTATCCTTGAAGAACCTTGTTGCCTACAATAGCTGAAGGCTGGGTAGCTGTGGTCATAGCACACCCAACACTCTGTCAGTTGGATACATACCAAGCCTGCATACTTTTGTTCCCTTTTCTTCTACTGTACTGTACTCTCCTCTTTTTTGGGGGGGGGGCAGGGTTGGTCATGGGGCTTGAACTCAGGGCCTTGGTGCTGTCCTTGAGTTCTTTTACTTAAGGCTAGCACTGTACCACTTTGAACCACAGTGTCACTTCTGATTTTCTGGTGGTTAATTGGAGATAAGAGTTTCATGGACTTTCTGCCTAGGCTGGCTTTGAACCACAGTTCTCAGATCTCAGCTTCCTGAATAGCTAGGATTACAGGCATGAGCCACCAGCACCCAGCTTTCTGTACTCTTGTTAGATTTTTTTTCCCCTCTTCTTTTTCCTTGCTTCCAGTGCTAAGGATGGAACCCAGGGGCCCTCCACTGTACCAGTGAGCTACAATCCCAGTCTTATCTCGTTTTTTTAATTTTAATTTTAATTTTTTGCCAGTCCTGCGGCTTGAACTCAGGGCCTGGGTACTGTCTCTGAGCTGCTTTTACTCAAAGCTAGCGCTCTACCATTTGAGCCACAGTGCTACTTCTGACTTTTTCTATTTATGTGGTGCTAAGGACTCAAACCCAGGGCCTCATGCATGCAAGGCAAGCATGCTACTACTGAGGCACCTTCCATGCTCCCTGCCCCCTGCCCCTGCCTCTTGTCGTTGTTTTGTTTTGTTTTTGTCTGTTGTATATGCTGTCCCTCAGCTCTTCAGCTCAAGGCAAGTGTTCTACCATTTCAGCCACAGCACCACTTCTGGTTTTCTGGTGGTTAATTGGAGATAAGAGTTTCACGGCCTTTCCTGCTAGGGCTGGCTTTGAACCTCGATCCTCAGATCTCAGCCTCTGAGTAGCTAGGATTACAGGTGTGAGCCACCAGTGCCCAGCTTGCCTCTTGTTTTTTTAATGAAATAGGCTTGCCAACATTTTGTAAAGTACACTTATGTACTTACATTGTATTTTCTCCTCTAAGAGGTCAGCAAATTTGATGAGCTGATAACAGGGTGTGAATTTTGTCTTTGATGTCTTTGACAGGTAAAATTGTAATATATATATTATATATATATAATTGTAATATATATTATATATATATATAGTTTCTAAACTAGCCTATAATTCTCAGACTTTATTCTTTGTACATCATAATCCACCAATTTCCAAAGCACCCCTGATTTAAGAGCTACTACCACAGTAGACTGGGCCTCCTCAAATAGTCACCTTCCTGGGCTTCAAGAAAAACTTTTTAAACTATCATTTACTCCCAATCACATCCCCTTGGAATAATTTTTAAAAAACAAAATTGTTTAATCACATGTTTAGCTTGTATCAATTTGAGTCTACATACAGATCTTCAAGATTACAGTTCTGTTGCCGGTCGCTGAGCAAGTCCTGTAATCCTCTACACAAAGCATTTTTTCAGATACTCATTTAGCTTTCATTTGTGTTCCAGAATTGTGCTTGTTAGGCTGTTTTCTGTCTTTGGCTACGGTCTATATAGAAGATAAAGGCTATAGCTTAAGCCTGGTGCTAGTGGCTTATGCCAGTAATCCTAGCTACTCAGGAGGCTGAGATCTGAGGAGTGCAGTTCAAAGCCAGCCAAGGCAGGAAAGTTCATTTCAGGAGACTCTTAACTCCAAGTAATTACCAAATAGACGAAAGTGGAGGTGTGGCTTATGTTGTAGAGCACTACCCTGAGCACAACCCTGAGCTTAGGGACAAGCGCCCAGGCCCTGAGTTCAAGCTCTAGGACTGGTACTAGGAAAAAAAAAAAAAAGACTATTATTTGTTCACTCTACTTACTAAGGTGGTGTAAGAATGTGATAGTACTTTCTGGATGAGCTTTTAAGTTCCATACATTTTTCTTAGTTGTGGGGAAATTTGAACTTAAAGAATAGATAGCACCCCATACATTGCCAATCACTTGGCCTGGTTTGCCTTTAAGGTTATATATCTTTTTTCTTTTTTTGGTCATGGGACTTAAACTCAGGGGTTGTATGCTATTCCTTAGCTCTTTTGCTCAGGGCTAGCACTCTACCACTTGAGCCACAGCTCCACTTCCAGTTTTCTGGTGGTTAATTGGAGGTAAGAGTCTCATGGACTTTCCTGCCCAGGTCGGCTTAGAACCTTTCTTCAGTTCTCAGCCTCCTGAGTAGCTAGGATTACAACTATGAGCCACCAGTGCCAGATGTTTATGTATCTTTAGCTACAAATATTTATTGAGCATTTACTTTGTCCTGGGCACTTACTTAATGTTTTACATTCATTAGCTCATTTACTTTTTGTAAGATAGTAACTCTTACTATTTCCCCTACTTTACAGATGGGAAACAGATATTGAGTCAGGATAAATCTAGATGGTCCAGATTGAGTCATTGTTTGAATTAGCCTTTCTTGGCTGTGGAAAGCCTTTTAGTCCTGGCTTAGTTATGTCGACAGAGTATAAGGTACAAGCTAAGCATCCCTCATTATAAAAAAAACAACCAGTGGAACTGTAGCACAAATGGCAGGATGCTATCCTTGAGCAGAAAAGGTAAAGAACAACACCCAGTCCCTGAGTTCAAGCCCTACTACTGGCACAAAATCAGCAAATAACATTTACAAAGTTGAGCCGGGTGCCAGTGGTTTATGCCTGTAATCCTAGCTACTAAGGAGGATCACACAGTTCAAAGCCAGCCCGGGCAGGAAAGTCGGTGAGACTCTTTTTTAATTTTTTTTTTTTAATTTTTCTTGGTCGTGGGGCCTGAACTCTGGGCTTGGGCGCTGTCCCTCAGCTCTTTAGCTCAAGGCAAGCACTCTAGGACTTGAACTACAGAGCCACTTCCGCCTTTTTCTGCTTATGTGGTGCTGAGGAATTGAACCCATGGCCTCATGAGTGCAAGGCAAGCACTCTACCACTGAGCCACTTTCCCAGCCCCTCCATGAAACTCTTCTCCAATAAACCACCAGAAAACTAGAAGTAGTGCTATGGCTCAAGTGGTAGAGTGCTTGCCTTGAGATGAAAGCTGAAGGACAGCGCCCAGGCCCAGAGTTCAAGCCCCATGACCGACCAGGAAAAAATAAAAATGAAAAAGTTGAAAAGCTGGTCACTGGTGGCTCATGCCCATAATCCTAGCTATTCAGGAGACTGAAATTTGAGGATCATGATTCAAAAGCAATCCAGGGAGAAAAGTCTCAGAAACTTTGTCCAACCAGCAAAAAGATGGAAGTGAAAGTGTGGCTCAAGTGTGGAGCTCCAGCCTGGAGCAGGGGGTAAAAAAAAAAAAAAAAAAAAAAGAAAAGAAAACCCCAAAAACTAAACAAGAGCACCCTTACTTCAAGCTCTAGTGTTGGTACAAAAGAAAAGTGGCACACATAGAGCAATGACCTACATAGCACATGTGCGCCACAGGAGCCGGGGAAACTGACAGACCTTACTGAATCCTGGCTGCTTATTTGCTGCTTTATCTCTCCCATCTTCTGGAATTTCAGGAACTACTTTAAAGAAACCAAAGCCCTGATAGCTAAAACTTGGTAACAAGCAACCTCATGCCTAGAACAATTGAGGCTTCTCAATTTGACTGTCCTGCTTTTTAATTTTTATTACTTCATTTTTTGGTCAGTTATGGAGCTTGAACTTAAGGCCTGGGCCACTGTCCCTACATTTCTTCACTCAAGGCGAGCGCTCTAACACTTTGAGCCACATCACTACTTCGGGTTTTCTGGTGGTTAATTGCATATAAGAGTCTCAGGGACTTTTCCTGCCCTGGCTGGCTTGTCCTGCTTTATGGTACAATGAAGAGTTGGGACTTTAGAAGTCTTTGGTAAGCACATCTCCTCATCCCCTCCCCAAAAGAAAAAGTAAGGAGTTTTGTTTTTACTTGTTTTAAGCCTGATTACCAAAGCACTGAGCACTGTAGATGGTAGTGCCAGTCCATTCTATGCATTTGGGACTTGTACATTCAATCCTTTTTGCTGAACTCTGGCTATCTCACTATGTCCTCTTGAGCCTGTTGCTTGTGTAATATGCCACCACTTTCTGTTCGCATTTGCTTTTCTCTTGTTTCACGCCTCTCTCCTGAAGCTGGTCTCTGTAATTGCATGTGACCCTCCTAGACATCTACAGTTGTTTCTTATTAGGAGTGGTTGTTGCTTAGCTTAGTTAAACTTGGTTTGATTATACTTATTTAACCTTGGTGATGTGCCTTTTTTTAAAGATGCTAGCATGGGGTAAAGATGCTAGCATGAGCTGCTGCCTATGCCTTGGTTCAAGCGTCACTTAGCCTCTTGCTGCCCTAGCAGTGAAAGAGGGAGTTTGACTATATGGTTGTTTGCGTTCTAAACTGAGTTCCTTCAAAATCACGGTCATGTGGTATATCTAATTTAACTTTAGAATCCATCTCTTTTTGTTAGAGTGGAAAGGCAAGGTCCATACGGATTGTTTTGCAGAGCATAGAATGTAGGCTTTTTTTATTTTTTATTTTTTTATAAGTGGTTCTCCCTTCTTCACTCCTCAGCCCCAGCACATTTTTATCTCTCCGCAGAGGTGGTTGCTATTCACACACAGGTGTTCGTCAGTGATGCTGCTGGCTCTTCCTTAGAGAGAGTGTGGCAGGGTTTCCCTGCTAATGAAAAGGCTGGCATAATGGGTTAGGTCCCTAGGGGCTCTGCCCTTTTATACTTGAATTCCCCAGGAGAAAGCCATCTACCTTAATTACTAATGGAATGCTGGCATAGGGGTGGGGCTGCTAATTGATTAGAAGACAGTCCTTTGCATGATGTGTAACTGTTCTAGCGGTTTTATTATTTTTATTTATTTACTTTTTCAAATAAATAGATGGGGACCATGTAAGTTGATCAGCAAGAGAGGACCTGTGTAGGAATTCCCTTTATTAATCTCATATTGTCAATATTACTTCCAAGTCCACATTTTCTTTATTCCTTTTTTTTTTTTTTTTTGGTCGGTTGTGGGGCTTGAACTCTGGGCCTGGGTGTTATTCCTGAGCTCTTCAGCTCAAGGCTAGCGCTCTGCCACTTGAGCCACAGCGCTGCTTCCCGTTTTCTGGTATTCTAGGAGATGAGTCTCATGAACTTTCCTTCCCAGGCTGGTTTTGAACCGGGATCCTCAGATCTCAGCCTCCTGAGTAGCTAGGATGACAGGTGTGAACCACCAGTGCCCAGCTTTTTTTTTTTAAGACAGGTTTTCGCCATGTAGCCCAGGCTGCCTCTAACTCTCAGTCCTCATGTTTCCCCCTTCCCCTTCTGCTGCCTCTTTTTTTTTTGGGGGGGGGTCTGGTCATGGGGCATGAACTCTGGGCCTTGGCGCTGTCCTTCAACTCTTCAGCTCAAAGCTTCTGCTGCCTCTTATGATTTTTTTTTTTTTTTTAGTTGTGGGGCTTGAACTCAGAGACTGGGTGCTATCCTGAGCTCTTGGTTAGCATTCTACCACTTTGAGCCACAGTGCCACTTCCAGTGTTCTGGCAGTTAATTGGAGATAAGCGTTTCAATAGACTTTCTTGCCGGGGCTGGCTTGGAACCTCAATCCTTGGATCTCAGCCTTGTGAGTAGCTAGGATTACAGACATGAGCCAGCAGTGCCCAGCATCTTCTAATTCTTTTCTTACTGTGATGTTGAAAATGGAATGCAGGGCCTCAGACATGTTTAACTACTGAACTCCATGCCAGACCCATCATTTTATGACTTGGTAGTAAGCAGTTCTGACCAGGCCTTCTCTCTCGTTGGTGCTTGCAGTGAGTAAGTAGTGTCTTCCTACCAGCTCTTCCTCTGGCAAGCTCCTCTCTGTTTGGCAGTGCCAGATTCTTTTATTTGGTTTGGTTTTCATTCCTTCCTTCTGTCTTGGAATGGTTGAACCCTATTCTGAAATATATTTTTAAGATAGTGTTTAAGAAGCAAACACCCTGCCTTTGTGAAACCCCAGACACTGAAGCAGCCGATAGGGCATACTGCCAAATCCAGACTGTTAAAGCCAATCCCTTGGTGATAAAATGTCAAACACTGAAGTTAAGCCATCATCATGATTGTAGTGTGAGGATTTTCTCAATAATGTTTAGATGCTGAACTCCCAGTTTCACGTTCAGAATGCTTACATTATAAAATTCCTCATGGTAATCCATTCCAGCACAGTAGATAATCTGCTCTGTATTATAAGGAAGAGTTTTAAACCCAGTCCTATTTACCTTCATTCTAGGGTGATTTACTTTTGAGGTAATTTGGACCAATCCTTCCTGGATTTTGTTTCCTTCCTATATTTTGTTTGTTTTTGCCTTGGTTGGTCTCATATTTGTGGGCTGAAGTGATCTCCCTACTTAGCCCCCCATATAGCTGAGACTACAGACATATACCACTGTTCCAGCCTCTTCCTATTTTTTTTTTAATTGTGAAAATAAAACAGAGGGGTTACAATTACATGGGCAAGATAATGAGTACATTTCTAATCAAGCATTGTAGCCTCCTCTTTTGTTTCCCCTTCCCATCCCTTCCCATCCTCCCTCCCCCCCACCAAAGTTGTAAAGTTCGTTTTTCCACATAACGACTTGTACATCTCATTGTTGCAATGGATCTACCTATATCCCTATTTAAACGATTTGTTTTTTCCCTTCCCCTCTCTTCCTATTTTTTTATTATTTATTTATTTCAGGTAAGGGGTAGGTTTATTCAGTAGACCTGCTGGGATCAGGCAAGGTTGGCACTCCACGTGGCTGGGAAAGGCCTGGGAATGAGAGAGCTGGGAAAGAGAGGAGAGAGAGAGGAAAGAGCTAGAAAAGAGCAGAGAGAGCAGAGAGAGAGAGAGCAGAGAGAGGGCATCTGGGCCTGGGCTAGGCCTTATCTAGGGTACAGGCGGAGAAAGCTGTGGCCACATCAAATTCAGATGTGACCTCAGCGGATGCAGATGTGACTTCTTCCAGGTGTCCCAGTTGCCTAGGTAATGCAGGTACTGGGTGGAGACTTTGCTGTGAGGAGGGTGGAGTCTGCTAGCCATCCAGGAGTGGACCTTACATACCAGCCTTTTAATAATCATGAAATAGGGCGCAGATTCTCTCTGGCTACTTCCTGCTGACAAGGGGTGTCGACAGTAGGGTTAAAAGGCTGAAATTTGGTTCCCTCCCAGAGAAGGCAGTGAGCAGCAGCTGTCCCTTGGTGGCGTGAGTTCTTAGATGAAGTCTGGAAAAGTCTCATGAGCATTGAGGGGCTGGAAAAAAATACTAGAGAGCAAATAAATGGCAAAAGGAAGGACTTGGGGCTGAAAATGTTGGTAGAAATGTCCCTAGCTACCTCTGACATCTGGTGACTGGGTAGAAAAGTCAGATGGCAAAGGCAAGAATATAAATTCCTGTTCAGTTAATAGGTAGACAGGTATAGACATTGTATGGGCAGGCTTCTTACTTCTACTGACCTCCCGGCTCTGGTTAATTTTGAAAGGGCAGGCACCAAGTAGCTGATGTGACATCATCTCGTCTTACTCCTCTCCGTGTTCCCTTGTCCCCAGACTGGCTGAGTCTAGGTGCTCGTTGCTGGGATGGCTTGTCCCAGTTGGTATTCAAGGAGGATTGAACTCAAGGCCTGTGCATTGTCCCTGAGCACTTCTGCTCAAGGCCAGCACTGAACCACTTTGAGTTATAGAACCACTTCCAGTGTTTGGCTGGTTAGAGATAAGAGTCTTGAGCCATGCTTCCAGCCTGGCTCTTTGCAGGTTAGTTGGGAGATGGAGTCTTAGGGATTTTTCAGCCCGGGTTGGCTTTGAACTGCAGTCTTTGCCACAAAAGCCTTTATTATTTCCAGTTAAAGCAACAAGGAAATCAAATAGAATAAGTAGAGCTTACCTGGTCCTTATCAAGAATTGCCAACAAATATTCAGAGTAGAGAGGTGGTGTGGACGTGGACATGAAGGCCAGCAATGGTATAGATGCGCTGTGTCCGCATCAGACAAAGACAGGGTTCGCAAAAGGCCGTCAGAACTGTGGGTATTCCTCAGAGCAAAAAGGGAAGAACAAACAAAAAAAGAAAAAAGAGGAAAAAAAACCATAGAGGAATCCCACCTATCCTGACTTTAAGCCCTTTATCCGAGTCATGGCACCATTTATGTTAGGTTTTTAAAAAGAGGTAGCCGAGTAAGAACAGCACCACGCACACGGTATTCAGGTAAGGGGTAGGTTTACTCAGTAGACCTGGCAAGGTTGGCACTCCACGTGGCTGGGAAAGGCCTGGGAATGAGAGAGAGCTGGGAAAGAGAGGAAAGATAAAGGAAAGAGCTAGAAAAGAGCAGAGAGAGCAGAGAGCCACTTCCTGTTTTTTAGATAGAAGAACTAGTTTCAGAATTCCAGAATTCTACTTTTTCCTCCAACAGAAGATTTTGCCTCCAAGCTCTGAATTAACCGATTTTTTTTTTTTTTTTTTTGCCAGTCCTGGGGCATGAACTCAGGCTGGGCTCTATCCCTGAACTACTTTTGCTCAAGGCTAGCACTCTACCACTTGAGCCACAGTGCCTTCTGGCTTTTTCTCTTTATGTGGTACTGAGGAATTGAAACTAGGGCTTTATGCATGCTAGGCAAGCACTCTACCACTAAGCCACACTTCCATCGAGCCACAATAAACCACTTCCAGTTTTCTAGTGGTTTATTGGAGTTAAGAGTCTCACGGGGTTTCCTGCCTGGGCTGGTTTTGAACCATGATCCTCAGATCTCAGCCTCCTGAGTAACTAGCTTTATAGGCGTGAGCCAGTGGTACCTGGCTATTTTTTTTTTTCTTTTTAAAAATACCTCCACCTCTACCCACCCCCAAGATCTTTTCTATATAGCTTAGGCTTATCTTAAACTTGCAGTCATCCTACCTCAGTTTACAACCTTGGAATTACCAGTGTGCGCCATATCCTTCCTTCCCCTCCCCTCCCCTCCCCTCCCTTCCTTTCCCCTCCCCTCCCCTCCTCTTCCCTACTCTTCCCTCTCCTCCTCCTCTCCCCCTATTTTTTTTTGGGGGGGGGGAATGAATATTGAACCCAGGACATCTCATATGCTAAGCAAATGTTCTACCACTGAGCTCACCCCAGCCCTGACTTCTTTTTGTACATGGACTTAGGATCTCTTTTATCTAGAAAATTTTCTTTCTAGTTACTTTTAGGACTGGTATTCATTTCTCCCTACCATCTTTCCAAAGATCTCTGAAACTGCTAGAAACTTGATGGATAGAGGACAGTTTAAAACTGAGCTGTAGCAATGGCTGAATAGGAATTGAGGAATTGACCTGCCAGTCAACAACTAGAAGATAAAAGAACAATTTCTAGGGCTGGAGGCATGGCTTAATTAGTAAGTCACCTGCCTAGCAAGTGCCAGGCCCAGACTTTAACACCTCTACTCCCCTGTTCTCCCCCTGCACCCCCAAAAAAGTAAACATGCCTCCCTAGTCACAGCAAGTATTGAGATGGGGATTCTGGGGCAGAACTTCATGGGTACCCCAATTGTTTACTAAGATGACTGGCTTTACTTCCTGTTGCTAGGCGCTTTTTCTGACTTCATTTGTTTTGTGTGTGTGTGTGTTTGGTTATGGGGCTTGAACTCTGGGCCTGGGTGCTATACCGAGCTCTTCAGCTCAAGGCAAACACTCTACCACTTGAGCCACAGTGCCACTTCCAGTTTTTTTTGTTTTTTTTTTCTTCTGGTGGCTAATTGGAGATCAGAATCTCATGGACTTTCCTGCCTGGGCTGGCTTTGGACTGTGATCCACAAATCTCAGTTCCCTGAGTAGCTAGGATTACAGGCATGAGCCACTAGCTCCTGGCCTGATTTCATTTCTATGACCAAGAGCCCTAAACAACATTTTGTGGTGGTTGTTGGTTGTAGGACTTGAACTCAGGGCCTGGGCACTGTCCCTGAGTCTCTTTGTGCTCAAGGCTAGTGCTCTACCACTTGAGCCACAGTGCTACTTCTGGAGTTATAGTAGTTAATTGAAGATAAGAGTCTCACAGTGACTTTTCTGCCCAGAATGGCTTCCAACAGTGATCCTCAGATCTCAGCCTCGTGAGTAGTGTTACAAGTGTGAGCCACTGGCACCTGGCCTACACAGCTTTATTTATTTATTTATTTATTTTTACTATTTGTTTCTTTCGTTCTATATTGTTTTGTTTTTGTACTGGTATTAGGACTTGAACTCAGGTTCTCATACTCACATTTGGCTCTTTTGTTCAAGTCTGGTGCTCTACAACTTGAGCCATACCTTCACATTCTCCTTTTTGCTGGTTAATTAGAGATAAGAGTCTCAAAAAGGGACTAGGAAGTTGGCTCAGTGATAGAATGTTTTCCTCCCATGCCCTGGGTTTGATTCCTCAGCACCACATTAGCAGAAAAAGCCCAGAGTTCAGGCCCCACGACAAACAAAACAAAACAAGGAGTCTCAAAAAATTGTCTTCCTAGTGGCTGAGAATGTAGCTTAGTGATAAAGTGCTTGCCTCTCATACAGGAAGCTCTGGGTTCAATTTCTCAGTACCACATACACATACACAGTGCCAGAAGGGGCACTGTGGCTCAAGTGCTAAGAGAGCTAAGACTTGAGCAAAAGCAGCTCAGGAACAGTGCCCAGGCCCTGAGTTCAAGCCCCAGGATTGGTCAAAAAAAAAAAAGTCTACCTGGACTGACTTCAAACCTTGATCCACAGGTGCCCTGCTTCCTCCCCTTCCTTCCTTTCCTTTCCTTATTTTTTTTTTTTGGGGGGGGGCGCCAGTCCTGGGACTTAAACTCTGGGATTGGGCTTTTTTTCTGTGATTAATTAGAGAGGAGAGTCTTCACAGACTTTGCTGCCTAGGCTGACTTAGAACTGTGAACCTTAGATCTCAGCCTTCTGAGTAGATAGGATTATAGGTGTGAGCCACTGATAGCCAGACCTTTCTTTCTTCCTCTCACTTTCTTTTAAAATTTTTTAATTGTTACTATAAAGGTGATATATAGAGGGGTTACAATTACATAAGTCAGTTAATGAGTACGTTTCTTGTGCTTGCTTTGGCAGCACATAAAGGAGTACATTTCCTTTTTTTGTTGTTGTTATTGATCATAAGGCTTGGACTTGGGGGCTTTGGTGTTGTCTCTAGGCTTTTTTTGCTCAAGACTAGCATTCTACCACTTGGAGCCACAGCTCTTCTTCTAGTTTTCAGGTGGTTAATTGGAGATGAGTCTCATGGACTTTTTGCCTGGGCTGCCTTTGAACCACAGTCCTCAAATTTCAGCCTTCTGAGTAGGATTTCAGGCATGAGCCATCAGCACCTAGCTATGAGTACATTTCTTTTTGGACGCTGTCACCCTTTCCCTTGCTCTTTCCTAATTTTTCTCACCTGTCCATAATTACAAGTTGTATAGTTTATTTTCAACATAGTATCTAGTGAGTACCACTGTTGTATTTGTTCGCCCTTTGTCCCTTCATTTCAGTGCCCCCCTCAACCCTCCCAAAGTCAAATGAACAAGTAAGACAGAAAAGAAAACAAAAACAATGAAGAAAATAACCTGTTTCCATTTCTTGAGTTCATTTCAATAAATACTATTTTATATGATCAGATGCACGAAGACATTGCACTTTTGTTTTCCTCCTAAGAGTATCCCTTTTGGTCTTACTGTATATCAAGAGTCCTGTAGCCGGGCGCTGGTGGCTCATGCCTGTAATCCTAGCTACTCAGGAGGCTGAGATCTGAGGATCGTGGTTCAAAGCCAGCCCGGGCAGGAGAGACCCTGAGACTCCTATCTCCAATAAACCACCAGAAAACCGGAAGTGACGCTGTAGCTCAAGTGGTAGAGTGCTCGCCTTGAGCTGAAGAGCTGAGGGACAGCGCCCAGGCTCAGAGTTCAAGTCCCACGACCGACCGAAAAAAAAAAAAAAAAAAGAGTCCTGTATAACTTCTTATTTCTTTATTTTGTGCCAGTCTTGGGGTTTGAACTCAGGGCCTGGGTACTTATCTTTGAGCTTTTGTGCTCTAGGCTAGTGTTCTGCCACTTGAATAATAGCTCTACTTCTAGCTATATTTTGGTGTTTACTTGGAGATAAGAGTCTACTGGACTTTGCTACCTAGACTTAATTTTTTTTGGGGAGGGGATCCGGTCGTGGGGCCTGAACTCTGGGCCTGTCGCTGTCCCTCAGCTCTTCAGCTCAAGGCTAGTGCTCTACCACTTGAGCCACAGCACCACTTCCGGCTTTTTTCTTTTTTTTAATATGGTGCTGAGGAATCTCCCAGGGCCTCGTGCATGCAAGGCAAGCGCTCTACCATGGAGCCACCTTCCCAGCCCTTCCCAGACTTTCTTTGGACCACATTCCTCAGATCTCAGCCTCCTGAGTAGTTAGGATTACAGACTATTTTTTAAAGTTCTTCTTATATTATCTTTTTTTTTTTTTTTTCCGGTCTGGGCTCTTCAACTCAAGGCTAGCGCTCTACCACTTGAGCCACAGCGCCACTTCCCGCTTTTTCTGCTTATGTGGTACTGAGGAACCGAACCCAGGGCTCATGCATGGGAGGCAAGCACTCTACCACTGAGCCACCTTCACAGCCCTTCTTATATTATCTTTGTTTATGTGTTGTGCTTGACTCTTGTTTTCAGCCAGTGATGAAAGGCAAGGAAGACTAAGTGCTTAAACCTTGGGTGAGTCTGCATTGTCTTCTTACCCCGGTGTCCAGCACTACATGCTTCTCACTACCCATGCAGAGAAGCCCCAGGGTCTAGACAGGTGCTGGCAGAAGGCATGAGAACTTGGATCTTCAGCTCTCTCTTAGCCATTGTTCTCTGAAAAATTAAGACCATAGACCACTAATAAATAATCATAGGCTGACTTTAACTTCTGTTTCTAGATTTTGTCACAAGCTGGATTGTGTGATTTGTGCTTATCTCTCCGGTTAGCTGTCAATTCTTTTTAAGGCTGTGGTGTATTTTATCCCTCTGTGTATCAGTTCCCCCAATTTGACCTATTACTATGCTTATACAAGATCATCTCTCAATTATTTGTTGACTAGAAAATAAGAAGTGGATACTGGGTGTGGTGGCTTGCGTTTATAATCCTAGCTAATTGGGAGGCTATGAGCAGGATTGTGATCTGAAGCTATAGCCTAGGCAAAATGTTTGAGAAACTTCTATCTCAGCCAACAAAAAGCTAGGCACAGATGATGCACACCTGTTACCCCAGCTCCATGGGAAGATAAATAGGAGGATCAAGATGGAGTCCAGCACAGACAAAAAGTGAGATCCTATCTAAAAAATAAGGTAAGTGAAAAGGACTGGCAGAAGCACAAGGTCCCCAGTTCAAGCCTCCAGTACCGCCAAAAAGAACAAAAAGAAAAGAAATGTGCTGAGGGTGTAGTTCATGGAGGCTCTGAGATATTGTAACATGAGCATTCTCCATTTCATCTACCCTCGAGGAAGTGTACCCATATTGGTTTATAAGCTAGACATCTGTCTTTATCCATTTTTTGGTCATTTAAGTAACAAATCTTAATCAGTATGTTACTTTTGTGCAATAATTACTTTTTTTTTTTAAGAAAAAAAAGAAGGATTTTTGTTTTTGGGGCTGAGATGGGGAACTTGGGAGGAAACCACAGGAGAGAATATGCTTATAAGGGATCCCCTCCTGATTTCCCAAAGTAGGAACCAGAGCCAGAAAACCAAGCCCTCTTGGTTTGGCTAAGTTCTGTTCTGCTTACGATCACACTCTGCTTGTGCTGCTGCTTTTGATTAACTAGCTTTATCGTCGTTCCCTATTGTGGTGGGTGAACAGGTACACCTAGTATTGGGATTTTGTCCAGAGTTGGAGCGATCATGTGCTCTGTGTCAGAAGGCTGTAGTTATTTATAGGGGAGAAAAACTCAGGAGCATGGCACAGGAAGAACTGATTTCACACCAGCTCAGTGCCTGGTGACAACAAGAACCCAGATTTTCCTTTGAGCATCTCAGAGATCAGTTGCTTTTCTCCCCTCCAAGTACTAACTAAAACCTAAACCTGCTTAACTTCCAAGATCAGAGGCACCTTCAGGGGTCCATAGCTTTTCTGAACAGACCAAGAGCTGGGAGGAGGTCAGGGCCAGTTTGCCAAGGACCACTGTGGGTAAGGCATACTAAGAAAGATCACTTTCTCTACTTGATTTCCTGGGCTTTATGACTATATCTTCCATTTTGAACCCTTAAAAAAAAGAAAAAAGAAAAGGGCAACAACTGTAGGGTGGTGGAAAGAAGGACCTGTTCAACTGGTCTGCTTGGGCCTGCCTCCCCTCCCCCAACTCTGGGCAGGGAGACTGAAACTGCCGCTTGCTGGGCTTTGCCAAATCAGTTTCTCCTCACGGATTACCTGTTCACAGCAGGCTGGCAGCTCCCCACCCAGGAGCAGCAGAGGAGCCAGCCAGCTGCTGTGGGAGTCATGCGGGTGGGGGCAGGTGCTAGGCACTAGGTGTGCCTCACCACTGGGGACTGCGCCTACTCAGCTGCTCTCCTGAGGCTGCCAAGCCCTGGGGCCTGTGAGAAATAGATTGTTTCCCCACGCCTTGTCCCTGTGCCTGTGGCCACATTCCTGCTACTTGGAGTGGCTGAGAGGGTGGGGAGCTTGTGAATGGGGGTAAATGAAATCTAGGGAGAGCAAGGATTCTTCCTTAGGGCATCGCAAATTTAGATGGTAATGTTTCTAAGGCGTGTTACAGTTTAATACCTTAATTTCTGGAGCTGTCACCTTGGTTACCTTGAATATTTTGAGCCCTAGGCTGAAGTTTTTCAGTTTGTGAGCCTGATGTCCAAGGCCCGTTACTTACGCAGCCTGGCTTTGAGGCAAGTTGACTTGACTTAAGGTCAGGAAGTGGTCTTCAGGACACACAGTTTGTGCGCACTTCCTGCTGCGGTCTCTGGGTCAAGGTTGGAAGGCTTATGAGCACAGATGCACCGAAAGCTCTCATATCCACACAGGACAGGCCCACAGCGCTTGTATGGGCCCCACATTTTACAAGTGTGGAAATGAAGGTCCCACGAGGGCAAATGACTTGTTAAGGGTTACATAACTTGTTTGGGCAGAGCTGAGTCTAGAATAGCTCTCCCTTGAGGCCCTTGGCACTGTGCTCCTATTGCCCCCACCTCAGGGGCAGTTCTGCTGCTAAGAAAGCCTGTGTGGGGACTACCTGTGGACCTCATGGCAGGAGGCAAGCTAGGGAAGGACAAGTGGAAGGGCAGCAGGCCCCAGTGCCACACACCAGTGATAAGCTCTGAAATTTTGCCAGAGACTGTGACCATTGAGATGCCAGAAGGCCCTAGGGAATGGGTTTAAAGCAGTGGGCAGCAGCATTCCAGCCTTTGCACAGGCCAAAGGGGTCACACGGACAAGGTTGGGTTAAAAGCTGTTTGGTGAGGAGACACTCTAAACAGAGCAGGAAGACTCTGACCCTGTGACTTTGCAAGGTGACTTAGGGAAGCATTTCTCTCTTTCTCTCTCTCTCTTTGCTATTTTTTTGGGGAGGGGGGAGGGTCCGGTTGTGGGGCCTGAACTCTGGGTCTTGGCGCTGTCCCTCAGCTCTTCAGCTCAAGGCTAGCGCTCTACCACTTGAGCCACAGCGCCACTTCTGGCTTTTTTCTTTTTGCTTATGTGGTGCTGAGGAATTGAACCCAGGGCCTCAGGCATGCAAGGCAAGCGCTCTACCACTGAGCTACCTTCCCAGCCCCCTCTCTCCGTTTTTGTTGTAGGGCTTGAACTCTGGGCCTGGGCGCTGTCCCTAAGCTCTTCAGCTCAAAGCGAGTGCTCTACCACTGGAGCCACAGTGCCACTTCAGGTTTTCTGGTGGTTAATTGGAGATACGAGTATCAGGGACTTTCCTGCCCCGGCTGGCTTTGAACTGGGATCCTCATTTCAGCCTCCTGAGTAGCTAGGATGACAGGCGTGAGCCACCGGCGCCCAGCTTTAGGGAAGCATTTCTAAGCAGCCTGCTGAGGTGCCAGGCACTGTGCCTAGGCACTAAGGACACGAAAGGAAGTAAGTCTTGGAAACTTCCCTGGAACTGCTCTCTGGCTTTGTTATAGTGAATAAGACAGGCACTAAGAGTTGCAGAGGAGACCAGCTGTGCACAGCAGTAGAATCCTAGACTGAGCAGGAGACTGCTTCGAGGGACCCCTAGGTAAAATGAGCCAGATGGGAGTCCATGAGGCTTTCTGGTTAAAGTGATGTCTGAGCCTTGGCTCATCAGGAAAAAGGAAGAGGAGCTGGATGGAGGGAAAGAGTCTCAGGTGATGGGAGGCTGCAGCAAAGACCTGGAAGTCTTGGAGAACACTCCATAGTTGAAGACAGCTGGCTGGAGCCCAGCCACAGGCAAGGAACGGGAGCCAGCCAGGGTGATGCAGCTGAAAGGACAACCCCGAAACATTGAATTTGGTCTGGCAATCTACCCTACAAGTGTATGCCTATAGACACAGACACAAACAGGCATACAGGCACTCAGATAATTGTACGTATGTTTGTGTCTGTGTGTCTGTGTGTGTAAACTTCTAAAGGCATGACTTAAGCTGGAGGTGTATGTAGCTCAAGAGTGTTGGAGCGCAGGACTTTTTTTTTTTTTTTTTTTTTTTTGGCCAGTTGGGCTGAACTCAGGACCTAGGTACTGTCCCTCAGCACTCTACCACTGAGCCACCTTCCCAGCCCAAGCACAAGACTCTTGAGTTCTATCCCTAGTGCCATCAAAATAGACAGGCCAGGCACTGGTGGTTCATGCCTGTAATCCTAGCTATTCAGGAGGCTGAAATCTGAGCATCACAGTTCAAAGACAGCCGGGGTAGGAAAGTCCTTGAGACTCTTACCTCCAGTTAACCACCAGAAAACCAGAAGTGGTGCTATGGCTCAAGTGGTAGAGCACTAGCTTTGAGCTGAAGAGCTCAGGGACAGTGCCCAAGCCCCATGACTGACAAAAACAAAAAAAACAAAAAACAGATAGATGTGTGCTTTGAATATGAAGTCACCTCTTGTTCTCAGTGCTTAGTACCCTTCTAGAAGGATGCTTGGTACTATCCCACCACCATAAGCATATAGTAGAGTGGGAGAACGGATGGTTTTGTGTGTGTGTGTGCAAGTGTAGATGAGGACAGTAGGCTGGCAGGGATTTCACCCTCGTGGGTGGGGCTGGCTGGGGGATACTGGGGCTGAGTCAGGCCTCAGGGTCAGGCCTGCTTTTCCTTTTCTGGTTAGGGAGTGATTCACAGGCCATTGCTGCCACAGGAGCTTCTACAGGCTACTCTAATGTATCCTGTGGGGGCTGACCATAACAGTTGGTGAGAAAGAGGAAGTGTCTAGTGGCTGTCCCCTTTTTCCTGTCCAACATTTCTGTTGCCAGACATCACCTCTCTGTGGGAGGCCAAAGCAATGGCTTCTGCTGTGACCTTTGCTCCAGACTGGATCACACAATATCTAGAGTGAGTCCCTGCCCTCTATGGTACAAGTGCTTAGAGTGGCGAGTCTTAACTGACAGGGTTGTTCAAATGACTTGACTCCGTCTGTATGGGCCAGGGCAGGGCAGCAGTGCGGTGAGATCAGCCTGTGATTAGACTTGACTTGTTGGACCAGGAGAGGCTTCATGGGATATCACTTTACTTCCTACCACATGGGCGGGCCCTCTTCAGCCAGGGAAGTTGCGATTCATGCCAGTCTGACTTTACTGTTTCCCTTTCTGCTTTTTTCCACCTCCTGTTATGTTCTAGTACTGAGAAGAGTTCCATTCAGAATTCTTGGCTGAAGACCATTCCACTTCTGTCCTGGTTGGTCTCTCTCCTTCGGCCAACTCGTTTGATGTGCAAGTCCCCCAGAGCTCTCCTGAGGCAGCTGGTTGGCTCTGTCCTGGTCTGAGATTGGAGCTCCTGAAGCGGGAAGCCAGCTGCTTCCCTTCCTGGCTTTAGGGGCAGAGCTTGAAAATAGAGAATCATAATCTCCCTTCCTTCTCCCATTCCCCCTTTCCCCCCTCCCCCTTCCTCTCCTCCTTCCTTTCCTCCTCCTCTTCTCCCCACCCCCATGCTCCCAGGCAAACGAGTGACCAGCTCTGAGCAGGACTCAGCCCAGCTCATTGCTCTGCATGACAGCTGGGATCTGGAGGAAGATTAATGGATGTGTGAGTCTGTTGAGTACTAGCGTGCTCACAGTGCCATCTTGGGCTAGCCTTCTGTGGCAGACTGTTATGGGTGGACTCATGACCCAACCAGGTGCTTGCTAATGTGTTGGCAAATTGAAAAGCGCTTTTAATAAACCCCTGCTCTTTAGGAGAGCTGGGGCTGTGTGGAAAGCTTGTTCTTGGAACTTGTTGCCATAGATGATCCTTTTCCTCTCGAAGCCAGGTTCGTTCCTTAGGCTGACTTTTTTTTTTTTTTGCCGGTCATGGGGTTTGAATTCTGGGCCTGGATGCTGTCCCTCAGCTCTTCAGCTCAAAGCAAGCGCTCTACCACTGAGCCACTTTCCCAGCCCCCTCCCAGGCTGGCTTTGAACCCTGATCCTCAGATCTCAGCCTCCTGAGTAGCTAGGATGACAGGCATGAGCCACTGGTGCCTGGCCTAGGCTGACTTCTTTCTGTGTCCTTAGCATGGTAGCATCTTCCGCCTCTCAGTGGGAGGCTAGGTGAGTGGTAGCTGCTGCTCTGCTAGAAAGCAGGTTGGGGTGGGAAGGAGAGTGCAAGTTGCCTGTAGTTGTCTTGGTTCCCGCTGTGGCTTTCTGGGTAAAGGTTCCACTTCAGCCTTCCTGGGACCTCTCTGGCTAGCCAAGGGATACCCTAATGGATATGTCCTCTCCCTGTCAGGATTGAATGCCCAAGGCAGAGACCCCTGCAGAGGCCTGAGCTTGCTGAGTAGGAAGGGTTGGTTACATCTGTTGGTGACAAATGGTTTTTCAAGAGGAGCTGAGGAGAGAAAGTGTCAGAGGCCAGCTTCAGCTGTGTGTAGCCCTAAGTGCCCTGCTCCAGGTACAGTGCCTTCCCCTCTCCCTAACTGTGTTTGGGCTTGTGACTATCACTGTCAGGACGACCTTTTGACTAGAGAGGATGAGCCTCTCTTGGTGAGGGGTCTCTAAGCTCTTCACTGCCTGACTTCCCTCTCCTCTGAGGCTGTACCTAAAGGTGATAGCTTTTCCCTCCCGGTTCTGACATTGCTAAAGGCAAGAAATGGTTGTAGAAGTTCTGTTTTGGGCCGGGCGCTGGTGGCTCACGCCTGTAATCCTAGCTACTCAGGAGGCTGAGATCTGAGGATCGCGGTTCAAAGCCAGCCCGGGCAAGAAAGACCGTGAGACTCCTATCTCCAATAAACCACCAGAAAACCAGAAGTGGTGCTGTGGCTCAAGTGGTAGAGCGCTCGCCTTGAGCTGAAGAGCTGAGGGACAACGCCCAGGCCCAGAGTTCAAGCCCCACGACCGACAAAAAAAAAAAAAAAAGAAGTTCTGTTTTGGCAGTTTGACTTCTGGTTGGGAGATTAGATACCTGAGAACTGAATGCTTTCTTTTCTTTCTTTTTTTCTTTTTTGCTGGTCCTTGGGCTTGAACTCAGGGCCTGGGTGCTGGCACTGAGCTTTTTTCTTTCTTTCTTTTTTTTTTTTTTGTCGGTTGTGGAGCCTGAACTCTGGTCCGGGGGGGCTGTCCCCAGGCTAACACTCTCCCACTTGAGCCACAGTACCACTTATGGCTTTTTCTGCTTATGTGGTGCTGAGGAATCGAACCCAGGGCCTCATGTGTGCAAGGCAAGCACTCTACCACTGAGCCACCTTCTCAGCCCTGTCTCTGAGCTTTTTTGCTCAAGGCTAGTATTTTACCACTTGAGCCACAGCTCCATTCTTTTTTTTTTTTTTTTTTTTTTTTTGGGTCCGGTTGTGGGATCTAAACTCTGGGCCTGGGCACTGTCCCTCAGCTCTTCAGCTCAAGGCTAGCGCTCTACCATTAGAGCCACAGCACCACTTCTAGCTTTTTTCTTTTTGCTTATGTGGTACTGAGGAATCAAACCCAGGGCCTCTTGCATACAAGGCAAGCGCTGTACCACTGGGCCACCTTCCCAGCCCCCACAGCTCCATTCTTGGCTTTTTTGATAGTTAATTGCAAATAAGAGTCTCATGGGTTTTCCTGCCCAGGCTGGCTTTGAACCATGATCCTCAGAGGTCAACCTCTTGAGTAGCTAGGGTTACAGGTGTAAGTCACTGGTGCCTGGCTTTGAATGTTTTCTTTATCCAAATGTACACTTAGAATATCTACTCTTTGAGCTGGGGCTGTTGCTCAGTGATAGGCGCTAACCTAGCATATACAACGTTCCGTCCCCAGCACCAAAAAAAGGCTGCGGGGGGGGGGAAGGGGGGGGAAATGCATCCTCTTTCTTAAGCATTACATATGTATTCTTGGTCTGTCACAAAGACTTTGCTTGAGTATTAATTCATTTGGGGGCTCTTAGAGGACCTGCCATTGCCCAACCTCCTCATCTTTCCCCCACCCCTAGTAAATCCCAAATATTAACTTTTCATACAAAGAACATTGGGAAAATTAAGCAGTGCCTGAAGGTCACTTGATTGTAAGTGGCATTTGGCATATGTAGCTGGTTTCAAGTTTGGTGAGAGATTTCTGCTTTATATTTGAGCAGAGATTTCTTGGCAGGATGCCTCTATGCTGTGTTCTCAATGCTTGCCCGGTGCAGAAGGTTTGTCCTCCCGTTCCCTGGTTGCTTTAATCCTCTTGCCTATAAACAAGTGCAGCAGAATGTGTAGGCCCAGCTCACATGACCTTGGTTATCTGGTTATCTCTTAATGGGTATGCAGCATCAGTGTTAGATGCCACAGTGTCTTGACATGGTAGAGCTGTACGTAAAGCTTAGGTCTATCAAAGAGAATACACAGGAGCTTGGAGCATGTGATTCCTTAGTGAGGAACAGGTGGAAAAAGTCATCGCCCATGGAGCAGAGCTTCAGCAGCGAGAAGATTGCAGTTCCATTCTTTCTTGCCTTTATTATTATTATTATTATTATTATTATTATTATTATTATTATTATTATTATTATTATTATGGTCAGTCATGGGGCTTGAACTCTGGGCCTGGGTGCTATCCCTACGCTTTTCAGCTCAAGGCGAGTGCTCTACCACTTGAGCCACAGTGCCACTTCCGGTTTTCTAGTGGTTTTTTAATTGGAGCTAAGAGTCTCACAGAGTTTCCTGCCTGGGCTGGCTTCAAACCGTGATCTTCAAATCTCAGCCTCCTGAGTAGGATTACAGGCGTGAGCCACTGGCACCTGGCTTTCTTGCCTTTATTATAACCCTGTATTCCTAGTTCTGGGGTCTCACTTACCTTCTCCTGTCTTCAGATCCTGTGTTTAGGGGCCCAGGACATGTAGCTATTTCAAGAAACTCCCCCTGAGTCAGACACTTGCTAGTTTCTGGAATATAAAGCCCAACACACCAAATCCCATCTTCCCAGTGAACATGTTAGGTTGTGTGAATGACAGCTGGTGGTGATATCCTAACTGCCGCAGAAGGCCACTGAGTCCCCAGGAAGGGACACTGAGGAGCTGGAAGTGTGGCTGAGCATTACCCACACCACCCCCTCACTCTCCCTACAGGTCCCCCTCCTTACTTAGCATGAGCTTCAGTAAATATAGGAGAGTGTATTTGTTCTGACTTTACCTCATATGTACATACATGTACTAGCACACGTATGCCTGAAAGATTGGTCACATATCCCACAGTGACTACTAATGTGCAAACTTCCAGGGACATATATTTAGAAAGTCCCTAGCAAGATTGCTAACACTTTGTGCCTGGGGAGCAGTGATGTACTCTGGGTTTTCCTGGGGTGGGGTGTGTTTAAAGTGCTTTCTATCAGGGTAGACTGGGTGGCCTTTTATGGAAGGAATTAAAATGAGTGAGCCTTTGCAGGTCTGTAAGAAGCCCAAGTCCACATCTGAGCTGTGCAAGATGACCAGAACTTAGTATTTGACTATAGCGCTTTCATGAGCCAGTTTGGAAAGATCCATCTTCATTTATGGGAAACATTGTGCCTAAAGATGTTCAGGCAGACTATGAGGGAAAGCCCACAGTACCTGGTATGTCACAAGCATTTGGTATGTGTGAGTCATTGCTTCAAGTGCTTTGGATGCTGTTGGATATTTGGTATTTCTGTTTCAAGATCTGTGTTTATAGCCCCCTCTATTCTTGATGGTTAGCACGGACTGGGGAGACTGATGGTGAGGTACAGTGGTCTCTTGCTGCCCTGCTCAACTCTGACTAGAGGTGGCCTTGAAGGGCATTTTCCTCAGGACCCTATTTAAACCACTGTGCTTACTGCCAATTAGAGATACCCTTTAGGATTTCTTGTGTGTGTGAGTGTGTGTGGGGGGTATCCCAGCATTCCTCATAGCCCACCTTCTCAAGCTAGACTTGGCTGCCTATCTTCTTCAAACAGTCAGCATTCTCTTGCTCATAGTCTTGTAATAGTGCATCTAACAGGGTCTCCAAATCGCCCCTTCCTCCTCAATACCACCTGTTAAATTGATAATTCTAGTTGTCTGATAGTTCCCGAGGACCTTCACCAACATATAATTGGTATCAAAGAGCAGGGCCCTCAGATCCTATCACAAAGGGCTGCAGCCCTGACCAGGGCTGAGCTAAACCTTCTCTGGACCATTCTTTTCTCTTCAAAGCTGGTAAGTAAGCCAGGCACCATTGGCTCATGCCTGTAATCCTATCTACTCAGGAGGTTGAGAGCTGAGGAACACGGTTGAAAGCCAACCCAGGCAGGAAAGTCTATGAGACTCTTATCTCCAATAAACCACCAGAAAAAACTGGAAGTGGCGCTGTGGTTCAAGTGGTAGAGCACTAGCCTTGAGCTGAAGAGCTCAGAAAGAAACTCAGGGACAGTGCCTAGACCCTGAGTTCAAGCCCCAGGACTGGCAATAAAAAAAAAAAAAAAAGTCACTTATAGCCAGGCATCAGTGGCTCATACCTGTAATCCTAGCTGCTTAGAAGGCTAAGATCTGAAGATCACTGTTCAAAGTCTACTGATGACTCGGGCAGGAAAGTCTGTGAGACTCTTCTCTCCAGTTAACCACCAAAAGCTGGAAATGGAGCTGTGGATTAAATGTTGAGTAAAAAAGCCTTGAGTAAAAAAGCTAAGATAGAACATGAGGCTCTGTCAAGCTCCTGTACTGGCACCAAAAGAAAAAAGAAATCACTTACAATAGAAATCATCTGTTTCAAAACTCATTCTAGGCTGAGAGTACAAACGGCTAGGGCCCCTAGAGCACAACTGTCATTGCTCCAGTAATTAAACAACAGTGTTTGGTTGGAAGGGCACCCAAGGCCTAGTGCATGCTGAGAAGCTTGGACTTTCCAGTCTTCACCTAACTGCTGACAAATGAACCTTCCACTTCTCAGGCAGGTGAGCCAGGGACCCTTCTGTGGCCATGGCTGCTTGGTAACAGGGTCTAGAGTCCCTGCCTGCAGCCTAGGGTTGAATTGTGGAGGTAGCAGCAAGCCTAGAAAGTGGATGGGAGCCAAATCTCTGCTTTAGTGGCACACACTGTAAGCAGCTTCAAAAACATTGGTACCAGCTATGTCAGGACAATGTCACAGGGTCCTTTTTTCTTCTCTGTAGCCACAAATCTTCCTCCCTGGCTTCCTTGCCCTCTCTTGGAAGGCAATAGTCATTCAAGATTCCTTTTCTCCAACTTCATCTCCATCTGGGTTGGATGTCTTCAGACCCTCTTTCCACCACAAACTCTAGTGACCCTAAGTGCTTTTAAAGCCCTCCTGTGTGACTTCTTACCATAGCCTAACCCAGACTGGCACCACAAGATCCGTGGCACTAGTGGATCACAAGGTTCCAAGTTGGAACTTGGAATTCATTTTCTTATACTAGACTGTGATTTCACTTTAGTTCAGTTCATATTCTACTTTACATCCATTGGACTCCCTCATGGGCTAGCCTGAGAACACAATCTCTATTGATAGCCTGTTTCTGTGGGAGTTTAATTCTTCTTAAAAGGGAACTCTTTGGTGGTGCTGGGAATGGGCCCAGGGCCTGGCTTATGGTAGGCAAGTATAATACTACTGAGCTATCTGCCACCTCCTAAAAGAAGGGGTGTTGTAGCAGATTGACATGGGCTTATAGAAGTGGTCTCTACTTGGTCATCCTGGCACTCTCTATTGTACTAGCTGTTGTAGATGCCAGACAACAAAAATGAAAAACACCCTCTTCCACCCAGGGCTGTTACAGGAGTGCTGCACTCGCTGTCACATGATTTTCTTGTTCCCTGTGGGTAAGCAACTGCTTCAGATGGGCAGAAAGCACCTCTGCTCATGAGTGGGAGCAGCCCAGGGGACTTTGCTTCTGGAGAACAGCCAGTGGAATTTTAAAATCAGTTAAATGGAGCAGCTGCATTGCCGAATGCCTGGCCTAACAGGGACTGTTAAAAAGGCCAGGGTAGCCGGGTGCCAGTGGCTCACACCTGTAATCCTAGCTACTCAGGAGGCTGAGATCTAAGGATCACCGTTCAAAGCCGACCCGGGCAGGAAAGTCTGTGAGACTCTTATCTCCAGTAAACCACCAGAAAACCGCAAGTGGTGCTGTGGTTCAAGCGGTAGAGCACTCGCCTTGAGCTGAAGAGCTGAGGGGACAGCGCCCAGGCTCAGAGTTGAAGCCCTACAACAGACCAAAAAAAAAAAGGCCAGGGTGTCACTGATGGCCTTGGGTGGTTTCTGTTACTTTTTCTCCTGCTCATGCTCTGACCTCTGGCCATGGTGACTTCTAGGACAGCAAAGTTAGTCCCAGTGTTTTTTCTGACATTTCTTCTTCCTGGTTTGGCTTCCTCTTTGAACCTGGAGGAGAAGGGGCAGATGCACTGGAAAGAGGCACCTACTAGCTTCCAGCTCACTTGCTACTTATTTAGCCACAGAGTTACTGACTACTTTAAGAGTGCTATTAGGGGCAGGGCAGGAACAAAGGGTTAAGTTTGCACCCAGGTAGAAAGACTGTTGCATAAATTCCGTGTGTGTGTGTGTGTGTGTGTGTGTGTGTGTGTGTGTGTGTGTGTGTGTGTGTGTGTGTGTGTGTGTGTGTGTGTGTGTGTTGCATAAATTCCGTGTGTGTGTGTGTGTGTGTGTTGCATAAATTCCAAGTGTGTGTGTGTTTTAAAGATCTCATGCTTCTGTGTGTGTGTGTGTGTGTTGCATAAATTCCGTGTGTGTGTGTGTGTGTGTGTTGCATAAATTCCAAGTGTGTGTGTGTTTTAAAGATCTCATGCTTCTGTGTGTGTGTGTGTGTGTTGCATAAATTCCAAGTGTGTGTGTGTGTGTGTGTGTATGTGTGTGTGTGTGTGTGTGTGTGTGTGCGTGTTTTAAAGATCTCATGCTTCTTTGTTACTTTGTGTTGGCAAAAGCCCCAGGAGAAGACAGGAGATTCAGGGAGGAGATGGTTGTGCTGAGTGAGTCACTGAGCTCCCCACTGCTGCTGTTTTTAGTTCCTTTGCTTGGCTGTAACTGGAGACATTTTGGGGAGGGGGCAGGGTAGATATGTTGCTCACTGCAGAAAGACAAGAGGCAGGTAGGTATGAATGCATTTTTTGAGTACCCTAGGGTTAACAGGCACTAAAATCAGCACATTGGTTCAAGGAGGAAATACTACAGTAGAGGTCTGAGTGTGGCAGATGGTAAATAAATGTTTCCTGTGATCCTTATACAATCCATTGCCACTTCCCAAATCAGTAGCTTCTGGAATGGCTAGCTTGTGTTTCATTGTATTCACTCAGCAACACATGATGGGTTTTGTTTTGGTTGGTTGGTTTTTGCTTATTTTAGTTTTTTTCTTGGGGGGGGGGTGGATTTTTTTTTTGTACCAGCAGTAGAGCTTGAACTTAGGGCCTGGGCATTGTCTCTTAGCTTTTTAGTTCAAAACTAGCACTCTATTACTTGAGCCACGGGTCTACTTCTGACTTTTTGTCCTTTAATTAGAAATAAGCATCTTACGGACTTAGGTACTAGTGGTTCCCACCTATAATCCTCACCACTCAGGAGGCTAAGATCTGAGGGTCGCAGTTCAAAGCCAGATTGGGCAGGAAAGTCCAGAAGTGGAGCTGTGGCACAAGTAGTAGAGTGCTAGCTTTGAGGACAAAAGCTCAAGGATAGTGCCAAGGCCCTGAGTTCAAGCCCCAGGATTGGCACACACACAAAAAAGTTTCATGGACTTTTCTGCCTGAGCTGTCATCTAACTGTGATCCTCAGATCTCAGCCACTTAAGTAGCTAGGATTACAAGCTTGAGCTACCAGAACCCACCTGGCCACATGACAGGTTTTTTGTTTTGTTTTGATTTGTTGTTAGTATATGCTGGTCCTGGGGTCTGAACTCTGGGCCTGAGAGCTGTCCCTCAGCTCTTCTACCACTTGAGCCTCAGCCCCACTTCCGGCTTTTTCTACTTATGTGGTGCTGAGGAATTGAACCCAGGGCTTCATGCATGCAAGGCAAGCATTCTACCACTGAGCCACCTTCCCAGCCCCTGTCCTTGAGCTTTTGTACTTAAGGTTAGTGTTGTACCACTTTGAACCGTAGTGCTATTTCCAGCTTTTTGGTAGTTAATTGAACATAATAGTCTCACATACTTTCCTACCCAGGCTGGCTTTGAACTGTGATCCTTGGTCTTAGCCTCCTGAGTAGCTGGATTACAGGTGTAAACTATCAATGCCCAGTTTACTACATGACAGTTCTGTTGGCAAAGAATCGAAGGTATTGAAGATAGTGAGTGGGGACTGTCTTAGGAGAAGGCCTAGTGGTAGTCATAGGTAAGAGGGCTCCCCTTTGTGAGGAAGTAGGGGAAGGTGACTTGGATGTTGTCTGATGAGTTGTACCTTGACATGATTACATGATTTGTCAATGTAGGTCCCAAAGATGGTCAGTTGCAGGGCTTAAACTCAGGGCTCAGGCGCGTCCCTGAGCTTTTCCGCTCAAGGCTAGGCTCTACCACTTTGAGCTACAGAGCCGCTTTCTGGTTTTCTGATGCTGGTGGTTAATTGGAGATAAAAGTCTCATGGCCTTTCCTGCCCAGCCTGGCTTCAAACCTCAATCTCAGATCTCAGCCTCCTGAGAGGCTAGGATTACAGGTGTGAGCCACCAGTGCCCAGGCCCTAACACATGTTTTCATTTATGAATGTTTATTTGTTCATGACTTTACCAGATGCTGTTCTGGGCGTTGTTTTGGCCAAGAATAAAACAGATTGTAGTCCTCCTTTTGACAGATACTATTAATTTACCTGCTTGAAGGGCAACAAGTACCTTGAAAGAGGACAAATGGGTGTCCCAACAAGAAGTTTTGGTGGTATTTCCTCTGTCCTTGTCTAATCCCTTGGAGGTCAGGAGAGGGCAACTTTTAAGGATCAAAAAGCTGTACCTGTTGTATTCTGCAAGCATTTTAACATAAACTAGTTGGGTGTGGGCACCTACCATTGGGCACTAAGGACACTTAGATCTCTAGAAGATGAAGGAGTTAAGGTATAGGGACACAGAAGAAATAAATAATAAGAGTGGGTTGTGAGAGTTCTGAGAAGAGAGTAGCTGCTCCTAGCTAAGAACATGCCCAGATTTGAGAGGAATAGAGAGATGAGCACTCACTTCCCCGGATCACTGAAGAGAAAGCAGAAAGCGTTGTATGAGAGATGACCTGCAGTGTGTGTGCCTCTGCATGTCTCCTCCCCATTCTTTGTGGAAGCCAGCCTAGTGGAGTCAGGATCCCAACCCCAGGTCCAGCCACCATGCCACATCCAGCTTCCCAGTACATAACAGTGAGGCCGAGTCCAGAGAACATGCCCAAAACAAACTAGTAAGCAAAGAGAATGAGGTTAGATTGGGAGGAGGGCTCATTGGTATACATCCCCTCCCCACAGTCAGTCCTGTGAAGTGAGCCAAACCTTTATGCTGCAGGCTGCTTTCTGCCTCCCCCCACCACCCCCATCCCCAGAGCCTGGGCTGCTGGCAGGCTGGCTCTCCTGTGATATGGAGGAACTCACTGGTCTCCATGGTTACAGTAACCCACTGGTACGGGAGGAGCCAAATGAAGCGCAAGGCTGGCAATGTGAGCTTCCCCCAGCCCGTGGCACCATGTGGTACGGTATGTGGTATATCAGCTGTTAGTTGGGCCCTATCTAGAAAGAGTTAAGTTATTAATGAGAAGAGTGCAGGCAGGACCTGGCAGGACCACCTTCATCCTCCTTTGGGCTACATATCCAGCAGTTGTGCAGATGTCCTCCCACCCCCAGCCCCATGGCAAAGTGGCTTCATGTTAGGGAAAGGGTTCTCTTTGACTGACAGCCTAGTCATGGCAGGAATTGCCTTGTTCTCAAAGGAATACCACAGCTTAGGTACACTGGCACTTAGAGTTAAATTCCTGAAGATTACAACTCTCCTTCGCGTCCAGAGAAGCCTGTGAGTGGGAAACAAGTGGAGAGATTATAGAAATCATCATCAAGACAGCACTGAGCATCAAGCACTGTGACAGAGCATGCATGGATGCTTGTTCCCCTTTAATTTTCACTCTGACCCTTGAAATGGCTACTACAGCTGGTGTTCTCATGTTCCACATTGGAGGAGTCACATAATGTTGCTCAGGTTCAGTCAGCTAAGTAGCAGAGGTGTGCTTGCTCTAAGGCTCCAGAGCTCTGCCTGCTATCCTAGCCATCTTCTCTGCAGTTTCCCTTCTGAACCAGATCTCACTGAACTTTGCAACTGGCCCTGGTTATAGTCAGATGCTCCACAAAGCACCTCCCTCTTCCCTATTTGCTGGAGCAACAGCTAGAAACCAGGACCAGGGATTCTCAGCACTTGCAGTGACTCTGAAGACTGGAGGCTGATGAGTGCTATTGCTTTGTGGCTTCCAGACATGAAGACGGTAAACTATTCCTATCTCTCAGTCTTTGCTTTCTACTTTCCCAGGTAGGCTCTGGCTCCTGTGGCTTTAAGGGCCTGCAGGTTCCCTTCTCCTGCAGGGTGCTGCATTGCTGCAATGCTGGGCTGCATTGCTGGTCTCCTTGCCCTTAGGTGACGGTTGCAGCTTTGAGGGTAAAGGAGAGCAAACCACCTTGTTTATTTAAGTTGCAGGTTGTGCTGCTATCTTTCATCTGGGAGGCACTTCACTCTGGCTAGAAAACAGGGGACAGCCCTTTGTGCTTCTTCTACAGTGGAATATTAGGGGACTCTTGATATTCTCCATGTGAAACCATCCCGGTTAATTTTGGAGGCCCTCCTGCTGGTAAGCGCAGAGCGGTTTTCAAGTTCTCTCGTACCCAGAATGCTCCAGGTTTATTGACCTGTGGCAATTGAGAATGATGGTTGCTGAGGATCAAAAGATGTGAGGAAGGCTAGTAGATGAAGTGAGGGAGAGGTGGAGGAAAGGTTGAAGGACTGGCTTCAGCCCTATGACTGTACCTGAGTCCTCCCTAGCCTCCTCTCTATGAGGTCAGTGTTTGCTCCTTCCTCACTTTACAATATTCCATACTGACCCCACACACATTGGATTGAGGAAAGAATCCTGTCACCCTGGAAACTGGAAACAGCTATATAATCCTCAATCCTGTTCTGGCGTCTGAGTCTGCTAGTGAGTGAAGAGGCAGGTGTCCCAGGGGGCCTGAGTCCAGTATCCAGATAAACCGTGACTTTTTCTACTATGAAGGGGTAGAAAGTGTGACACCCCTCTGGCAATACTCACCTCTGGCCTCAGTGGAACAACTGCATTGTTCCTGTAAGCAGGTGACTTGCCTGAGCTTCTGTCTCCCCTCCTGCTATCTGTGTAGTAGAAGACTATTGAAAATAGTTAATTCACATCAAGAAAGGTTGAGGAATGCAGGGTGTGGTGGATCATGCCTATATTTCCAGCAGTGCTGGAGGTATAGTTAGTATCTGAGGTGGGGGGGCGGAGAATAGGAGGGGGCAGGACATGAGTCCCAATCCAAAAAATAACTAAAATACAAAAGGGGCATAGGGCAGTTTCTGTATTAGTGCTTGCCTAGCAAACAGGAAGTTCTAAAGTTCAAATTGAAGCTCCCACCACCCTCAGTAAAAGTAAGGTGCTGGGATGGGAAGGTGGCTCAGTGGTAGAGTGCTTGCCTAGCATGCATGAGGCCCTGAGTTCGATTCCTCAGCACCACATAAGCAGAAAAGAGCCAGAAGTGGCGCTGTGGCTCAAGTGCTAGAGAGCTGGCCTTGAGCTGAAGAGTTGAGGAACAGCGCCTAGGCCCAGAGTTCAGGCCCCACAACTGACAAAGAAAAAGAAAAGTCTGGGAACAGGACAAATGGGTCACTGGCTTAAAGTTGACTACAAACACTCATCACATGCCAGGACTTCAGTGCTTTGCAGGAGGGTGGGGTGAGGAAACTCTGGGCTCCCAGAGAAGCAGTATTATTTGGGGACAAGGTAGTGGGACCCTAAGACACACATTTTGGAGGACTGGTAAGGGCTTAAAAAGTGTGTTTGGGTTGTTACCAGGCATAAGCTAGGATTAAACATCTCATTCTCTTTAACAGTCATAAAAGCTCTTGTGCCTATAGACCTCCAAAGGACTTCTCAGGGTCCCCAAGCCCCCTGAAGTTATATCTAAAAAGTTGGTGCCTTAGCAGTAGACGTTTTTCTAAGGTTAAATGCTGTTTTTGTTAAAAACCACTATGGAGTTACTTGTACCCTCCCTGCTTTGGTCTCAAAGATGGTTTGCTGGCCTACAGCAAGGTCCACAGCAGGTCTTCTGAGCCATGTTTAAGGCCTTGTTAGAAGGATCTTCCCCTACCCTGGTCCTACCTGCCCCGGGTGAGATAAGAGCTTTATGATAGCCTGAGCTGGACTGAGTTTCCTCCTCACCCTCTCCAGCTGTTACCCAGCAGAGTACCTCAGGTGGGTGGGGCAGCCCACTTCCGGGGAGGGAAGGGGGGAGGGGAGGGGAGAAAAGGAAGTTGATCTAAACCCGCCTCTTTCTCTCTCTCTTCCTGCTCCCTCCTCTTCTACCCCTTTCTTCCCCTTACTTCAGGTGTACTGCTCTACAGTTTCATGCTTCTGTGACCACCAGGCTTCCTGTCCCTCGGGAAGTCTTGGTTGTCCCCCCCCCCCCCCCCCATTGCTCTCCTTGCCATCCACTGCCCCCCCCCCCCCTTGCTAGTGGTGGTTTCGGTTGCGACACAGCCCAGGTTCCCAGGCAGGAACCTCTCGGCCCGGCTGCTTTGCACCTTTTCACTGAGGAGGTGGTAGAAGGTGTCGCCTGCACCGGCTGAGTAAGGGTGGCTGGCTGAGCCGGCAGCCTCCGCCCTGGGCCTGGCCCTTCTCGGCCCCTGTACTTTGCCCTTGCTGCCTGACAGGTTCTGCTGAATGGAAGTCGCTGGTAGTCCTTGTCCCTTTCTCCAGCCGGGTATGTTTTCCTCTGGGACTGCCCTTTTCTTCTTTCCCTCCTCAAACACCAGATCTTTCAAGAATTGCTGAGCGCCCCAGGTACTAGTATGGGGTAGTGAAATTCACAGGAAGGGCAGTCCAGGGTCTAGGAGGCTTCAGCTAGGAAAAGAAAGCCGGAACCTAGAGCCCAGAGTCTTCGCTCAACTCTGATCTTCTGGGACAGGCGGAGGCCAAAGAGGCTGGCGGCAAACAAGCCTGGAGGGCTCTTAGGTGCTATGGGTGAGGACCCAGCTGGGTAAGTGCCCAAGGAATACTCTCTCTCGTTTACACTGCTGGCCTGGGATTACTCTGTCTGCCTGTCATCTGTCCCAGCCATGAGGAAACCTCAGGCTTCTGGAAGCCAGTCTGAATGCAGATCCCTAGAGCCCCCCTTCTGGAGGGGAGAACAGTTGGTAGAGCCTCCAGCATTCAGGGCTGGGGACTGTCTGTCTGAGTCAGCGCCAGGCCTCTCAGGGTGGAGGCTGTCTTCCGGGTGAGCTTGGCACTATGCCTAGGCCGGGTTCTGAGATCCCCAGGCTGAAGGGCTCAGACCCAGTAGATCCACACCTCTCCCTTTTCCCTTCCACACCCTGCCTTCTCTCCTGTCCTTTGCTTGTCCCTCAGCCTGCTTAGGAACCTCTGTGGCCTGCCATTTGGTTCAAATATGACCTAACAGCAGTATCCTTATTTTTCTTGAAAGCTGCTTTCACTGAGGGGACCTTGGGAGTCTGCCTGGAGTATGTTGTTGTACGCCTTCCTGTGAGCAGGAAGGCTGGAGGTGAAGAGAGAGCAGTGCCTTAGCCAGATCCTGTTTCTTTGGTCCAGAACAGTGGCCAGGCCTCTGAGCCTACCAGCCTGTTGGTTGAGTCTGAGGCCAACATGAATGGATGTGGTGTGCACCATAGAAGAGAAACACTGTCCCTGTAACAGCCACCCTGTAGTCTTACCTCTTCATCTTTCAGAGCAGCAAGGGGGACTTTAAGAGTGGCCTCCCCTGGGACCTTGGCTAAGAGGCATTGTCTGTGGGAGTCTCTCCCTTTCTGTACTTCCTTCTTTGTCTGTTCTTCCCAGTGGACTTCCAAACCCTGCCCTACATCTGTCCTGTGGAAAACATGAGACCTGGGAGTAAGAGAAAGACTGTATTTTGAGTCTGAGGAGTTGGATAGCACAGTCCTGAAAAGGGAGTTGGTGGCTCTGGAACAGGTAATCAAAGAGCAGAAGCCAGGGCTCGCTGCTTTCCAGGGCCCTGAACAAACAACACCTCCTCTCTCTCTGCTGGGCACTCAGGTTGGGACCAGCCCTCACAGCCAGGGTGGCTGAGTCCCCTTCACCCTTGCAAAGATTGTAGAGGCTGAGGCCTGGCAGGAGCCAGTAGGAGGCTTAGCCTGAACCCTTGTCCCTGCAGTTGGCTCAGCTAAGATGCAGGAGCTTGTTGACTACCGGACTTTCTAGTTTAATGGACTGTAGCATTTAAAGACGTAATTATTGCCCATCTCTCTCTGTGCTGATACTAGGTGTTGAACTCTGGGACTGTGTGCTGTTCCTGAGCTTTTTTTTGCTCAGGGCTAGCATTTTAGTGCTAGCCACTTGAGCCATAGCTCCACTTTATAGGCTTTTCCGTGGTTAATTGGAGGTAAGAGTCTCACAGGCCAGGCAATGGTGGCTCAGGGCTGTAATCCTACCTACTTAGGGTAGGATTACAGGGGGGCTGAGATCTGAGAATTGTATTTGAAGCCAGCCTGGGCAGGAAAGACCATGAGACTGTTATCTCCAGTTAACCAGAACAGTGGCCAAGATACTCGAGTGCCTCTCAAGTGGTAGAGTGCTAGCCTTGAGCAAAAGAGCACAGGGACAGCACCCAGGTCCTGAGTTCAAGCCCCATGAGTGACCAAAAACAAAATAAAATAGAAGTCTCACAAACTTTCCTGCCAGGGCTGACTTCTAGCCTTGATTCTCAGATTCAGCTAGGATTACAGGCATGAACCATTGGTATCTGGCTTGATTACTCTTTATTGAATGTTGGATAAAGCATTTTCTTTGTATTCTCTCCTATACCTATGAGAAGTAGTCACTTTACATATGAGGAACCTAAAGCTAGTAGTTGGGAGCCAAGTCATAAATCTCTTTCTGTGAACCAGGAACCTTCTTGAACACTCCACACAAGTCATCTATAGGGTGGTTATTCCCCCTACCCCACTTCCATCTGAAGGAAGATATTGATAATAATAGCATTAATATGAGCTAAGTGGCAGGATTTGAGCTCTGGCAGTTTGTCTCTGGTGTCTACACGTCTAATACTAATAAGGAAGACGATGATTGTTAAGTCCCACTTATGGCTGCTTGATGCTCCTTTTTTTTTCTTCTTATTTTTTTTTATCTTGGATTTCCCTGATTTTTCTCCAAGATGGCTTTTGTGGCATTAGGGGGACAGGTTCAGTCTTCTAATTCTTTTTTTTTTTTTTAATTGTAAAGATACTGAACAGAGGGGTTACAATAACATGAGCAATGTAATGAGTCCATTTCCTATCGAACATTGTTACCCCCTTCTTTGTTGTTTCGCTACCATCCCTTTCCCCTTACCTTCCCAACTCCGTGATGCTGCTTGATTCTCCTTGAAGTCCAGCATGCAGCCACTGGCAGGAAATAGCATCCTGCTATATCTCATTGGATCAGCCTCTGGATGGCTAGACACAGCAAGAGGGATGGGCTATGGCACTCTCAGATTGAGCTTCAGAGAGGCAAAGGGCCCAAACTCCCAGGTGGATGCTAAATCCCTGTTCCAGGTTTTCAGGACTTGGACTTTGCCAAGCTCCAGCCACCTTTGGATTGTACCCTCAGAAAAGGACTCTGTCAAGAATATTAGCAGAGGGGCTGGGAAGGTGGCTCAGTGGTAGAGTGCTTGTCTTGCATGCATGAAGCCCTGGGTTCAATTCCTCAGCACCACATAAGCAGAAAAAGCCGGAAGTGGTGCTGTAGCTCAAGTGGTCGAGCGCCAGCCTTGAGCTGAAGAGCTGAGGGACAGCACCCAGGCCCAGAGTTCAGGCCCATGACTGACAAAAAAAAAAAAGAAAGAAAAGAAAGAAAAAAGAATATTAGCAGACTCATCAGCTACCAAAGAAAGGGATTAGGGTATAACTCAGTGGTAGAGTGCCTGTCTAGCAAGCTCAGCGCTCCCTGAGTTCAAACCCCCAGTACCACCAAAAGAAAAGAAAGGAGGAAGGGATTACTATGAAAACTTCCCTGGCTATCTTTCATGAGAGTCAGAGCAGAGGGAAGGATTCTCTTGTCCTAGGCTCCTGGGAGAGTGTCAGCTTGTCAGGAAGGAGGATGGTGCTAATAAGAGGTAGAGGCCAGGCCTTCAGGACCTGTGGATAGGCTTAGAGAGCCTTCAGGAAGCCAGTCCACCTGAAACACCAAGAGTTGTGAGCCCTTGAGTTCCCTTGAGAAGAGCAGGTATTTGAAAATCTAAGTGTCTAACAAACGCTGGGTGAGGACTGGCCAGGGTTAGGTGAGCTGCAGGATGTGTGGAGAAAAAGGGCCAGAGAACTCTGCAGCTGATGTGAACAGAGTCGTGTTGGGGAGGCGGGGGGTGGGGGGGGAGAGGTTGGGGATGAGGGACAGTGGAAACTTATAGTGGAGAAACTAATCTGGCATCTATAGGGTCTTTTGCCTCCAAGGGACTTTTGGAAAACTATAGTAACTGTGCAGAAGCCCTCCGTGGACACATCAGGGAAGAGAAAATCAGAATCAGCCTACTTGTTTCTGTTTAAGGAGCATATGTGGAACCCACAGACGCTCACCAAGGGACCCTGGACAGTTCCTTGGGTTGTAGCAAGTCATGCTTTTTTGTCTGTGGTTTTGAGGTCTTCCCTTGGAGTCAGGAGGGGCCTTGAAAGGAAGAATCCTGACTCACATGCCTCTGGTTGCCCTGCTGTTCAAACTGTCTCCCTCAAAGTTTCCAGGGCAGCTTTAGATGATTCTGGGATGGGGCGTTGGCACCAGCTTAGTCTTAGTGTGCTGCAGCAGTGGGTTTGAAATGGCAGTTAGACAACTCCATCTTTGAAGTTCTGCTGACTTTTATTAGAGTTGTGTATCTTTCACCCTATTGATTCAGAAAATTTTCATTACTCTGAGAAGAAACCACATTTGTTGAGTTGAAATTTCTTTGTACAGATCCTTTTTTTTTTTTTTTTTTTGCTAGTCCTGGGGCTTGAACTCAGGGCTTAGGTTCTGTCCCTGAGCCTTTCTCTGCTTAAGGCTACCACTTGAACCACACTGATACTTTCAGCTTTTCTGAGTTTCACAGACTTTCCTGCCTGGGCTAGCTTCAAACTGTGATCCTTAGATCTCAGCCTCCTGAGTAGCCAGGATTATAGGCGTGAGCCACCAGCACCCAGCTACTTAAAGATTCTCCTACAAGGGCTGGAAAGGTGGCTCAGTGGTAGAGTGCTTGCCTTGCATGCATGAGGCCCTGGGTTCGATTCCTCAGCACCACATAAGCAGAAAAAAAAAGCCAGAAGTGACGCTGTGGCTCAAGAGGTAGAGTGCTAGCCTTGAGCTAAAGAGCTGAGGGACAGCACCCAGGCCCAGAGTTCAGGCCCTACAACTGGACCCCCCCCCCCAAAAAAAAAAAAAAGATTCTCCTACAAGTCCCCCTCCTCAGCCTGAGATAGTCACTAACCTATATTCTGTCTACAGATATGTCTTTCTAGACATTTAAACAAGTGAATCATACAACACATGCTCCTTTGTGACCAACTCTATTCACTTGATGTCTTCAGAATTGTCCCATGTTGTAGCATGTCAGTTCTCCACCCCACCCACCCATCACCAACCCCATCCCCCACCCCTTCGGTCATGGGGCTTGGGCCTGGGTACTGTCCATGAGCTCTGAAGCGCAAAGCAAGTGTTGTACCACTCAAGTCACAGCACCGCTTCCAGGTTTCTGGTGGTTCATTGGAGATAAGAGTCTCACAGATGGGCTGGGAAGATGGCTCAGTGGTAGTAGTGCTTGCCTTGCATGCCTGAGGCCCTGGGTTCGATTCCTCAGCACCACATAAGAAAAAAGCCGGAGGTGGCGCTGTGGCTCAAGTGGTAGAGCGCTAGCCTTGAGCTGAAGAGCTGAGGGACAGCGCCCAGGCCCAGAGTTCAGGCCCTACTACTGGACCCAAAAAAAAAAGAGTCTCACAGATTTTCCTGTCCAGATTGGCTTTGAAATGTGATCCTCAGATCTCAGTCTCCTGAATAGCTAGGATTACAGGTGTGAGCCACCAGCGCCCAGCTGCATGTGTTAGGTCTTGAACCCAGGACCTCATGAACATTAGGCTAGCACTATACCTAACTATAAATTGACCTTGAACTTGAGACTCTGCTGTCTCTACCTCCTAAATAGGCTTATAGACATGTACCACCATACCTGGCTTTATTTCTCTCTATAGCCAACTAATATTCTATTATATGGGTGTGCCTCCTTGTTAGTTGGTGAACTTTTTTTTTTTTTTTTTGGCTATTATGGATTATGCTGCCATGAACATTAGTGGACACAACTTTGTAAAGACATGGGTCCTCATTCCTCTTGGGAATAGATCTAGGAATGGAATTGCTGGGTCACATAGTCCCTATGTTTAGCACTGTGAGGAACGTGCAAGTCTTCTAGCCATGTTTTCATCTGAACACATGCTTTTTAACTTCTGTTAATATGCCTGTTCAGAGCCAGTCGTAACTCCTGGGTCCTCCCAGCCTTGTGTGTGTAAGGAGAGCAGAGCAGGATAGACTGCTACCTCACCTCAGACCCAGTCATTTAGTTCATTTGTTGTACAAGGATTCTTTGAACACTGACCATAGTTCAGTCTCTAGATGCAGAAATGAGTAAGTCAATAAAGGACACATACTGGCCTCCATGGGCTTTCGCTCTCACTGGGAGTCACAGCAGATTCATAGTGGTAAATAGTACAGATGAATGCAGTGGATTGTGTGGCAGTGAGGTTCTGACTGTGCTGCTCCTGCAATCCTCACAGTGTAAACATGAGGATGTAGGAGATTGGATCTCCCAGCGGAGGCAGAGGAGCCCTGTACCCCAGGGATGGACTGGCTCTGGTCCTGAGTTCTTGACACTGGATTTGATCTGTGCTCCATTGCAGTAAAGACGGCCGTGTCCTCCCTGTTCCTTTTTGTTCTACCTACTGTACACTTGCTTGCATGCTTACCAGATTCATGGAGACGGCCTCTACATCTCTACCCTCTTAACAGTATTTGCAGAGAGCTGAGGGCAGGGGCTGAGGGGACTGGAAGGAAGGGCAGCATGTAAGGGTCTCTGTTTCCATCCTGCAGCCCACCTTGGGACACCTTGATTCCAAGCCCAGCAGTAAGTCCAACATGCTGCGGGGCCGCAACTCAGCCACTTCTGCTGACGAGCAGCCCCATATTGGCAACTACCGGCTCCTTAAGACCATTGGCAAGGGTAACTTTGCCAAGGTGAAGTTGGCCCGGCACATCCTGACTGGGAAAGAGGTGAGCACTGGGGTTGGGATGGCAGCAGCTCCCATCCTCTGGGCACTCCAGTAGATAGTGGTGGCACTCTGCAGCCAGCCTCTTCCGTGTGAGCAGAACGCAGAGCAGACAGGGATGCTGAGAGCCACGAGGTAAAAAGCATGAAATGGAGTCAGATCCTCAATTTAGCTCAGTCGTAGATTGTGATCTTGGGACTTTTGTCTTATGTTCAGGTAGCTGTGAAGATTATTGACAAGACTCAACTGAACTCCTCCAGCCTTCAGAAAGTAAGTGTCCTGTACTCTTGTCCCTTTCCAATCCTCCCCCAGCTCATTAATATACTGACTCTAAACCTGACCCTAAAATCTCTGGCCAGTGCATGGTTCTACCACTCCTACTCTGTGCTGTGCTCCCTCCAGGGCTTTAGTTGGGGTCCCCTGTGATGCCTCCACCTGGGTGGGCCTCCTGGCCATAGGCACCACTCTTCTGAAGTTCCTGCCCCTTCCCAGCCACTTGGCCTACCTGTCTGACCTACTTCCTGTATCTTGTTATCATCTGGCCTGTGGCCAGCCCTGTGCAGAAACCATGTTCTTAGCATTACTAGAAACACTGGCAACTACTCCAAGATGTGCAGTGATCAGGGGACTAGTTCTACAGGTACAGGGATGAGGAGCAAGGGAACTTGCCACTGGATTTTATGCCAGCTCCATCTTGGAGAACAGGTATGGAGGACTGCAGTTTTTAGAAGCTGAACTCCAGTTCTAAGTCTCTAACAAAGTGTTTAGATTAAGGATAGATAATCCCGGGCTGGGAAGGTGGCTCAGTGGTAGAGCGCTTGCCTTGCATGCTCAAGGCCCTGGGTTCGATTGCTCAGCACCACATAAGCAAAAAGAAAAAAGCTGGAAGTGGCGCTGTGGCTCAAGTGGTAGAGCGCTAGCCTTGAGCTGAAGAGCTGAGGGACAGTGCCCAAGCCCAGAGTTCAGGCCCCACGACCAGAAAAATAAAAAAAAAAAAAAATTAAAAAAATTAAAAAAAAATTTAAAAAAAGGATAGATAATCCCACTTTTCCTTCTCATTCCTTCTCATTTGGCTAGATATCACAAAATCATTTGCATGTGGTTTCTGCTAGGTGAGGTTGAACCCTCAGGCAGGAACTATTAACAGAGTGATAGGAACAAAAAAGAAGAGAAGTTTGGGCACGGGTGGCTCATGCCTGTAATCCTGTAATCCTCATGCCTTAGAAGGTGAAGACCTGGAAGATTGTGGTTCAGAGCCAGCCAGGACAAAAAAGTCCATAAGATGAAGAGGCGGTTGGGGGGGAGGGAACGTGGGAGAAAAATGAGGGAAGGGGTAACAAGTTTGACAAGGAATGTACTCACTACCTTGCTTATATAACTGTAATCCCTCTGTACATCACCTTGACAAAAAAAAAAAAATCACAAGATTACATTTCCAATTAACCAGCAAAAAGCCAGCTGGAGGCATGACTTAAGTGTCTGGCCAAGCAAGCCATGCAAGCTCAAGGCCTGAGGCTCTGAGTTCAAGCCCCCGTACCAGAAAGAAGAACAAAAGGGAGAGAGGGAGACCTTCAATTGCAGCAGGAAGCCTCCTTGCTGGTGACCATTAGTTGTAGAACTGAAGCTGTTAACTCCATCTCCTATCTCCCCATCCCGGGCTTCAGTTAAGGGAAGAAGGATGCTGCTTCTTGGCTCTAAATGAGGTCTCATCCTCCTGAGTACTAGGATTACAGGCATGAGCCACCAGTACTCAGCTAGAATTATCTTTTTTCTTGGTTGTAGGGCTTGAGCTCTGGGCTTGGGTGCTGTCCTTGAGCTCTTCAGCTCAAGGTGAGCGCTCTACCACTTGAGCCACAGCATCACTTCCGGAATTGGAGATAAGAGTTTCATGGACTTTCCTGCCTAGGCTGGTTTTGAATTGATCCTCAGATCTCAGCCTCCTGAGTAGCTAGGATTACAGGCGTGAGCCACCAGCGCTCAGCTCAGCTGGAATTTTTAATTTCTTTATCACTTTGTGGTCAATGACTGAATGAATGGGCCCGACTCCACACAGTACCACAGTATAGTGGTGAGAGAAGACTGAGAAGGAGGGGCTGAGGTTATGGGAGGAGGTGCTCCCAGAGTTAGAGCACATGGAGTGAATTCCCCTGATGTGCTGACAGCTAGAGCCACCGTGTTCCCGCAGGGGTCTACTTCCAAGGAACTATTGCTGCCGCCATAAAGGCTTTTGTGCTAGGAGTTTCCAGGAAGGGACAGAGGCTCCCATCTGGCAAAGTGAAGCCAACGTGGGGCAGGCCATTAGTTCTTGGTATATTATAGCCTGTCATTATGTTTATCACCGGGGTCAGCCAAGCCATCTTGTTCCTATTTCCTCCCTCTGATTTCTCCCTTCTTTTCTCTGACTAAGCTATACCTATACCAGACATACAGCCATTTTAAACCTCTAAACAAACTTATTAGTAGAACCAGTCTGACTGGCCAATCTCAGTTTACATTGACCCTAGAATGGTTCATAAAGAACAAGCGTCGATGACTCTGGTCCTTTAGGGTTCTAGGCAAGCCTGGGAAGCTCTAGGCCCTTTGGAATGCTCTTCTAGACCAAGTGGTGCCCACTTGGCAGAACCTTGATCCCTGACTCTGGCCTGATTTTAGTGTTGTTCCCCATTACTCTTCCTGAGCTAGAAGCCTGGAAATATTGCTTCTTCAGTCAAAGTAACTATTGAGCCAAGAAATGAAGCACCAAAAACCTAGATCCTAAGAAAAGGAGCTAAGGTCCAAATTGGGTCAATAGATTGGAAAGCCAGTTATTTTTCTTTTCCAATTCATAAAAACTCTTGTATATCATCAAAAGTTTGGGGACATTCACTTTATATCTTGTATTTTGGATTTGATCTCGAGAAAATCCCTCCTCTCCTACCACAAAAATAAATAAATAAATAATTATAAAGCAAAATAAATAAGACCAAATACCCAGTTCTGTTCTGTTGGATTTTTTTTTAGCATTTTTATTAGCATAAATTAGTTGTACAAGGGAGGCTATATTTTGACATGTCATAGATGTGTCCAGTGTGCCCTGATTAGACGCCCCCTTCCCTTACTCTCCCTCCTACCTTTTCCCCCCGAACTGCTCTTTGTGCATGTGGTGAGGCCTGTAAGTTAAAAACCCTCACCTTCAGTTTTCTGGCCCCCGCAAGGGGGAAGGAGTTCATTTCTGTCATCTTTCTTTATGGAAATGTATGGTTTGCAGCCCCTGATTTTGTTTCACAAAGAGAGCGTGAGTGTGTGGAGGTGGATTTGATTAAAATTGGCATCAGCTATATATAGGAGTGGCTTCTTCTGTCACCACCTCGAAGCCCAGGAGAAAAGAGCCCTACCCTAGCGCAGGCCCTCTAACTTCTATGGGTCAGAAAGCAATGTGCGCCCATCCTGTCCCAAGCCAGATGGAGCATGTTTGGTCACTGCCCTGGGGAAGGAGAATATTCACAGATAGGTAGCTCCCTTTCCCCACTGCTGTTTTGAGGCTAGATTTGGATGGTGTAGACCAGGGCATGGCTGGCAGCCTGGATAGCAAGTCAACAGAGCCAGATCTACTCCAGCAACCCTTTCCGCTCTCCTCCCCTTCCCTCCCTCCCAGCCATGAGAGGGCGATGGTGAGCTGGCCCACTGCCTCTCTCCTCCCTACCTGGTTTTGGTTTTCCTATCTTTTTGTTTTTTGGGGCAAATGTCCCAACAGGGGTTTGGTTTGAAAGGACCTAACAATGGGACCATGTTGAACAAGCCTGACCCTGTGTGTTTTCTTTCGCAGCTCTTCCGTGAAGTGAGAATAATGAAGGTTTTGAATCATCCCAACATAGGTGAGAACAGTTGCTACCCCTTTTTTTCCTCCCCCATAGCAAGTCTCCATTTACTTCTTTCCTGGGGCCTTGACTTTCGGAGTTTGTATCAAGGAGGATGCCAAGGATACCTGTGGACAGGCCCAGCTTAAAGTCCAGCTCTACCCATACTATCCTAGTTTGGCTTGTACAAGAGGAGCTTGTCCTGGAGAGAGGAGGTAGTAAAAATGGGACCACAGCTCCCTAGCCTACCTACCTCCTGATAACACTGGGTGACACAAGTGACCTTGTTCCTGTCTGGAGTCTTAAGTTAGGCCTTTTCTCTTTTTCAGTTAAGTTATTTGAAGTCATCGAGACTGAGAAGACACTCTACCTTGTCATGGAGTATGCCAGTGGAGGTAGGTGGAGACCTGCCTCTTCCTGTTGCATCCCGCCTCTCCTAGCCCCAGCCAGCTCTCACTGCGCTCCAACCATCTCTTGCAGGAGAGGTATTTGATTACCTAGTAGCTCATGGCCGGATGAAAGAAAAAGAGGCTCGAGCCAAATTCCGTCAGGTGGGTGTGCCCATCTCCCGTGGCTCCAGGCGGAGCCTTAGGGAGGGTATTTGGAGCTCTGCTTTTCTGTGGTTAACTTAGAACCAGGTCATGGGTCACACAGCTCCAGCCCATATGTCCTCCCCTCAAGTGTCCCAGCACTAACCCTTCTTCCTTCCTTTCAGATAGTGTCTGCTGTACAGTACTGTCACCAGAAGTTTATCGTTCATAGAGACCTAAAGGTGAGGCATGTTCTTACCTCTTGTGCCTTGGGTAAGACTGAGTGCTCTCTCCTCGGCCTCCTTGATGGAGCCCTAAATTTAGGTAACTCCAGCCTTTGGCCTTTTCAAGATGACCAGGGTCGCCGGGCGCTGGTGGCTCACGCCTGTAATCCTAGCTACTCAGGAGGCTGAGATCTGAGGATCACGGTTCAAAGCCAGCCCGGGCAGGAGAGACCATGAGACTCCTATCTCCAGTAAACCACCAGAAAACCGGAAGTGGCGCTGTAGCTCTAGTGGTAGAGCGCTCGCCTTGAGCTGAAGAGCTGAGGGACAGTGCCCAGGCCCAGAGTTCAAGCTCCACGACCGACAAAAAAAAAAAATGACCAGGGACCCCTAGGAATGCTTCTGATAGAGGCCTTATGCCCAGCCCCAGTCCCACCAAAGGGCTCTGCCTTTCTATAACGCTGGGCGTGGCATGAGCACTCCACCATTTCCTGGTCCTGGTCCCTTCGGGTGGCCTAATGGCCAGCCAAAGAAACAATTTGAGTGTGCTTCAGCTGTGTCACAGCTGCTTTGAAGGCTCAGGGAACACCCCATCTCTGTAACCAAGGTACTTGAGTTAGAAATTACCTATGAGTCTCCCAGCCACTAAGTCCTCAAAGACATGACTGTAAAACCGGGGCCTGACCCTATAGCTTTGCACAGCTCCCAGGGTCTGTGGACCTGCAAATCTCAGCTTTCCTGTGCCTCCTGTATGAGGGGTAGCCTGCATGCCTCTGGCTCCACTTGTTCATGCTGATTGAAAACCCGGCCCGGAGTGGAGCAAAGTTCTGAGACTCACGATGGCTTACCATTAGTTCTCCCATCCCCTTCAGCTCCTGCCTGCCTGCCTGCCCACCCGTACCTATGAGTGGTCCACTTGAGGCCCTGATATTTTCCATCTTGTCTCCCAGGCAGAAAACCTTCTCTTGGATGCTGATATGAACATCAAGATTGCAGACTTTGGCTTTAGCAATGAGTTCACTTTTGGGAACAAGCTGGATACCTTCTGTGGTAGTCCCCCTTATGCTGCCCCAGAACTCTTCCAGGGCAAAAAGTATGATGGCCCCGAGGTAGATGTGTGGAGCCTGGGAGTCATCCTCTATACACTGGTCAGCGGATCCCTGCCTTTTGATGGACAGAACCTCAAGGTGGAGTGAAATGCAGGCTTAGATTGTTTTACTACTTCTCCATTTCTGCTCTTCCTCTGGTCTTAGGTCTATCCTGTCTACATTTTTCTTAAGCCCTTCAGAGAAGGGCCTGCTGGAGCAGCCCTGCCTAGTGTGATGATGCATACCTAGAATCCCAGCACTTGAAATGCTGAGGTAGGATGAGCAGGCTGGAAGATAGCCTTGGCCTTCCATATGTAGGAATTAATACCTCACTTCTCAATTCCTATATGAAAAGATAGGATAAATTGTATGTGAGAGAGCCAGGCACTGGTCCTTATCAATAAGCCTTGCTACAGAGAAGGCTGATATCTGAGGATCAAATTTGGAATCACCCTGGGCAGACAAATCCTCAAAATTCTTATCTCTATTAAACCAACCCAGAGCCAGAACTGAGGACATGGCCTAAGTTGTAGAGCACCAGCCATGAGCGACAATGCAGAGTGAGAGTATGAAGCTATAGATTCAAGCCCAGTACCAGCACACACACGCACACACATTCACACAATTGTGTACGTGTTCATCCCTGGCCCTCTGGCCTCCGCAGGGCCCCTGGCTGGTCAAGTGACAGTACAAGGTGTATGATTTCCCTTCCCTTCTGGTGAATTGCTTTAACAGGCTTTCTTCTTTCCACTGGGCTTCATTTCTGTCTTCTTAGCCAGTCTTTACCTCTCAGGAGCGTGGATATCATCCTTGGGGTGATTTAAACTTTCTAACCATAGGAGCTACGGGAGCGAGTTCTAAGGGGAAAATATCGGATCCCATTCTACATGTCCACGGACTGTGAAAACCTGCTTAAGAAATTTCTCATTCTTAATCCCAGCAAGAGAGGCACTTTAGAGGTGAGCTGCCTGAAGCCCAGATAGCCAGAGGTCCTGGAATCTCCATGAGAACTGCAAGCTGAGTTTCCTCTCACTCTGCCCTTTTATTTTCCCTTCCCTTGATCCCCAGCAAATCATGAAAGATCGGTGGATGAATGTGGGGCATGAAGATGATGAACTGAAGCCTTATGTGGAGCCACTTCCTGACTACAAAGACCCTCGGCGGACAGGTAAGGCTGTGCTGGCTGGAAGCTTGAGCCTATCCAAGATGTAAGTCCAGCTGAAACTGTGTTGTTTCCTCTTCCCCTCCCTCAGAGTTAATGGTGTCTATGGGTTACACACGGGAAGAGATCCAGGACTCCCTGGTGGGCCAGAGGTACAACGAGGTGATGGCCACCTATCTGCTCCTGGGCTACAAGAGCTCCGAGGTGCGTGCTCCCTATCCCCATGCGCTCGCCTGGCCACCATCACTGTAGGTAGCACCCAGCCATTAGTGCCAGCTGTGGACAGAAGCGCATTTCCAAGTAGGTCTCACTTCTGCTGACCAGAGTGAAGCCTTGGCCTTGATGTCTGAGGCCTTTTGCTGGTCTTCCTCAGTGAACAAGTAAGAAAGGTGGAGGGGAGGAGGGGATCCTGAGCCTGAGGCCAGGCTCCATGGGGGCGAGGTGAGCTAGCTAGCTCTGTGCCCATTAGAACAAGCCAAGGTCATCTGGCTTGTGTTATATGTAGGTTTAGTTGTCTTGGTATCTGTGTCTAGAGGTCTGTATCTGTGTCTGTCTTGGAAGCTTTGCTCTGTGCTGATACAGCAGCTTCTTCCTAGTGTTTTTGTCTGGATGTTTCCGTGTATGTGTATCTGGCCTGGCTGTGGGTCTGAGGCTCTCTGGTTGGGTTTGGGTCATCATTTGAGTACCCATATACATTCACATCCTTCCCCGATCCCCCTGGGTCAAGGCAGCAGGGTCCACCGGGTTATCACTTCAGTCTATTTAAGAGGTGTCTAGTGGTAATTGGCATAGGTCCAGATTTCTTGTGGGGACGGAGTAAGGTAGTAGGTCTCTTAATTCTGATCGTGTGTGTTCTGGTGGGTGTTTATGACTCTGAGTTCAGAGCATCTTTGCTGGTTTGTCCCCAGGTGAATGTGGAAGCATGTTTGAGTGTGTGTCTAGATGAGGTGTATAATGTTTTGTTTGAGTGTAGCCTGTCTGTGTGTCAGTGCATCGGTACTGCCCTAGCAGCCTATGCCACCATGTCCACTAGCGGGATCTCTGCCTGACTCCTGCTTTCCCTTGATGCCCTGTGTTCTGTTCTTGCAGCTGGAAGGTGACACTGTCACCTTAAAGCCCCGACCTTCAGCTGATCTGACCAACAGCAGTGCCCCATCCCCGTCCCACAAGGTACAGCGCAGTGTCTCCGCCAACCCCAAGCAGCGGCGCTTCAGCGACCAGGGTATGTGCTTCGTGGACCCAAGTTGGGGCCACCTCTCTCCAGAGCCACCCTCCCAAGCTCAAGGGGCTTTGGGTGACAGCTGAGTTTCAGTCCTGGTTCAGCCACTTCTTAATAGCATGGCCATGAACAAGTCACCAACTTTCTACCACCGTGGTGAACCAAGGCTTTGGTGGTAGGAGAGCGCTGAGCGTGTCGTGGGTCCTCCGCAGGCTCCCAGCCCCACTCATTCCCTCCTCTGGCCCCACAGCTGGCCCTGCCATTCCCACCTCTAATTCCTACTCTAAGAAGACTCAGAGTAACAACGCAGAAAATAAGCGGCCTGAGGAGGACCGGGAGTCAGGGCGGAAGGCCAGCAGCACTGCCAAAGTGCCTGCCAGCCCTCTGCCAGGCCTGGAGAGGAAGAAGACCACTCCCACCCCCTCCACGGTGAGCCATGGTCCCGACCTAGCCCCCGAGCAAGAGCCTCGTCTAAGGCCAAGCTGGCCACAGGTGGCTGAGGAGGGAGGGCTGTCAGAGGACACAGCTTCCTGTGCAACAGCCCCTGCCCTTCATCTCCACAGAACAGCGTCCTCTCCACCAGCACAAACCGAAGCAGGAATTCTCCGCTCTTGGAGAGAGCCAGCCTCGGCCAGGCCTCCATCCAGAATGGAAAAGACAGGTGAGTGGCTGGGCACCTCCCCTACTCAGGGGAGCTCCTTGTCACAGGGGCGGCGCTGTCTGTCAGTATCACTGTCTTCTGTCCCGCCACAGCTCTAGTCCTATTCCCTGGAGTCCTGTCCTGGCTGTTGAGTCTGGCCATCCCCCCCCCCCTGCTCCATGCCATCCCCCCTCCCTGTCCTCCTGACTGCTCCTCACTGTTTGCCAGGGGGAGGGCTCCAATGGACACGCAATGCTCTCTGCTTCTGGACCTCAGCCAGGCCTGAGCTTCCCGGGATCCCCTGCCCATCGGAGGGGCTCCACACCAAGGGGCTCCAGTGGTGCCCTCAAGAAGGGCCCCCACCTACCTAGCCTTGATTGTGGTCTTTCTTGGTGTGTCACATTTCTGGCTCCACCTCTTCCGCACCCATGAAAGCTTTTCCTTAGCAACTCCTTGCTCTTTCTGTAGAAGAAACGCCCTTGTTCTTCAAATTCCTAGAGCCCAGTGTGGCCTAAGGGTGGTGGGCTCCTGTAGAGCTACTCCCTTTGTGGTTTCCTTGTTCGGGGCTCCGGCTCACCTGGCTGCTCCTCAACCTGCCCTCCACGTCCCACCCCATCCGGCCTCAGCCTGACTTGCTCCCTGGGCCTGAGCTGGTCCTGTTGGTACTTCCAGCTCCGGCCTTGGCCCTGCTCCTGCTTCCTAATCCAGGCTCCTGCCTCTTCTACCCCCTAACCTGGGCCTCTCCGCTGCTTTTGTCTCCTAGCCTAACCATGCCAGGGTCCCGGGCCTCCACGGCTTCTGCTTCTGCCGCAGTTTCTGCGGCCCGGCCCCGCCAGCACCAGAAATCCATGTCGGCCTCCGTGCACCCCAACAAGGCCTCTGGGCTGCCCCCCACGGAGAGTAACTGTGAGGTGCCGCGGCCCAGGCAAGTGTGCTGGGGCGGCTGGCACACCTGCTGCCCTCAGCCTGCCCTACCCCTGCCCCTGCAGGCTCTGCCCACCCCGGGGGCCTGCTCCAGTCTTGTGTTCGCCACAAGGAGTAGCTCTGTTCCCTGTAGTTAGAAAGTGAAGGGCATAAAAACAGCATTAATGCCCCTCTTTTCCTCCAATTCTCCCTCTCAGAACAGGTATGCAGGAAGCTGTCCTGAAGCTCCGAAAGGAAGTCTTTTTGTTCGGAACCTTCCTGGATTTCCTTAGGGGCCCTCAGTCCTTAGAGCTCCTCCCCACCGCGCTGGAGGGGCCTGGCCCGGCTCTTTCCAGCCTGTGCTGCTCTCACACCTGGGTCCTTCCTTGTCTCCTTCCCTCCCTCCTTCCCTCCTAGACCATCTCCACCTCCACAAGACTCCTCACTGCTGTCCCCAGTGGTCACTCCTTCCTTCTGTGTCCTCTGTGATGGCTGCCTCTGCCCCGGCGTCCCCCTCCCTGTCCCCACCACAGGGCGTTCCAGGTGCTCCGTGGTGCTGTTCCCTGCACCTGACACGTTCCCTCGCCCCCACCTCTTTTCCCACAGCACAGCCCCCCAGCGTGTCCCTGTCGCCTCCCCCTCCGCCCACAACATCAGCAGCAGTGGTGGAGCCCCAGATCGAACTAATTTTCCCCGGGGTGTGTCCAGTCGAAGCACCTTCCACGCTGGGCAGCTCCGACAGGTGCGGGACCAACAGAATTTGCCCTACGGCGTGACCCCAGCCTCTCCCTCTGGCCATAGCCAGGGCCGGCGGGGGGCCTCCGGGAGCATCTTCAGCAAGTTCACCTCCAAATTTGTCCGCAGGTGAGCAGGGAGCTAAATGAGACAGAGTGTGGGGCCAGACTTTTTGCTTGCCTGGGGGCAGGGGTGGAAACTAAGATTGGGTTCTGGGCTTCAGGAAGGCTAAGAAATTGAGTTGTTGTCGATACCTTACATGCCCAGACCTCCTCTTAGGCCTCTCCCAAACTCCCCACAGTCACCTCATTCTCTGGCCCCAAGCAGATGGGCGATACCGCCTCCTCTCTAGGGGAGTGTGAACTCAGATGCTAAAATAAAAGCCCCCCTCTTCTCTCCTGGGTTCCCATGGAAACATATTTGGTGACGCAGCTGCAAAGTCATGAGGCATGAGCCAGGCTGGGCCGATAAGGAAAATTTTTCTTAGTCTCTTGTCTTGCCCCCTTTGACCTCCTCTATCAAGTTGGTATGTCTGACTGCAGCCATGTTCTACCTGAGGGCTCCGGGGCGGGGAGAGGGCGGGTGGAAGCCCATAAAAGGAATAGCCAGTGAAGGCCTATGGTGGCCGCTCCTACAGTCCCAGGGGCTTCTCATGTCTAAGCCCCACAACCACTACAGAGGGCAGCCAGCCGGCCCCTAGGCTGCTCTGTCCCTAGCACACCTACTCGGAGTCCCAGCTCAGGAAGCTGCAGCTTTCAGAAATAGGCCCGTGTGACCTCCTCAGCATTCCTCACTGCTGCACAGACACCGCCCACCGAGCCCCGGGACGCAGCCGTGGAGGCTGAGCGGGTGGGGGCAGACCCCGGGTCCAGCACTCTAGTCTCGCTGAGCGGCTCTTCCAAAACTGGGGCCACCCTTGAACCTTGGACAGTCCGTTCCCACCTGCTTATCCACACACCGTCTTGTTGGTTTTGTTTTTGTTTTTGTTTTATTTCTTTTTTTATTTTGTCTTTTTTTGTTTGTTTTTTTTTAGAAATCTGTCTTTCAGGTTTGCCAGAAGGTAGGCGTTGAGCCCGATGTGTGTGTATGTGTGTGTGTATGTGTGTCCCGTGTCTGTGTCCTGCCTCCATCACTAATTCCCCTGTTCTGGCTCTTGCTCCTTTTCCATCTGCTGACCTAGTCTGTGTGGCCCTCCTCTCTGCCATCTTAAAGGGATGAAGATAGCTTTGGCTGGGTCTCAGCCCCACGCCCACCTCCCTGCCCATTTCACCTTGGCAGGGCTTGGAACACACGGCCCTTGAAGAGGTCATTTGGGGCCCCTCAGGACAAATGGCGTCAAACCTGGGGAGGGGTGGGCCTTCCTTAAGCCACTGGCAGATTTATCCTCAGGCAAGAGGAGAGAGACCTCAGGGATTCTCCCTTTAAGATCGTCTCCTCTCACCACCCAGGTTTCGGTCCAAGCATTGGGTTCCTTCTCTGGCCCTTTCCCCCTGTCATGTGCATGTGCTCCGAGGAGGCTCCGCTGGGTCCGAGTGGGTCTGGGACGGCATCTCATCGGGGATCTCCTGGGCTGGCTGAGCTTCAGGGCTGTGTGGCCTCTTCCCCTGGGCGCACAGGATAGAACTCTGGAGGTGCTTCAGGGACGCCATGGTTCCTAGGCTAAAGTCTGACCCTGTAAACCCAGGGAGCCTTTGCCTCATGAGTGGGGCACAGCACCCCCTTCTGGCAGCTCCTGCAGAACCGGCTGTGCCCACCCTCCCCAGCATCCCGCCTCCAGCAGCCTCGCGATGGCCTGCTACCTCTCCACTAGACTATTTCCTCCAGATGTGGCCTGTGCCTGATAGCCACGGGGCCGAGCTGCTCCCCAGCCCCTGGTGCAACAGTGGTAGGCCTGCGCCCTCACTCCTGCAGCTCCTCCCAGGGTCAGCCCAGCCGGTATCCTTGGCAGGCCTGGGGTGGCAGACCAAGGGCTAGATTGGGAGCACAGTACCCCAAATGAGGAAGAGACTGACCAGATGGATCTCCCGGCGCCCTGCTCCACTCCCCTGGCTCCCTGCATGGCTGGCAGGGCTTGGGGAGAGCAGCCAGGCTCATCCCTTGCACAGACGGGCCTGCTTGCAGTGTGCTTGTTGGCATCCATGTGTCTATGTGTCCGTGTTCTTTTACATGTGCTGCTGCTGCTCTCTCCCTTCTCGTCCCTCCCCTCCTCTGTAGTCTCCAGTTTCCCAGTTCCGGGCACTCGTCCCCCAGGCAGGAGCTGGAGAAGCCGCTCAGCAGGGCCAGACCTGTTCCCCACCCCGGTGTCTCTCCAACCCCGTCTCCTCCTGTGCTCGCAATCGGCCTGGAGGCCAGCTGTGGGCAAGTTAGAAGCACAGTGGCCTTTTCAGATTGGCCCAGATCCCAGTCCCCCCAAGGTCTGCTGTGTAGGTCTGGGCCTTGGCACCTTGAGCCTTAGGAGAAGAGGCTTCCAAATGGCCCAGTCCCTCCCTCCAGGGGGACTTCATCCTAACATCCAGTGTAGTGGCCCCCAAGGACCCGCTTCTAGCCCCCACCCCATCCCATAGAATGGGAGCCCGGCTGTGGTTCTGACTGGGTTGCTACTGGTGCTGGGTCCTGATTCTGCACATACACGTGTGCGCACACACACCTGCAGAGGCTCCAGCACAACTAGGGGGGCATGCCTCGTGTGGGATTCCCTGTTGGAAAGGGACGCTTGAGCTGCCAGTGCGAGGGCTGCAGAGCTTTGTTGGCCTGCAGGTGATGGGTAAGTGGCTTTTGGGCTGAGGTCTCGCCACCCACTGGTGGCACCTCCCCAGACCCCTCCCCGACCGGGGTCTGCAGCGGTGGAAGGAGCGAGAGATCCAAGCACTAAACTCTCCCTCGCTCTGTTTTTTGAGGAACCTGAATGAACCTGAAAGCAAAGACCGAGTGGAGACGCTCAGGTGAGGGGGCCGGAGCCAGCACTGGCCCTGCCCAGGCCACCGGGCTTGCCACAGCCTCCTGCTCCTCTCCTCTTCCTGCCACTTGGCTCTTCCTCTGATGGCCCTGCTCCCCATTCCTCAGAGGATTCCCCTTTCCCAGGCCCTTCTCGGATCCTAACGTGTTCCGGAAGTCAGAGCCCCAGGTTGGGCAGTTGAGGCTTGAGGTTCCTGGCCTGACCACCTTGTCTCCTCGCCTTGGCTTCGTCCTGGGGGAAGTCTGTGCACACCGTGCTGCTGAGTGCACTCGTTCCCTGCCTGTCCCCCCACCCCAGCTGGCCTCTCCTCACCCCCTCCGTCCTGAGCCATGAGGGTCCCTTAACCCCTGCACCCGAGTCCGGGGTCTAACCGCTCCCTCTTCCAGCTCGCTGCTCTGTGTTCCCTCCTGCTGTCTTTGGCTTCAGGGTCTGTCTGCCAGGGTGGCTCTCCTGTGGGTGGGTGCCTCGGCCTCTCCCTGACACCTCTTCGCCCTCCACAGACCTCACGTGGTAGGCAGTGGAGGCAATGACAAAGAAAAGGAAGAGTTCCGGGAGGCCAAGCCCCGCTCGCTCCGTTTCACGTGGAGCATGAAGACCACAAGCTCCATGGAGCCCAACGAGATGATGCGGGAGATCCGCAAGGTGCTGGACGCAAACAGCTGCCAGAGCGAGCTGCACGAGAAGTACATGCTGCTGTGCATGCACGGCACGCCGGGCCACGAGAACTTCGTGCAGTGGGAGATGGAGGTGTGCAAACTGCCGCGGCTCTCCCTCAATGGTGTTCGGTTTAAGCGGATATCAGGCACCTCCATGGCCTTCAAAAACATTGCCTCCAAAATAGCCAACGAGCTGAAGCTTTAACAGGCTGCCAGGAGGGGGGCAGCAGAGACCCGCCTGCGCCAGCAGACCTGGCTGCTGGGGCCGAGCCTGCGCTCCACCTGGGTGAGACTGCAGGAGGGATGGATGTCTCCCCTGCTGGCACTTGTCCCCTCCCAGGCCCTTCTCCGGTTTGTTTGGTTTTTTTTCTTCCATGTTTGTGAGGGTTGGGAGAGGGCACTCCCCTCCTCGCACAGTGACCCCTGCCCCCATCCCCCTTCACCTCTCTCCCTTCAGGAGGCAAAGGAAGGGGAGGGGCGGTGGGGGCAGGGCTCCCCCAGGTACTGCGGTTGCACAGAGTATTTCGCCTAAACCAAGAAATTTTTTATTACCAAAAAGAAAAAAGAAAAAAAAAAATCCCAGCGGCCACCTTTCCTCCCTGCCCCATTGGGACAGTCGAGACTGGATCTGTGGGGTTTCCCGGGAGGGTGGTTCAGGGCTGGAACACTCTCAGGCAAGAGTGGTGGAGTTCCCTGGCAGGCCCTCCGCCAGGCCCACTTTGGGCTTCTCCCCTCTCCTCCCCTCCTTCCCCTCCTATCAACCCACCAGAGGTGGCCTTCCCCTGCCCTCAGGCCCCTGGGCCGCAGGCCTGGGCGCTGGGGCTGGCGAAGGTGGGGCGCGGCGGGGGCCCTGGCCTCCCCATACTGTATCCTCTGCCCCACCTTTCCCAGAGCCCGGCATTTCCTTCCATGAGCTGCTGTGGGGACGTTCGCTCCCCTCCTCAAGTCTGTGCCATCTTCTCCCACCCACCCCTCCGTGGAAGGCGGGGCTGACCCCAGAGCTGGGAGAGGGGAGAGGCCGGCAGCGCGGCGCACAGGCTCCTCAGCCCCCAGGGGGCGGCCTGCGCTGCCAGTCCCCGAACTGGGATGGCGGCTCCTCCATTCTGGGAGAGCCTTTGTCTGAAAGCACAGCCCCTCGCCCATCCCCCGCCCCCCCCCACTCCCCTCCCCTTCATTGGCATTAATCTGGGCACCAGTTCGGTCTGTAGCAGACTTCCTGCACCATTCTCATCTCTCGGCCTTGCCTTTTCTTCCTGACACTGTCGCCCCTCCTCTCAGGAGACTGCCCAGGGCCTCCACGGGGCCGCCTGGCGGAAGGCTGGATTGGGCGGCAGGGCCGGGAGCATCTGTCCCGACAGATGGGTGAAGTGACTCCCGCCTGCTAACCTCGGCCAGTGTGGGAGTGGGTGGCTGTGGGCGCTTGGCTGGTGGTGGCCACTGCATCCCTTAATTTATTTCTCTGCTGTTTCAGTTCTTGAGAAATTGGGGGGTCCCACAGAGGCCGCCCCTGCCCTCACTTGAGTTGTACATTTTTTTTTTGTGATGGGTTTTATTTTTTATTATTTTATTTTTATTTTTTTCTGATTAATGATGACTCCGCCCCTATCACCCCTGCTTCCAGGCCAGGCTCAGCCACGTCAAGCCCTTGGGTCCCAGGAAGGGGCCTCGCCAACCTCAGCCCTCCAGCCCTGTGCTCCCACTGGCTCCGGCTCAGACCAAGGGCTCCCCCTCCCACCCTGTAGAACAGCCCGGGTGCTCCAAGGGGGCTGGGAGGGCATGGCTTGGGCCCCAAAGGGGGTAGGGGCCAGGGGCACCCAGGCAAGGTGGTCTCTCCCCACCTAGCCCCTCCCCCCACCCTGCACTTAGTTTCTCCTCTGGATCAAACACGTAATAAAGAGAATGTTTGGAACCTGAGCCGCCTCCTCCTGTCTCTCCTCCCAGCTGGCTAGAGACCCAGTCCCTGTTGGGCACAGTGTGGCCCAGCCTACCTTGCCAGGGAGAAGCAGCGATTGCTGTCTGGGGCAGGATGAGCCGGTGCCGAGTGGACAGGGCTCCCTCTGGGCACAGAAGGACAGACTTAGCCAGTTTAGCAGGTTGTATTTATTTCTTCTTAAAAAATGTTGAAAAATAAACCCATGTCTGCATAAGTTCCCAACCCACCAAGTTTTGGGGGGAGGGGGGCAAAGTGGGCACCTAATTCATTGCTGCTTAGCACTGCCATCTGGTCTTGAACACAGCCCCCCATCCAGCCTTGGCTGCCGGGAGGCTGCAAGGGGCCTTTGCCCACCTTCCCTCAGCCCGTCCCCGCCTCACCCCAGACTTATTGCTGAAAGAAGGGCAAGGTGAATGAGGTCGGCAAACACCCCAAACTATCTTTTCCACGAGACCCCCCACGCTAAGGTCACTACCCCGTACCCACAAAAGGCAGGCCCAAAGGCCAAGGCCCCTGCAGGGAGGCAGGCAGCTACTCCAGTCCCAGCCAAGAAGCCCAGGAAGCGGAGTACCCTTGGGCCAGCTCCAAAGGGCCCCGAGTCCCAGCCCCTAGCCGGGTGTTGACTGGCTTAGCTGCCAGGACACAGGTCCCAGCTATTCCACCCGGTAGCTCTAGTGCTTCAAAAGATCTAGCAAGAGCCCTAATCCCTTGTGTCCTCAGTGGTGTCCAGCAAAAGGGGGGGCAGGGTTTAGAAGACCAGGACTCAAAGTGAGGGTGCGGGAGGCTCCAGAGATGCTCCGATCAGGGTGGGTGGGGGCTGAGCGCCAGGGCGGGCAGTGTGGCGAGAGGCAGCCAGGGCTGGGCGGATGAGAGGAGGTGGGGGCTGGTTGGGGGCCAACCGGGGCTGCAGGAATCGGCCCTGCTGCAGTGGGGGTGGCTGGCGGAGCAGGGTAGGAGCCGTGGGCAGAGGTGGCCTCAGCAACGGGGGTGGCTGAGACAGTGAGGTGGGTGGTGGAGGGGGGGGTGGCGCAGGGGGTACAGATCGAGGCGCAGATGTGGAGACAGATGTGATCTGGACCTGAGGGAAAGAAGAGTAAGAAAGCTGCTCTTGCACATTCTCAGCCGCCTCCAGCCGACACCCTTTCCCTCCTCCACCCTCCCTCTCCCTCACCTCATCATCTTCTTCTAGGGCTGGAGCAGGCACTGGCACCCCTCGCCTAGCCTCCTCCATGGGGGCGGGAGTTGCAGGTGCCCCATCCTGCTCAGCCTCCCATTCCTGCAGCACCTCCTCCAGGTTGAACCGTCGCCGGTAGCTCACAAAGAAGGTCTTCACCTGGGTCAGAGTCTTGTTTCCAATCACCTCGGCAATAGCCCCGAAGTCTTTGCCATATCTGCGGATAGCTGCAGAGGTCAAAGGGCAGGGAAGTGTAAATGCCCCTTTGCTAATAATAATTAGTTCTCTGACCCTTCCCTCTACCCTCAACTCCTTGGGGTCCTTGGTTCTCCCCTGCAGCGCCCACCTTGTACAGCCAAAAGTTGCTCATCTGTAGTCCAGCGGGAGTTGAACTTGATATTTGCCTGGAGCAAGCAAACAACATAAATTATCTTTAGTCTCAAAAATACGGAGCTAGGTGCTGGGAAGGTGGCTCAGTGGTAGAGCGCTTGCCTTGCATGCTTGAGGCCCTGGGTTCGATTCCTCAGCACCACATAAGCAAACAGAAAAAAGCCGGAAGTGGTGCTATGGCTCAAGTGGTAGAGCGCTAGCCTTGAGCTGAAGTGCTGAGGGACAGCACCCAGGCCCAGAGTTCAGGCCCCATGAACAGACCCTCCAAAAAAAAAAAAAGCTCAGGAGAATGCCCAGGCTCAAGAGTTCAAGCCCCACAACTGGCCAAAAAAAAAGGAACTAGCTAGTGGCTCATGCTTGTAATCCTTGCTAATCAGGAGACTAAGACCTAGAAGGTTGTGGTTTGAGGTCAGCCTGGGCAGAAAAATCTGCAGGATTCTCTCTCCAATTAACTGGCAAAATGCCAACCTGGAGCCACAACTCAGGTGGTAGAGTGCCAGCCATGAGAGCATGAGATCCTGCATTCAAGCACCCATTTACAAAGCAGACTTTTTGTTCCACCTCCAGAAAGCCCCCTTCTGCACCCAAACTTGCAGAAACAGTCTTACCTCTGGGGGGCGGAGGGGGTCAATGCCACCCTCTAGGGCTTGGCGGAGGCTGCTGTTAGTCTGCTTCATGCTCTGCACCTAGGAAGGCCAGGAGGGAGGGATATCAAACTTGCCATCCCAAGGAGGCCGCCGTGCCCCACCCCTCCCAGGGTCCTACTTAATAGATACGAGAGACACTTTCCCCAACAAAGCTCTCTGCCCCCACAATCCAGTACACTCCTTCACAGCCACCTGGCAGCAGATGCTACGCGCCTCTCCTGTCTGCAGACAGCTTTCTTAACAAAGCCCAGACAACGGGACTGAGTTAGGTACCACCTCCCCTTATACCTCAGGTGGTCCCAAACTAGTTCCTACCAGCTGATTTCCCCCTTCCCCTTTTCTTGGGCCCCCACCTGGCGCTTGAGGGAGATGAGCTGTGAGTCAAGACCTCGAAGTGTGAGGTTGGCAAGGTCTGGGCTCCCCGACACTGCAGTGAGGCCCTCAGGGCTCAGGTACATGCCCTTGGGTGGGCGTCGGCGGGTTCGTAATGGGTGGTGGCGGTACTGTGATGCCTGGACCTCCTTCTTCCCAGGGCCAGGACGGGCATTCAGAGGTCGAGAAGGCAGAGGCTGCAGAAAAAGGAGAGGAGGGGGTAGGTAGCACAGAGAGAGGCAGAGGGATAAGGGCCTGGAGAGGGCAGAGCAGCCTGGACTCACCTCTCTCTTAGGATCCCCCACATCAGGCTCTCCTTCACTCACAGCTCCTCGTCCCTCTTCAAGTTCATCACTGTTGACACAGTGGCCAAGGAGGGTATGAGGCAGGGGCCAGAAATACCGCCCTCCCCTTCCCCAGCAGACCCAGACCCCCCCACCTGTCCTCTTTTTCCTTGCGGCCACCAAGCCGCCGTGCTTGTCTGTCCATCACACTAGTTCGGCTTCGAGTCTTCTTCCAAGAGTAGTAATACTTCACCAGGCTGGGAATCAGCTTGTCAGGTAGCTAGAGAGGCAAGGCCAGAGGTGGGGGCCCACCTGGGACTCAGCCCCACATAAGCTGGCTGGGGTGGAGGGGTTGAGAAGCACCAGAGGGGCCAGGGAGAAGTTTACCATCTGCTGGATCCGCTGGAAACACTTGCCATGGAAGCCGAAAGCCTGTTCAAACAGCACCTTGTCCTCCACGGTCCACTCGTCCGGGAACGGAGTGAAGTTGGCCAGATCAGCCAGTGACTTCTCCACATCATGCTTATGCCACAGGAGCATGCCCAGGGCCTGGCCCGGGACAACGGGCAACTCAGGCTTGGCCACCCCTGCATAGTCCCCTTCCTACCCCTCAGTTCCTCAGGACCCCGGCTTACCTGCTCAATGTTGTAGCCATGCTTCTCCTTGGCCATCGCAATGTATTTGTCAACTGCAAGGAAGAGGAACAGAGTCTTGGCTAAAAAGGTTACAGCTACTAACCCAGGTGCAAGGGGCAAGGCCCCTAGGCCGACATCCCACAGGCAGAGCTGAACTTGAGCTGTTGCCCAGGCTGGTCTAGGAGCTCCTAGACTCAAGCAAACTATCGGCCTCAACCTAGAGAGTAGTTGGGGCCACAGAGCTGGCTTCCAGCTTTCTGAATCTTAAGAAGGCCTCATGAGGCTGGGAATGTGGCTTAGTGGTAGAGTGCTTGCTTAGTATGCATGAAACCCTGGTTTGATTCCTCAGTACCACATAAACAGAAAGAGCCAGTGCTGTGGCTCAAATGGTAGAGTGCTAGCCTTGAGCAAAAGAAGCTCAGGGAGGGGCTGGGAAGGTGGCTCAGTGGTAGAGTATTTGCCTTGCATGCATAAGGCCCTGGGTTCAATTCCTCAGCACCACATAAGCAGAAAAAGCCGGAAGTAGGGCTGAGGCTCAAGTGGCAGAGCGCTAGTCTACAGCTGAAGAGCTGGGAGACAGCACCCAGGCCCAGAGTTCAGGCCAAACAAACGACAAAAAAAAAAAGAAGCAGCAGCTCAGGGATAGTGTCCAGGCCCTGAGTTCAAGCCCCAAGACTGGGGTGGGGGGACCTCAGGAGATGAACCTGAGTCCCCATCCCCCAGAGCTCAGCCTAACCATACGCCAGCCCCACTCACGCTTGGCATCAGACACGCAGTGGTTGGGTGACCACACCAGCATCCCCTTCAGCTCCTTGTTGCTATAGCGGGCCGGGCTCTCTAAAAGACACAGAAGCAGGAGAGAATAACTCAGATCAGCTTGATGATGCTGGCCCAGACCTGAGGCCCCCAGACAGCAAAGGAGCCGGGCCTGGGAGGTGAGGCCCAGGAGGAAGGAGGAGCAGAGCCCCAGACAGGAAGGCAGTGAAGGAAAACCAACCATGCTACTGGGCCACTCACCCCCACCCACCCGCCCACAGGAGCCAGCCAAGGGCTCCCCAGGTGGGGCTGCAGGCCAAGCCACCGGCCACGGCCTCCTCCTCCCCCTCCCCTTCACCGCCTGTCCTGCCACTCACCAGGCTTGCACTCCGGAATTACGGCCTGGTAATTGGTTCCAACGCGGATCATGCTGTCTGTGGAGGCAGGGGGAGGGAATCAGGACTCCAGGGAGGGAAGGGGGGGGGGGGGGGAAGGATGTGGTGGGGGAGGTGGCTGGCCTGGACTTCTCCTTCCTGACCACCCAAGGCCCTCACCTTCTAGGAGGCTCTTTCCCCAGCTAAAGAAGGGACAAGAAGTGAACCCCCCACCTACATATGGACCTAAAAAGGGGGGAGGGGGGACAAGAGGGCAGTTTTACAACTCAGGTCAAAGCGGAGTGCTTTGTTCTGGCAGGGAGTGGGGCCTGGAGGGCATCCCCAGGCCCTGGACGGCAGCCCCCCCCCAACCCCCCCTCCACGGAAGTCCTCACAAGCTTGGTGAGGAGGTGTCTTTCCAGCCCCAGCCCCAGCCAGATTGTCTCCTACAAGGTGGCAAGGTGCAGGAGGGACCTCATTGTGGAAAGGTGGCACCCCTAAACTTCCTCAGCCAAAGGGCAGAGTGGAGAGAGGCCAGATTCCTGTGCTGGCAGCCCTGGGCTGCGGAGAGGAGCGAGGCAGACGCTCCCATCCCGAAGGGGAGGGAAAGGCAGCGTCATGACAGACCCCAGGTCTGTGTACCTCTTCTCCCCGCATCCTGCCCCTCTGCACCGCCCCCCCCCCGCCCCAGGCCGCGCCAGGCTCACCATGCGAGTGCTCCTCCTCGCTGCTGTCATCCTCCGAGTGCGGCTGTCCACCGTTGGGAGCCGTCTTGGCCCGGCTGCGGGACAGGATCCCCGAACCCGCCCCGGGTTTCTCCATCACCGAGGGCATGACCCCGTTCCGCTGCCCCGGGGGGGCGCGGGAGCCTTCGGGGGGCTGCGGCGGCGGCCGCGCTCGCTCCGCGTGCCGTGCCCGGCCCGGCCTGGAGAGGTCGCCACTGAGGCGGAGGCGGCAGAAGGGGCCCGGGGCCGGCGGGCCGGGCGGCGCGGGCGACCCTCACCGGCGGCGTCGGAAAAGTTTGTTAAAAAAAAAAAAAAAGTGGGGTGTGCGGGGGGTGCGCGCCAGGACCGCAGCGGCGGGGCGCGCTCGCTGTGCGCCCCTCGGGGCTGGGGCTCCCCCGGAGGAGTCGGGGGGCGCCTGTCCTCGGGGCGCCCCGGAGCTCCTGCCGGCCGCCTGCCCACGTCGTTCCAGCCGGCGAGCGGTGCAGCGCGATCTACGCCCGCCGTGGGCTTCGCGCCTCGAGGCTGAGCCAGGGATGCCCGGGGTGCCCGGGCGGGGACCCCCGGTCCCGACCAGACCCCAGCGCACGACGGCAGCCGGGCGGCGGCGGCGGCGGGACGGCGCGCACCGCACCGCACCGCACCGCGCGTGGCGCCGGGGGCAGAGTTGCCGGGAGGCGGGCGGAGCGCAGCCGCGGGCGCCGCCTCGCCTCGCGCCCTCCCCGGCGCGCTCCTCGCTCGCTCGCTCGCCCGCCGCTCGCTCCCCGCCGCCCGCTCGCTCTCCGCCCGCTCCTCGCGCACACAATGAAGCTGCTGGCAGGGAAGTAGTGCCGGCTGCGGCCTCAGCACCCCTCCCCCAGCCGATGCCTCCGCCAGCTGAACATCTGGCCCTGGGGTGGGAGGGAGGCCGGGGGCGGGGCCGGGGCCGGGGCTAGACCTCCAGGGGGTGGGGTCAGGCCCCGGGTGGGGCGCGCGTCCCTCCGCGGGGCCCCTTTGCATCCCTGGGGCGTCCCCCCCCTCTCCCGGACTGGCCCCCGGGGGAGACCTCATGCTCCCCCACACACACACGTCTCTCCCCCATGCTCCCCTAGGGGCAGCCGCGGGTCGGGTCCCCCCACACCCGTGGGCTCGGGTTTCTGCCGACCGCCGCCTGCCCCGGAGCCCCGAGGCCGCTTGCCCGCCCGTCCGGGTGGAGCCCAGCTTTTCCTTCCATTTCCCTTCCTGCCAAGGAACTCCCCGCCCCCCCTTCCGCAGGGGGACACCCCCCCCTCCATGCGCCCTTAGGGGCCAAAGCGGATGGGAAGCCGGACAGGACCGGCGAGCAATGAATTCCTCCAAGAGCTACTAGGCCAGAGCCTGACTTCTGGTGGGGTTCCCAGCGGGTCACCTCAGTTCCCCTTCACTGCTGCAGCCTGCACCCCCCCCAAAAAAAAACCAACCCGGTGGCATGAATAGCTGAGGGATGCGCGTGGAAGGTGCGGGGAGGGGGGAGGTCTCCTCCCCGGGGGCTCCCTGTCACCCCCCCCCCCCCGCGGACAAGCACGGGCAGAGTGACAGACAGACCGGGGAGCGGGCGGGGAGGCACAGACGGGGAGGGGGAGGGGGTGGGCAGAGGCTTCCAGAGCCAGACCCAGCCACCCTGCCAGGCACACAAAGAGCCAGCGCACACACCGGCGGCGGCGGCGGCGGCGGCGGCGGCGGCGGCGGCGGCGGCGGCTCGGAGCCCGCGCTGCGCCCCTGCGGTCCCCGCCGCCGCCGCCGCCGCCGCCCGCCCGGGCACGTGCGGCCCAGCACACCGGCCGAGGCCCCCGGACGCAGCGCCAGCAGCCACCCGGACACGGGGCCCCCCGCCGTGCCCAGATCGAGCCCAGCCTGCACCCTCCACTCCCTTCCCTGCTCGGCCACTCTGTAATCAGATTCCTAAATTTAGCAGCAGCCGTGGGCCCAGCCAGGGATCCCCGCCCCCACCCCGGCCGGCCGCCTGGCCGGGGTCCTGCGGTCAGGCCACGACCTGGCCGGGGTCCGCCCATTCGTGGGGGCTCCTCGAGGGCGGGCCTGGCCAGTCAGGCACGACCCCACCCGGCTGCGGGCCCGTCGGGCCACAGAGGGCCACCCAGCCAGCGGCCACGTTGCCCGCCACACCTTGGGTCACTGCTCCAGGGCCTTTTTTCCTTCTCTATCAAGGGTTTGGGGGTATAAAACCCCGGGGTGAACAGGTCTGGACAAAGGAGGAGGCAACTGCATAGACCCAGAGGCATTCTGAGTGCAAGGAGGGGGGGTTTTCTCCAAGATGCAAAGCCTCTCCCCAGCCACCCCTCAGAGTGGCAGGGTACCCCCCCCACTGCCGCCCCTCATCCATCCCCTCTGCCTGGCTGGCAACCAGGGCGCACCCCACCCTCTTCAGTGATGGCGGTGGTCTTTCATCTTGTGGCTGGAGCCCATTAGGCAGGAGGACCTCGGCGGGGTCCCCATCCCCCACTCACTCCATCCCTTCTTACACCTAGGATCCTGGGCTCAGTCAAGCACCCCTCCACCCCCACCCTAGACTTCAGCATCATGCTTATTTCTTTGCTTCCTTCCACCAGGGCTGCACAAGGGACCCCCCCACACACACACAGCAGTCACACACTCACTACCTAGTGGGGATTCCTCAGCTGCTGACCCCAGAACCCCAACCCCACCCGCCAGGACCTAATTCTGTTCTCAGTTCTCTCCCTGGAACCAAACACTGGGGCAAAAAGAAGATCCTGCTCTCTGGAAGTCGGGGGAAGGGAGAGGCTTCTCCCCTGGGTGGAGCCATCTCAGGCCCTGGGTAAGGCTTCTGCGGAGGTGACACCCCCACACAGGAGGGCCATCACCGGGGTTGGAGGGTGCCCGTGGGGGGCCACAGGGTCTAGTCAGGAGACGCGTTTTCCCCAAGCAACGTCCTCCTCTAGGGACCAGGGTGCAGGGTTGGCAGGGAGGGGCAAAGCCCCACCCCTCCCACCTGCTTCACCCACCCCCTCCCCAGCTGGCCCCCTCTTTTGTGCGAAGGCACACAAAGGACAAGGGGCCCCGGCCGGCCTGGCCATCTGCTCCCAGCAGCCTGAAGGCTCTTAAAGAGACAGCACCCCCTCCCTGCTGCCCCGGGGCTGTGGGGTGCGGCGGTGTCACAGGACCCGCATCAAATCAGCACCCCAGATCTCACCCACCTTCCCCTAAATGCCTGTGCCCCCAGACCTGGACGTCAGCCCTCCTCAGGCCTGGGGGTGCAGAGATGCCACGTGGCCCGCAGCATAGGGTGTGGGAGGGGAGAGGAGAGGCCGCCTGGGACCAGCCCCTCCCTCTCCTCCAGCCTATGGAAGCTTGGTGGCCAGCTGGAGAATGGGGGGGGGCTTGCCTCCCTGGGGCCACCTGGGAGCTTGGAGAGAGTGCGGGTCTCTGGGGAATGTCCTCCATTTTGACTGATGAGTTCTATTCATGCGCAGGGAGGGAGAATGACTGAAGGAGGGCGCCTGTGCATCTTCATCTTCCTTGGGCTTCAGTCCAAGCTGCCCGAGATGAGATCGAATCCCTGCCTTTATCCCCTGTCCTTCCAGATGAGGAAACTGAGGCTTGGGCTTGGCCCCACAAGCCTCTGCCTCAAAGCCTGTCTCCCTTGCCTCTGGCACTAAAGGTGCCCCCTTCCTCAGGTCCCCAAGATCACCAGTCTAGCCCCTCTGGGCGATTTGCCACACCACTCACGGACACCCATGCACTTGATTTGTATGACTGTGCCACTGTGTTGGCGGCTGTGTTCCCGGGGCCTGGCATACAGCAAGCGCTCGGCATTTGCTGACAGCGTGACTGTCAGGAGGCTGAGCCTCAGCTTTTCTCTTGGCTAGAGCTCTCAGCCCTGCTGGCCTTCTTCTGGTTCAAGGTGAGGCAGGGGTACAAAGATCGCCCTGGAATGGTGGGAAAGAAAAGGAGAGTGACCTTTGGTGAGCCTTAGGCCTTCCTCCTCCTCCTCTCCCTCCTCCTCCCCCCTCCCCCTCCCCCTCCCCTTCCCTTTTCCCTCCTCCTCCCCCCTCTTCCTCCCCCTCAAAAGGGGGGGGTGGTCCAGCCAATCTAGAAACTGCCAGTCCTGCCACACAGACTGGGACTGTCCTGAGCAAGGCTGATCTTTGTGGGGTGGGGCCTGGGACCCCCAGTGACCACAGCCAAGGAGGCTAAACTTGGGGAGAGAGCTAGAAACCTGGGTGAGCAGTTAAGGGGTGATGTATGCTCCCCTAGACAGGAATGGAAGGAACTTGGGGGAGCTCCCCGAGGGCCCCCTAATGCTCCCCCTCTGCCCTCCCACCCACAGCCCCCCCCGCAGGCAGTGGGGCTCAGGGTGCTGCCCTACCAGTCCTTGTGCCCTGGTGAGCCCTGCCCTCCACTCAGCCCCTGCCCTCCACTCAGCTCTGCCAGCCTCCCAGTTGTGAAGAAAAAGGCTGAGAGGTGATAGAGGTGGCAATCCGGTGCTTGGCACCAGCTCAGCACTGAGGCTAAAGGAATCTGCAGGGGGGGGTGGCTCTGGGAATGGCGCTGGGGGAGCTGGGGAAGTCCAGGGCCAGGCCGCAAGCAAAAGGAGCCCCCAGGCTTCCTGACACCCCACCAGGCTAGTGGCCTGGAAATCTGACTCCTGAGCCAGGCAGGAATAGGGGGAGGAGAGGTCCAAAAGACCTCCCTTGATAGGAAGGCAATGGGGCCTCTCTGAATCTCTTAAGAGGTGGCTTCAAGACCCAGACCCACCTTCCTTTCTCAGGAAGCTGGGAAGGGGGGGGGGGGGGCTCCTCTTCCCTCACCTGGGCAACAACTGCGCCCTCTAGTGGTAACAGCGCAGACTGGAGGGTCCCACCTTAGTCTGGACACATGTCCTTTTGAGTAAAGCTGAGCCTTCCTGGCACTCTGAAGTGATCAAGCTTTGGAGATGAATGCCTGAAATTTTCCCGATTCAATCCCAGGCCATTGGAATCACTGAGCCTTCAATCTGTCCCTAGCCCCCAGCTAAGTCTTGTCCCTAGATTTACCAAGAACCTTCCAGAGCAAAGTTCCGGGTAGTCTAGAGACCATAGTGGAGACAAAGGCACAGCCTGGACGAAAGCAAGCCAGAAGCTTAGTTCTAGAGTGAGTCCTAGCTCTGTGCCCTGTGCTGTGTGGCTATAGGTGAGTTCCTTGTTCCCCTCTGTGTCCCAGCACTGTACTGCAGCCCTAAGCAGATGGGCTTCTGGGTCTGAACTCTGGAGCAAGAAGCTCCGCCTCCATGACATCCTCCATTTAAACTCTCAGGTGCCTCAGATCAGACCTCAGTGTGGTTCCTCAGATCTACTAACTGCACACTAACTGGCTAAATACAGATTCTCTTTTTGTTATTGTTTTTGGTTGTGAGGCTCGAACTCGGGGCCTGGGCACTCTCCCTCAGCTCTTCAGTTCAAGGCTAGCCACAGTGCTACTTTTGGTTTTCAGGTGGTTTATTGGAGATAAGAGTTTCACAGGCTTTTCTTGTCTGAGTTGGCTTTGAACCGCCATCCTCAGATCTCAGCCTCCTGAGGAACTAGGATGACAGGCATGAGCCACTGGCACCGGGTTCCAGGGTTTTCTAGCCTGCATTGGATCCAGCCTAACACATCCATTCAGCGTCTACTGGGACCCCCACACCTTGAAAACCCTGGCCCCACCTATCTCCATGCCCAGCCCCTTCCACCAGATGGCTGGACCCAGCCTATGACCTCTGCCAGGACACACTCAGGGCTTCAGAGCCAGAAATGAGTACCCACCCCACACCTCACCCCAAGATCCACTTCCACTACTCCCCCATGACCCTGTGGCATCTGTGAAAACCCCAGAATCTTCCCCCACTCAGATTCAGCCTCTAGACTACCTTTCCCCACTTGAAGAGGACTTCCCTCCCAGCCCCCTTCCCCCCAATGCCTTGGTCCCCCTTCACCTCAGCACCCCATTGTCCTTCCCCTCAGCAGACAAGTCTGTCTAGTTTCTTCCATCTTTAACTTCCCCCTCCTACCCAACATGGCTCCAAGCCCATCCCCTTTCTGCTAAAGCTGGCTTTTCCAAAGACTTGTTCACAGTCAGCAGTCAGGGCTGGTGGCTCACACCTGTAATCCTAGCGACTCAAGAGGCTAAGATCTGAGAACCAAGGTTCAAAGTCAGCCTAGGCAGTAAGGTTTGTGAGACTTTTATCTCCAATTAACCACCAAAAAGCTGGAAGTGGGGGCTGTGGTTCAAATGGTAGAGCACTATCCTTAAGGGGAAAAGCTAAGGGACCAGGCCCTGAGTTCAAGTTCCAGTACCTTGTCACATCCATATTCACCGCCCCCCCAACATCCTTGTCCCTGCCTCCCATTCCCTCTCCAACCACTCCTCAGAATCTGCACCTGCTGCCATGGGCTTCTTTATCTTTAAACTCAAAATCGCTTTGCTGGGCCTGGTCCCACCCCACTCCACAGCAGCACTGGATGCTGGCTTCTCCCTGGATCCACTCCCTATGGGCTCCAAACCCTTAGTGTTGGTCCTATCCTCTAGGCTCTATCCACATCCCTCAAGTCTCCAGACTTTCAAAGCCTGGCCACCCCCATCCATCTATCCGAGGCCCCCAGCTCCAGACTCTGGTCCCCACATCCAACCAAATGCCTCCTGGTCTCTAGTTGTCTCTCGAGTCTGTACAAAACTGATCTCACATCACTACAAGCTCAGCCAGCCCTCCCTAGCCCCATGCCTGGTAAGGCCGACCCTCCCTCTCCTTTCCTTGTTGGGGTCCTCCAGTCTCCTGCTCCTGTCCTGCCTCTCAGGGCCACTCTCAGGCCTTACCCTATTCCTGAGCCTCTTCTAATTTGCCCGCTTCTAACTTGTTCTTTATTGACAGCCAGGGTGAACTTTCCAAAACCCAGACCTGATCCGATGCATCTTTTACTCACCAAGCTCCTTAGTAGGATTAATTTCCTTGAAAATCTGTTCCCCTTCAGTCCCTCTCCCCTTCCCCTTTCTTGCTCTGGCATCCACTGTCAACCTTCCCCCAGGCCCTGGACATCAAGATTGACTCAGAAGAAGCCTACAGATCTGAGCAAGCCCAATTAACTGGCTGCAAATATGGGACCAAGAACAGGAAGTTGAACCCAGGTGAGTTAGCTGCCATCTTTGATTTTCAAGAATAGCCAGCTAGCTAGGTAGGTGTGGGCCAATAAAGGAGACTGGGGCCAGAGGACCAATAGTTCAAGGCCAGCCTGAGCTGTGGATACAGCTCAGAAAAGAAAAAAAAAGAAAAAAGACCAGGTGATGATGGCTCATGCTACTCAGGAGGCTGATATCTGAGGATCAAGTATCGTGGTTTGAAGCCAGCTGGGGCAGGAAAGTCTGTGAGACTCTTACCTCCAGTTAACTACCAGAAAACCAGAAGTGGAGCTGTGGGTCAAAGTGGTAGAGTGCTAGCCTCAAGCAGAAGAGCTCAGGGACAGCGCCCAGGCCCTGAGTTCAAGCCTTAGTACATGTGCACACATGCGCACCTGTACATGTGTTATGTGTGCACATGCACACACACAGTTGGTATGGTTATATAACATGTGGTCCACAGGGATTCCAGGCCAGCCTCCCTGCCCAAAGTTAGCACGAGACCCTATCTGAAAAACACAACAGCAAAAGGGCCGGGGTCAAGGCTTAATGATAGAGCTCTAAGCAGGAGGCCAAGAGTTCAACCCCCAGGACAAGGGAGGGAAGAAGGGAGGGAAGAGAAAAGAGGGGAGAGAGAAGATAAGGAGGGATGGGAGGGGGGGATGACGCACATCATTGCAGAAGATACCAGAAGATGCTGTGCTGCAGAGGACGCTGAAGAAATAAACCTGTTTTGTTTTTTCAGCAACATAATTGACCTCATGGGCCAAACTCACCTGAAGCCACTAAACCTCTAAACTTTTTTTTTTTTTTGGTGGGTCCTGGGGCCTGAACTCTGGGCCTGGGCGCTGTCTCTCAGCTCTTCAGCTCAAGGCTAGTGCCCTACCACTTGAGCCACAGCGCCACTTTCGGCTTTTTTCTGCTTATATGGTGCTGAGGAATCGAACCCAGGGCCTCATGCATGTGAAGCAAGCGCTCTACCCCTGAGCCAACTTGCCAGCCCCACCTCTAAGCTTTTCCACCTAAGTAAATATTGAGCCAATACATTTCCTAGATTGAACCTTATTCACTTCTGTCTGCTTCCACCACAGCCTCAGAACATCCCATGTTTCAAATGGTTCACCCACACTTAATCTGTAATTCCAAGCACTCACTGAGTCTCTTTATTTTTTATTTTTGCCCTTCCTCAGGCTTGAACTCTGGACCTGGGTGTCCATGAGTTCCTTTTGCTCAAGGTTAGCACTCTACCACTTTGAGCCACACTGCCACTTCTGGTTTTCTAGTGGTTAACTGGATATAAGAGGCTCGTGGACTTTCCTGCCAGAGCTGGCTTTGGACCAAGATCGTCAGCTCTTAGCCTCCAGAGTTGCTAGGATTACAGGTATGGGTCTTAGTTTCTGAATCACAGTTAATCCTTTTCCTGCTGACTAGTCCTTATTTACCTTTCAAAAAGAAGCTCAGGGAAGTGGTGCTGTAGCTCAAGTGGTAGAGCTTGGGCTGAAGAGCTGAGGGACAGCGCCCAGGCCTAGAGTTCAAGCCCCACGACCGACCAAAACAAAAAAAAGCTCAAAGCTCAGCTTTGCTTGTAATCCTTGCTCCTCAGGAGGCTGAGTCCATGGTTCAAAGTCAGCCTACATAGAATAATAATCTGTAAGACTCTTATCTCCAATTACATAACAAAAATGCCAGATTGGAGGTGTGCCTCAAGTGGTTTGGTTTGGTTTAGAGTATGGGGCTTGAACTCAGGGCCTGGGCGCTGTCCCTCAGCTCTTCAGCTCAAGGCTAGCACTTTACTACTTTAAGCCACAGTGCCACTTTGGTTTTCTAGTGGTTAGTTGGAGATGAAAGTCTCATGGACTTTCCTGCCCAGCCTGGCTTTGAACTGTGAGCCTCAGATCTCAGCCTCCTGAGTAACTAGGATTACAGATGTGAGCCACCGGTGGTGACCAGCTTTTGTTGTTATTGTTGTTGTTATTGTTGGTTTCAGGTTGTGTCCTGGGCTCTGTCCTTGAGCTCTTTTGCTCAAAGCTAGTGCTCCACATTGAGCCACAGTGCCACCTCCTGTTTTCTGGTGGTTAATTAGGTAAAAGTCTTACAGTCTTTCCTGTTTGGTCTGGCTTGGAACTGTGATCCGCAGATCTCAGCCTCCTGAGTAGCAAGGATGAGAGGCATAAGCTACGAGCACCCAGCCAAAATCAACTCCTGATGGGAAACAGAAATATTAGACCTTACAGTGAGTGTTCAGGGACAGATAATCCAGGATAGACTGGCCAATGGATGGATTTCAAATAGTAGTTTAGACATATTTAGTCATTTCTTCAACAAACACATCCTGTCCAGTGTCTATCCAGTCTCCTTTCCTCTGCAAAGTCTTATCCAGCGGATATTGGCTGGCAGATTGCCTTGAATCTGTGCTGATGAGGACTCTGAGTCTATAGCTTGCTTCAGCAAGAAAGGCTGCCAGAGGGATTAGTAATGTCTGCCACAGGCACGAAATAGGGTGGCAGGAGACAGACAGGAGGAGAGAGGCTGGAAACAGGACAAATTTGGTGCAGAAAAACCTGGGTCCCTAAAGATGGAGTCCTTGGGTTTTATATGTTGAATTATGTCCTTTCCAAGGCTACTTCCAGCTTTTTCTGCTTATGTGATGCTGAGGAATCGAACCCAGGACCTCATGCATCCAAGGCAAACACTCTATCACTAGCAACCTTCCCAGCCCCCTTGACCTTTTTTTCCCCCCCAAACTTCTGGGCTCTGCACCACTGTATACCCAGCCCTAGATATGGGGCAACCATTTAAAGTGAGGCTGTTGCGGGGGGGGGGGGTGGGGGGGGAGGGACCGGGATGGGCACTGCTAATCTAGTCAGACTGGTGTCTTTAGGAAAGGGTGAAATTTGGGCACAGGTAGGTGTGTACAAAGTATGCCATGTGAGCTTGAGGACTGCCCTTTCTCAGCCCAGGAGAGAGGCAGGAACAGCCCCCTCCCTCACAGCCCTGCCTGTCTCCTGACCTGCCATGCCTCGTGTGTAGAACTGTGAGACAAGTCTGTGCTACCTGGTTCCAGCAGACCTGCTGCAATGGTCTCCTGTACCTGTGGTCTATGCTCCTGAGGTATGTTCAGATTGGACACGAATTAATTACCTTGACAAAGCCTAAATTGTTGAGCCAGGTGCTAGTGGCTCAACCTGTAACCCTAGCTACTCAGGATCTGAGAATTGAGGTTTGAAGCAAAGCCTGAACAGAAAAGTCTGTAAGAATCATGTCTCAGTACTGGGACATGAACTAAAGGCTTGGGTGCTGTCCTTTAGCTTATTTTTTTCTCAAGGCTGGTGCTTTACCACTTGAATCACAGCTCCACTTCCAACATTTTGGTGGTTTATTGCAAGTAAGAGTCTCACAGACTTTTTTTTTGGTCAGTCCTGGGACTTGACCTCAGGGCCTGAACCACTGTTCTGAGATTCTTTTGCTTACCACTTGAGCCACAGTGCTACTTCGAGGTTCGTTCTTCATATGTGGTACTGAGGAATCAAACCCAGGGCTTCATGCATGCTAGGCAAGCACTCTACCACTAGCCACCTTCCCAGCCCGTCTTACCAACTTTCCTGCCTGGGCTTTCAACTGTGATCCTCAGATCTGAGCCTCCCGTGTAGCTAAGATTTCAGTTGTGAGCTTCTAGTACCCAGTGAGGGTACTAGTGCACATGTTCTCTCTCTCTCTCTCTCTCTCTCTCTCTCTCTCTCTCTCTCTCTCTCTCTCTCTCTCTCTGTCTCTGTCTCTCTCTCTCTCTCTCTCTCTCCTTCCCCTCACTTCCCTCTCCACTTTCTCGAGGTGAGCAGCTTGGCTCTATCACATTCTCCCTGCCTCACCCCAGCCTAAAAGCAATGGAGGAAGCAGACGCTGCACTGGGTTCTCTGAATGTGTGAGCTGAAGTAAATCTTTTTTCCCTTAAGTTGCTTTTCTCAGGTATTTGTTGCGGCTAGGACGAGGTGACTAGCGCAGTGATCTCTTAGATGAGGCCAGTAGGAGCAGCTGTCACCTTTATATCCAGCCAGCAGTCGCTGTCTCCTGCTGGGCTGTCATGCCACGGGGAGGCCTGAGGACACTGTCTCAAAGACAGTGCGTGGCTTAGCTGGGCTTTCTCTTAGTGGCTATCACTGCTAATCTGTAAGTCAAGATCTCAGGGAGGGTTTGTTTTTTTTCTTTCTTTCTTGCCTCTCATGGTGCTTGAACTCACGGCCTGGGTACTATCTCTGAGCTTCTTTGGCTGAAGGCTAGCGCTCTACCACCTGAGCCACCGCACCACTTCAGGCTTTTATCTGCTTATGTGGTACCAAGGAATTGAACCCAGGGCTTCATGCATGTTAGGCAAGCGCTCTACCACTGAGCCAAATTCCCAGCCCACTCAGGGAGCATTTTAACTGGGTGGTCCTGACTTGGGATTCCCATAAGGGTATTGTTGCTAAGTGCCTGGGCACTGGGGGCTCACATCTGTAGTATGTAATTCTACCTATTGAGGAGGTGAGATCTGAAGATCAGAGTTTGAAATGAGCCTGAGCAGATAAATCAGATTAACTTTGTCTTCTTTTTTTTGGTCAGTTGTGGGGCTTGAACTCTGGGCTTGGGCGCTGTACCTGCGCTCTTCAGCTCAAGGCAAGCACTCTACCGTTTGAGCCATAGCGCCACTTCTGGTTTTCTAGTGGTTTATTGGAGATAAGTTTCATGGACTTTCCTGCCCGGGCTGGCTTTGAACCGTGGTCCTCAACTCTCAGCCTCCTGAGTAGCTAGGAGCTAGGATTACAGGCGTGAGCCACTGGCGCCTGCCTTTTTTTTTTTTTTTTTTTGCCAGTCCAGGGCTTGAACTCTGGACCTGGGTGCTGTCCCTCAGCTCTTCAGCTCACTCTACCATTTGAGCCACAGTGCCACTCCTGACTTTTTCTGTTTATGTGGCACTGAGGAATTGAACTCAGGGCTTCATGTATGCCGAGAAAGCACTTTAGTGCTAAGCCACATTCCCCCAGTCCCAACACAATGCTTTTTAAATGACCTAATCTTGGTGACTTTGCACCTTCACTGCTGCAGTATTTTTTGTTACACAGGTTGGCTCTATCTCAGGTGGTAAGGGAAACCCGGTGTGAATACCAGGAGGAGAGAGTCACTAGGGCTATTTTTGTGACTGGTTGTCATGGGCTAGATATGAGATCAGGGGTTTCTGGGGGCCAGAGATCATGAAGGAAGAATATTATAAACTGAGTTTGGGAAATAGAACTTGGGGCATGGATTAGTTTTCAAGGACTACCATAATGAAGTACCACAAAACAAGATTTCGTTTTCTTTTGGTTCTGGAGGGTAGGTGGTCAGCAAGGTTGGTTCCATTTGAAGGATTTGAGGGAAAGTCTGGATACTGTTTCCTTTGCTTGTAAAAGGGAGGAGTTTTCACATTACCATTGTGTGTGTGTGTGTGTGTGTGTGTGTGTGTGTGTGTGTGTGTGTGTGTGTGTTTGACAGAGAGAGAGAGAGAGAGAGAGAGAGAGAGAGAGAGAGAGAGAGAGAGAGAGAGACATCTTTCTTTTCTCTGATAAACACAAGCCAATAGGTTTAGTATTTACCCTAAATCATCCCAAGATGCTTTTTTTTTTTTTGCCAGTTGTTGGGCTTGAACTTGGCCTGTGCGCCGTCGCTGAGCTCTTCAACTCAAGGCTAGCACTTTATCACTTGAGTCTTGCAGCTTTTTTGGTAGTTAATTGGAGACAAGAGTCTCAGGGACTTTCTTTTTTCTTTTTTTCTTTTTTTTGTCGGTCGTGGGGCTTGAACTCTGGGCCTGGGCGCTGTCCCTCAGCTCTTCAGCTCAAGGCGAGTGCTCTACCACTTGAGCTACAGCGCCACTTCTGGTTTTCTGGTGGTTTATTGGAGATAGGAGTCTCATGGTCTCTCCTGCCCGGGCTGGCTTTGAACCGCGATCCTCAGATCTCAGCCTCTTGAGTAGCTAGGATTACAGGCGTGAGCCACCATCGCCCAGCTTTCAGGGACTTTCTTGCCTGGACAGGCTTCAAATTTGGATCCTCAGAATTCAGTCTGCTGAGAAACTAGGATTACAGGCGTGAGCTACCAGTGCTTAGCTTAGGCTACCCCTCTTAAAGGTCACACCTGCTTCCAGTATTTTCACACTGGGGACCAAGCTTCCAAAACATAAACCCTTTGGGGACCAACTGAAACCCTTGTTAATCTAGGAAATCTGAAAAGATTCCCTTCCAAATTAGGTCACATTCACAGGTATCAGAGGGTTACAGCTTGCATTTATCTTTTTTTTTTTTGGGGGGGGGGGAAGGCTCTACTCAATCCACCAAGGAGAAATCACCATGGGGGAGATCTGCTTTGGCTAAGGTGTCACCTCACCTAGGGAGCATTCTATCTCTCCTTCGTGCTCCATAACCGCACCTGTGCCCACCATCATCCCCGCTTGTCATTCCTCCAACTAATGTTTACTGAATGCCTAGTCTCTGCCAGGGCCCCAGGGGTACAGCAGTTAGGGTTGCCAAACTTAGCACATAAAAAATATAGGAACGCCAAGCACTGCTGGTTTATGCCTGTAATCCTAGTTACTCAGGAAGCTGATATCTGAGCATCGTGGTTTGAAGCCAGCAGTAACTACCAGGAAACTGGAAATAGTGCTGTGGCTCAAAGTGTTAGAGCACTATCCTTGAGCAAAAAGAGCTGAAGAAACAGCACCCAGACCCTAAATTCAAGCCCCACAATGGACAAAGAAACTGAAAACCAAAACCAAAACCAAAACCAGGGACACAATGTGATTTTAAGTTATTATTTTTTTTTTTTTGGTCCGGTGGTGGGGCCTGAACTCTGGGCCTGGGTGCTGTCCCTCAGCTCTTCAGCTCAAGGCAAGCGCTCTACCACTTGAGCTACAGCGCCACTTCCGGTGTTTTTCTGGTGGTTTATTGGAGATAGGAGTCTCACGGTCTTTCCTGCCCGGGCTGGCTTTGAACCGAGATCCTCAGATCTCAGCCTCCTGAGTAGCTAGGATTACAGGCATGAGCCACCAGCGCCCAGCTTCATTAATGTGATTTTAATAAGAAGTGAGTTGGTTTGTCCTGTGCATGGAATCTGTATTTCCACCAGCAGTGGGCAGAGAGTGCCTAGTTACAGGGAGCCAACAGTCTAATGGGGAGGATGGTAGGCCATTGAGAAGCATCTAGAGATGTGCACAGGCCAGTGATGGGGAGTAAGAGGAGGTGGCCACTATCTAAGCTGGAGCCTGAAGGGTGAGGAGGAGGAAAGAGGGTACTGGCAGACATACTTTTTTTTTTTTTTTTTTTTTTTTTTTTTGCAAGGCACTGGTGACTCACCCCTGTAATCCTAGTACTCAAGAGGCTGAGATCTGAGGATCTGAGGTTGATAGCTAGCCAGGGCAGAAAAGTCCATGAGACTTGTATCTCCAATTAATCACTAGAAAACTGGAAGTGGTGCTGTGGCTCAAAGTGGTAGAGCACTAGCCATAGTGGGAAAAGCTCAGGGTGCCCAGGCCCTGAGTTCAAGCCCCATGACAGACAAAAAACAAACCCAAAAACCAAAACCACACACACACACACACACACACACACACACACAAGCATACTAGAAAGCAAAGACTCTGGCTCCTCTGGAGATTCTGGGCAGTCCCAGGGGCTTGCATACTGACACCTCCCTAAGTGATGCAGGTCATGTGGGGGGTCACACTGTAAACTCATCTGTTGATAGATTGGCATGAGTATTACCTGGGACACCTGAGGTCTCTTTCCTTTCCTTTTTTTTTTTTTTTTTTGTAGGTTATGGGGTTTGAACTCAGGGCCTGGATGCTGTTCCTGAGCTTTTTTGCTCAAGGCTAGCTAGAGCTCTACCACTGTGAGCCACAGCTCCACTTTCAGTTTTTATGCGGCTAATTAGAGATAAGCGTCTCCTGCCTGGGCTGGGTTCAAGTTGAGATCCTCAGATCTCAGAAAGCATAAGCCCCCAGGGCCTGGCTTCTTTCCTTTTGTCTTTTAATTGGTTTATAACAGTTACAGGATGTAGGGAGAGGGGGAAATTTCCCTGTTACTCTCTGTACAGGTTAATAGTGTATTCCTGTGAATTTCATCCGCTTCATCACTCCCTGAACCTGGAACCTTTCTGAAATATTGTCTCCTAGGTTTCTTTGTTACTTTTCTTTCTTTCTTTTTTTTTTGTCGGTCGTGGGGCTTGAACTCTGGGCCTGGGCGCTGTCCCTCAGCTCTTCAGCTCAAGGCAAGCGCTCTACCACTTGAGCTACAGCGCCACTTCCGGTTTTCTGGTGGTTTATTGGAGATAGGAGTCTCACGGTCTCTCCTGCCCGGGCTGGCTTTGAACCGCGATCCTCAGATCTCAGCCTCCTGAGTAGCTACTTTTCTTTCTTCATAGTGATGTGTATGTATGTATGTTTGTGAGTGCGCCTAGTGCTGGGCCTTAAACTAAGAAACTAAGAGATTTTAGATTGTTGTTGTTGTGGGGCTTGAACTCTGGGCCTGGGCGCTGTCCCCCAGTTCCTCAGCTCAAGGCTCTCCCACTTGAGCCACAGCGCCACTTGCGGCTTTCTGGTGGTTAATTGGAGATAAGAGTCTCACGGGGAGTTTTTCTGCCCGGGCTGGCTTGGAACCATGATCCTCGGATGAGCTCTTATGTGAGCATCAGCATCTTAGCTGGGCTGAGCAGCGTCAGGCGCCCGGCGCCCGGCTCCCGACCGCGGAGTCTGGGAGGCGAGGGCCGTGGGCTGCGCTCGGCGCGGCGCTGGGCAGGGCTCGTGGGTGGAGGGTGCGGGGTCGCTGCGCTGACGGGACGGTGAGGGGCCGCGGCCGGACTCGGCTTGGGGTGCCTTTGATCCGACCCCGCCCCCCTTTCTTCGGCGGCTCCGCGGAAGAAAAGGAATTCCCAAAGTCAAAATCTCCAAACCCTTCCAGAGACTCTCGGCGCCCGTGAGGACTCCGGAGGAGCCGGTGTTCCAGAGTTCTCGTCGCCATTCGTCGTCGGGGAAGGTGGCTGCAGGCGCGCTGGGCGGGGAGGCCGCGCGGCCACCCACCGGCTGCCCAGCCGGGAGCCGCCTCCGGCTGGGGCGCGAGCGCGGCGCGACCGTTACCATAGCTACAGACGCAGCCTGGTTAGGGAGGGGGCGTGGCCAGGCCTGAGACGTCATTCTCTGCGCGACGCTCGTCAGGGCCTCCCGCCTTTCTGGTCCGAGACCCTCTGTCCGCTCCGGGAGCGCTCCACCTGCGCGCCTTCTCCCCGCTTGCACTCTCCGCCCCTCTCCGCCCGCTGCCCGGTTTTGCGCCGGCGCAGTGCTCGCCAGGACGCGCGGGGAGCCCGCGAGGCGCATGCGCTGTGTGGGGCCCGCCGCTTCAGAGTCGCTGCTGCCGGTGCCGCCGTTGCCGCCTCCCTGCCGGCGGGTGAGCTGAAGAGGAGCCGAGGGTCGCCGCCGCCGCCATGGGGGTGAGTGAGGCAGGGAAAGGAAGCGAGAGGTCCAGAGGTGCTTCCCGTTACCCTCTTCCCCCTCTCCCCCATTGTTCCTTGAGCCCCCTCACGTGACCCCGACCCCCTCCGACCTCACGTGACCCCCAGCCCCCACATGACCCGACTCCCCCATTCTTAGGGACCCCACGTTCGGCCTAACCCCGGAACCCCCGGGGAGCCTCCTCCGCGGCGCCTCCCCCCGGCGTCCCCCGCCCCTCGTGTCCCGCCGCCCCTTCCTGCCTCCGGGATGCGTCCCGGGCCTCCCCGCCTCCCCGCTCCCGCGCAGTCCTCGACGTGACCCCGCCGCTGCCGGGGTCACCCGTCCCCCGGCTGTCACCATCCCGCGGCTTCCCGCGGCCGAGCCAACGCGGGCTCGGAGGGAACCGAGGCCGAGAGCCAGGAAGGCGCGTGGCCAAGGTCACACCGCCGCGGCGGGGGCGCCAAGACCCCTCCTCGCGGCTCGGCGGGTCGCGGTGGGCCGCGCTGGGTTCCCGGGGAGCGTCCGCCTGGCGCGGCGCCCTGCCCTCCGGAACCCCCGCCCCCGCCCCGGCCCCGGCCCCGGCCCCGGGGAGCGTCCCTTCCTAGAAGTTCCTCCCAGCTGTACAGGTGGGCGGGAGGGCCGGGGCCACCGGTCGTGGCCCCCCAGCTTAGGTGGATACCGACCACCTGTTTGGTGCCGGCCGTGGGAACGAGCGTTTAATTTTAGTGTCCTTTGCTGGAATGACTGAGTCCCAGCGGAGAAGCACTGGTCACTGCTAAAAAAAAGATAATTGCCTTTCCCTGGTCCTGGCTTGTTAGTACTTATGGGCAACAACTTACTTAACTACGTATTCTCCGTGCTGGTTCTAGGGCGCGAACTCAGGAGCTTGGGCCCCTCTTTGGCATTTTTGCTCTAGGCTGGCCTTCTACCACTAAGCCACACCCCCACTTTCCGCTTTTTATAACTAATTGGAAATAAGAGTCTTGGATTTGCTCAGCCTGATGGAACTGGGAGTCTCAGTAGCTAGGATTACAGGTGTAAACCACTGACACCCGCCTTCCACCCCCTTTAACTTAAAAGCTACCTTGTCTTCACCAGCTCCCAACAAATCGGTGTGTCACTGTTATAGCCTTTCTGGATTTTTGTTTCTTAAAAAATTTTTTTTTAAATCAGTACTGGGGGTTGAACTCAGGTCTATTGTTTTGCTCACTAAGTGCTTTACCACTTGAGTAATTCTTCCATCCAAATTTTCATGTTCTCACCCATAAGGATGATACCTGTCCTTTAGGACAAGAGTGAAGATTAATGAGATAGTGGATGTCTGTAGCCTCTTAGGTGCCCATTATTTTTTTTTTTTTTAATTTTTTTTGGGTCCGGTCATGGGACCTGAACTCTGGGCCTGGGCGCTGTCCCTCAGCTCTTCAGCTCAAGGCTAGTGCTCTACCACTTGAGCCACAGTGCCACTTCCGGCTTTTTTCTTTTTGCTTATATGGTGCTGAGGAATCGAACCCAGGGCCTCTGGCATGCAAGGCATGCGCTCTACCACTGAGCCACCTTCCCAGCCCCGGTGCCCATTATTTTTGCCTGTATTGTCAGCCTTCACTTTAGTGATCCAAAATAGATCTGTGCTATTTTTAATACACTGGGTTTGTCCCAGCTGTTTCTAACCTAGATTTTTTTCCCCCTTTTACTAAAAAATTTAGTGACTGAACAAATCAACTTACTAGACAAAAATAGTTGCCCAACCTGAGTTAAAACACTTGAGATAATCCATGGTAGAACAAAGTCTAGAAGTATAGCTCAGTGGTAGGGCATGTGCTTAGCATATTCCAAGCCTTGAGTTCAATCTCTGAAACAAACATGTCATGTTTCAACCAGAAAATTTGGGTACTATGTCCTTCATATGTAGAAAATCAAGTTTAGAAACTTACTTTCTTTTTTTCTTTTTTTTTCTTTTTGTCAGTTGTGGGGCTTCAACTCAGGGCCTGGTTGTTGTCCCTGTGTTTTTTTGCTCAAGGCTAATGCTGTCCCACTTTGAGCCACAACCCCACTTCCAGTTTTCAGGTGGCTAATTGGAGAAAAGAGTCTCAACAACTTTCTTGCCTGGACTGGCTTTGAACCATGATCCTCAGATCTCAGCCTCCTGAGTAGCTAGGATTATAGGCATGAGCCACCAATGCCCAGCACCTTTTGCATATGATTTTAGTCAAAGATGTCAGGCCCCCTGGGTTGTTGTGACTAAGTAATGAATTTATGTCACTCTAATCCTCTACCCAGACTCAGTCACTGCACACTGATAAGAAGCATAACATGTTCAATAATTTCCTCATCAGGTGAGCTGTCAGCAGGGCCCAGAGGTACCACGAAATGTGCTTCCACTAGGCCCATCTTGGCAAATGTGGGTTTTTTTTTTTCTCTTTATATGGTACTGAAGAACCTAACGCAGGGCTTCATGCATGCGAGGCCAGCGCTCTACACTGAGCCACCTTCCCAGCCCAAGACCCCATCTCATCACTCATGCACTATACAGATGTGTTCCTCTGAATGGCCTCTTCTACCAGTGGAGAGATTTTCATTCTCCCTGAGTCAGATCTTGATCCTCTCATTGCCCTCATTCCTCATCAGTGGGGTTATGGATGCCTCAGTTGGGTAGTGGGAAGTTATCATTTCTAGTAGAGAGGCTCTGATGTCAGGCTGAGAGAGTGGTGTCAGATGGGTGCCTTCTCTTCAAAGAACTTTTGCCCCAGCTGCTGTTTGTATCTCACTCCACTGAAAATAGGTTCTTTTCTATATCCCAAACACTAGACTAGAGGCATGATACTGGAAATCTGAGCAATGTCATATTCCTTTTTTAGAAGGTGCCTCCCTCCATTTCTGTTTTCTGTTTTCTTTTCTTTTTTTTCTTTTTTCTTTTTTGCCAGTTCCGGGGCTTGATCAAGGCTGGGCTCTGTCCCAGAGCTTCTTTTTGCTCAAGGCTAGTGCTCTGCCATTTGAGCCACTGCACCACTTCAGGCCTTTTCTGTTTATGTGGTACTGAGGAATGAAACCCAGGGCTGCTTCATGCATGCTAGACAAACACTCTTTTTTTTTTTTTTTTGGGTCTGGTCGTGGGGCCTGAACTCTGGGCCTGGGTGCTGTCCCTCAGCTCTTCAGCTCAAGGCTAGTGCTCTACCACTTGAGTCACAGCGCCACTTCCGGCTTTTTTCTTTTTGCTTATGTGGTGCTGAGGAATCGAACCCAGGGCCTCTGGCATGCAAGGCAAGTGCTCTACCACTGAACCACATTCCTAGCCCCCCCCTTTTTTTTGGTCAGTTGTGGGGCTTGAACTCTGGGCCTGGGCACCATCCCTAAGGTCTTCAGCTCAAGGCTAGTGCTCTACCACTTGAGCCACAGCGCCACTTCTAGTTTTCTGGTGGTTAATTAGAGATAAGAGTCAAGGACCTTCCTGCCTGGGCTAGCTTTGAACCAGGATCTTCAGATCTCAGCTTCCTGAGTAGCTAGGATTACAGGCATTCATCACCAGCGCCAAACTTCCTAGCCCTTTTTGTTTGTTTTTGTCCAGAATTCAGGGCCTAAAACACTGTCCCTGAGGTCTTTTTGCTCAAGGCTAGTGCTCTACCGCTATTTCTTAAAACTTTGGTCGGTCATGGGGCTTGAACTCTGGGCCTGGGCGCTGTCCCTCAGTTCTTCAGCTCAAGGCTGCACACTTCGGTTTTCTGGTGGTTTATTGGAGATGAGTCTCACATACTTTTCTGCCTGGACTGGCTTTGAACCTTGTTCTTCAGATATCAGTCTCCTGAATAGCTAGAATTACAGGCGTGAATAGAAAGCATTTCTTTCTTGTTTGTTTGTTTGTTTGTTTGTCATGGGGCTTGACCTCTGGGCCTGAACACTTCAGCTTGAACTCTGGGCCTTGGCTCTTCGGCTCAAGGCTAGTGCTCTACTACTTGAGCCACAGAGCCACTTCCGTGCTCTATCACTTTGAGCCACAGTAATGGGGTTTTCTGGTGGTTAATTGGAAAGTAAGTCTCATGGCCTTTCCTGCCTGCAATCCTTAGTTCTCAGCCTCCTGAGGATTACAGGCATGAGCCACCAGTGCTTGGTCATATCTGTTTTTTTTTTTTTTTTTCACTTCTGTTTGAGACCCTAACAGACATATAGACTTAATTCCACTGTGTAGAATTACTGCTTTGACAAAAAAAAAAAAAATAGAGAGGAGTTTTGCAGTGCAAAAGAAAATAGCATTTATCAAAAACACTTTATGGAGTCTTGTGCCGGTGAATTAAGCCTGTTTTCCTAGCTATTCAGGTAGCTACTTCACGATTTAAAGGAAGTTTAGTCAGGAATCTTTTTTTTTTTTTTTTTTTTTTTTGTCAGTTATGGGGCTTGAACTCTGGGCCTGAGCGCTGTTCCTCAGCTCTTCTGCTCAAGGCAAGCACTCTACCGCTTGAGCCACAGCGCCACTTCCAGTTTTCTGAGTGTTTATTGGAGATAAAAGTTTCAGGGACTTTCCTGTCTGGTCTGGCTTTGAACCTCGATCCTCAGATCTCAGCCTTCTGAGTAGCTAGGATTACAGGCGTGAGCCACCGGCAACAGGCTTAGTCAGGAATCTTATTTTCAATTAACCACCAGAAAGCCAGAAGTGGAGCTGTGGCTCAAGTTGTAGAGTGCAAAAAAATGCTAAGGGAGAGTGATGCCTTGGAAGTGTGGGATGGGGTGGGGGTGGGGTGTAGGAAGACCTTTTCTGCCTGCTGGCTCTGAGACTGACAAGTGGCCTTCTGTACTTCGGAGTTTTCATTGAAAATGTGGGTGTGTACATCTTACTGGTTTTGGAAAGATTAAAGCAGATCATCTTTAAGAAAGCACTGGCAGAGGGTTTGACATTAGTGTATCCTTATAAACAAAAGCCATTTCTAGGGTGGAGTTGGAACTGTAGTAGAGTGCTTGCCTAGTAAGTTTGGTTGAACACCAGCATTGCAAAAACAAACAAAAAAATGAATTTACAGTAATGTTTTTTATGTCTAGTACATTTTAAGATTTTTGTCCTTAACAATCTTTAGAGTATGATTATTCATATAAGTATTTTAGTCCTCTTTTTTGGAGGGGGGCAGTGTTCTAATCCTAGACTTAGGACCAGGGCACTATCCCTGAACTTTTTGGCTTAAGGCTAGCATTCTACTGCTTGAGCCACAGCTCCACTTTTGGCTTTTTAATTGGAGATAGTTAATTGGTAGTTCATTGGAGACAAGACTGTCACAGACTTTCATGCTTGAGGTGATTTTGAACAGTGACCCTCAGATCTCTCTTGTCTCCTGAGTAATTAGGATTACAGTTGTGAGCCACCAATGCCTGACATATTAGTCCCATTTTATGGATAAGCAAACTGAGGTTCAGAGAAACTGAGTAACTGGATGAGATAGAATTTAAGTCACTTGCCTAAAGTCACAGAGCTATTAAGTGAAAGACCTAACTCAAATTCAGGTCTCTTGAGTGAAAAGCCCACACTTTATTATATAAAGCTCCCTGGGGAATGACACTTAGCCACAATGAGCTTTATTGTTCTCTGTGCTTATTTCCCATTTTAATTAGAAGAGTTTCCCCCATGTCCCTGCAGGACAGCCTTACCTCCACCAAGCTGAGTGAGGTTAATTGGAGCAGCAGGGGACCACTCTTTCTGGTAGAGGGAGCAGCCCAGCCTGCACAGCCTCCTCCTTACCTCTCCACCCTGCATGCTGGCAGGGGAAGACTTAAGGGGCGCTTGCTTTTATTATCTTTATCCCAGCCATGGCAGCCCCAAGGCCTCACTGCGGCTTACTTGGCTTGCCAGTTCCTCTGTAGGAATGAGCCTGTAAATCTGGAGGCTGGGATTGGCCCTCCTGCTTGTGCTTAGGTTTGCTTGCTTCAGCCTAGAGATGAGGTGCTATAGCCAGAATCCAGTTTTCCATTGCTTTCTGGGTCGTGGGAGTCACACTGGCTTTGAAACACCTTCAGTCTTTCTGCTCATTGTTGAGAGAGAGAGGCACCCAGAGAGGGCCAGGGCTTACAGCTACCATGGAGTTGTGCTAGGTGCTGACTGTTCCCGCAGGTGTGTGGCCAGCATTTGCAGCCATAGCTTCATGGGGTGGCAGGAAGGGCATTGTCCTGTCTTCTTGTTCTACCTCTCTGTCTCTGTCTCTCGCTCTCTCATTCTCTCCCTCTCTGGCTCTCTCGCTTTCTCGTTGGTTGTGGGGCTTGAACTCAGGGTCTGGGCACTGTCCTTGAGCTCTTTTGCTCAAGGCTAACACTCTACCACTTTGAGTCACAGCTCTACTTCCTGTTTTTGAGTGGTTAGTTGGAGTAAGAGGTAAGAGTCTCACTGGGACTTTTCTGCCCCACTGGCTTTGAACTGCATCCTTAGATGTCAGCATTTTGAGTAGCTAGGATCACAGGTGTGAGCCTCTGGAACCTGGCAGCCCAGGAGTTTTTCTCTGTGGGGTTTTTCTTTCCCCCACCTCTTCCTCAGTGTGGAGGCTGGGGTGGCACTGTCGTGGCAAGTGGTTACCAGGTATGTGGACAATAACAAGTGAGTTGCTGGATGGTTGTCCTGAGGCTTCTGGGACCTCTAGCTTGGCAGGCTGTGAGGAGGTCTTTGGTGACCCAGTGGAAATTCAGCAGCATGCTAAAGCAGGGTTCGCCCACTGGAGACAGCAGGCTGGTGGAACACACACTTGCTTCTTTCTTCTCTTGGCTACTTACAGTGCGGGGGAACTCTGCATGAGTTGTATCATCCTTTTGAGCCTCTGTTTCCTAAAGTGTAAAGGAAGGAGATAATTTCTGCTCTGAGAACTGAACCACACAGTGTTTGTGAGAACAATTTTTTTTTTTTTTTTTTGCCAGTCCTGGGGTTTGAACTCAGGGTCTGGAGACACTGTCCCTGAACTTCTTTTGCTTGAGGCTAGCACTCTACCACTTGAGTTACTTGGCCTTTTCTGTTTCTATGGTACTGAGGAATCAAACCCTGGGCTTCATGTATGCTAGGCAAGTACTGTACCACTAAGACACATTCCCAGCCCAGAGAACAATTTTGTGAGCAATCTCTCAGTGTTGTCTTGAAACCTAAATTCCCAGAGAAAACAAACCTGCTGTCTAGATCAGAGCCTCTGAAGACAGTGTGTTCTCTTGTTTGACACCTCCTCTAGGGAGGTGAGAAATAGGATCCAGCCTGGCTTCTAGCACCCCACTTAGCTAGAGGATGCTTACTAGCTGGTGCAGGTAGTTTTGTCTCTTAAGATCAACTAACCCATAGCCGGGCGCTGGTGGCTCACGCCTGTAATCCTAGCTACTCAGGAGGCTGAGATCTGAGGATCGCGGTTCAAAGCCAGCCCGGGCAGGAGAGACCGTGAGACTCCTATCTCCAATAAACCACCAGAAAACCGGAAGTGGCGCTGTAGCTCAAGTGGTAGAGCGCTCGCCTTGAGCTGAAGAGCTGAGGGACAGCGCCCAGGCCCAGAGTTCAAGCCCCACGACCGACAAAAAAAAAAAAAAAAAAAAAAGATCAACTAACCCCTGAAAGTTCTATTTTTTGGTGCCCCTTCTGGAGCTTGAAATCGGCCTGGACACTGTCCCTGAGCTTTTGTGCTCAAGTACTCTTATCATTCTGATCCACAGTACCATTTCCAGCACTTTGGTAGTTAATTGGAGATAAAAGTCTCATGGACTTTTCTGCCCAGGCTGGCTTTGAGCCGCAATCCTCAGATCTCAGTCTCCTAGGATTACATGTGTGAGCTACAGGTGTCCAGCCTTGTGAGTTCTCAATATCTGAACTCTTTGCCTCTGGTTGCTTGAGGTAGGAATGTCATTTTTTAGAACATTTAGGCTGGATTTATTATTTTTTCTTTTAGTTGGTCATGAAGCTTGAATTTGGCCTGGGCACTGTCCCTCAACTCTTCAGCTCAAGGCTAGTGCTCTACCACTTGAGCCACAGCGTCACTTCTGGTTTTCTGGTAGTTTATTGGAGATAAGAGTTTCACAGACTTTCCTGCCTGGGCTGGCTTTGAAACTTGATTCTCAGATCTCAGCCTCTGACTAGCTAGGATTAAAGGCGTGAGCCACCCGAGCCTGGCTTGGATTTATTCTTAGAAATATTCCCAGCAGCTGGATTTTTTTAGCTCATGCAAATATTAATTGTTCAGAGTTCCCTTCTTTGGGGCCAGGTATAACTGAGGGTTGTCAGTCCTCTGTCCAGTCAACTCTGGAAAGGAAGTACTTACTGTTGGTAAAAGCAGAGCCAGCTGCCCCATGACTTTGGGAGCTTGGGCTGTATGGACCAGAATCTCTGCCTGCCTGTGCTGTCTGGTCTTCCTAGGGAGAATAAGAACTGAATGTGTGCGTGCTCAGAGCCTTGCATGCATTGCTTAGCAGCACAAGGCTGACACTGTACCACTTGAGCCACGTTTTTTTTTTTGTTGTTATTTGGAGATAGGAGTCTCACAGATTTGTCTGCCCAAGCTAGCTTAGAACCAAGGTCCTTGGAGCTCAGCCTCCTGAGTAGCTAGAATTATAGGCATGAGCCACCGAACTGTCATTTCTTGGGCATTTGTCACAATAACCCTTTGGGCTTACACCACCATGGCATTGGGGCCTCACTTAGGTCAGGAGGCTCAGAGAAGGGCTGTGTCTTGTCCTAGGACTTTCTGGGTATGGAGAATACAAAGACACTTTGTTGAATTCTGTCAGACACCCAGCCTGGCTTTTTCCCTAGGTTACTTAGCTTAGCTTCTAACCAGAAGCCAAAAGAACCCCAGGTTAGCCTCCAACAAAATAAAAGCTGATCTAGATGCAGTTGTGAGTAACTTAGTGCCTTCCCCCAGTACAAGGACCTTCCTCTGCCCTGTCCCTGCCCCTGCCCCTGCAGGCCTGCAACTTGGTCTTTCTGGACCTGTGGCTCCTCTGTCCTGAGGTGGACCCCTTGGTTCACCTGTCTACTCTGTCCTTGCCTCTGCAATGTGCCTGTCACTTGTTGCCTTGGCTGAGCAGAGCTGCTTTTCCAGTTCTTTAATCTGTGCACCCTGGTATTGGCTTAGAGCCAGTATCCAGCTCCTGCAGGACTGCCTGGCTGGGTCTTTGTCCCTTGCAGCCAGAACACAGTCAGATGGAACTAAGGTGCCACCTCCTTCCTGAAAGCTGCCCTAATCGGGCCTACAGTTGGTGAAGCTATCCTTGCTGGCTCAGCTCTGCGCTGCAGGCATTGTTGGCCATTGCTGGGGCCTCTCAGTGATGGAGGCTGAAAGGTTGGTGACCTCCAAGAGCTCAGGATGAGGAACCAGTGTTCCTGCTTAGATCACACACTAAGTGCTCACTGGCAGCCTGGGCCAGCAGGCAAGGATGCAGGGCTTCCTGAATTCTTCAGAGGGAATGTCAAGTGCTCTGTAAGCCCAGCCCTTCCAGCCAGTGTTGCTTTTCCCTGTTGCAGAGAAAGTCCAGCAAAGCAAAGGAGAAGAAGCAGAAGCGGTTGGAGGAGCGAGCAGCTATGGATGCTGTGTGTGCCAAAGTAGACGCTGCCAACAGGGTGATTCTCCTTTCCCCTTCCTGCCTTCTGGAACTTCAGCTGGGTTTTTCATTTGACTTCTTTCAGCGCCACCCTGTGGCAGACTTGTGACACTACCCACCCAGCCTCTGCCTCCTTACCCTAAGGCTGAATGTGGGCTAGTAATTGACTTTGGTGCTCCCTTAAAGGTGCATTCCAGGGAAAGTGACTCCTCACTGCTTGTACAGAGGCTGGGGAAACTTTAGCTGGGAATTTGCATTTTGAGAAGGAAAGCTCAAATACGTCATACAGTTATGTCAAATATGGCATACAGTTCTCTCGTTCAGTCTCCCGTCCCATTCAGCACATGTTAGGGATCTACTGTAACTGTCTTGGGCCTCCTCACCAGCCTCCATTGTCCCTGTGAGTTCAGAGCTGAGGCCAGTGGAGGCTGACAGAGGCCTCAGCTGTGAGAGAGGGTTACCTCCAGCCTGGGCCCTGGCAGCCTGAGCAGCAGGGCTTTTGGACAGGGTCGGCTCTTGCAACTGCCTATCTGAGCTGCTTCTGTTTCCCTCCACAGCTTGGAGATCCTCTGGAGGCATTCCCAGTGTTCAAGAAATATGACCGGAATGGGTGAGTCTTATATGGTATTTCTTTTTTCCTTTTCTCATTTTTATTGTAAAGATGATGTATAGAGGGGTTACAATTACGTAAGTCGGGTAATGAGAACATTTCTTTTTTGTTTTTGTTTTTGTTTTTTGGTCATGGAGCCTGCACTCTAGGCCTGGGCACTGTCCCTCAGCTCTTCAGCTCAAGGCTAGCGCTCTACCACTTGAGCCAAAGCACCACTTCCAGCTTTTTCTGCTTATGTGGTGCTGAGGAATCGAACTCAGGACCTCATGCATACAAGGCAAGCACTCTACCACTGAGCCACGTTCCCAGCCCATGAGAACATTTCTTTTCTTTTTTTTTGGGTCTGGTTGTGGGGCCTGAACTCTGGGCCTGGGCGCTGTCCCTTAGCACAAGGCTAGCACTCTATCACTTGACCCACCTTCCCAACCCCATTTTTTTGTTGTTGTTGTGGGGCTTGAACTCTGGGCCTGGGTGCTGTCCCTGAGCTCTTGAGCTAAAGGCTAGTGCTCCACCACTTGGAGCCACAGTGCTACTTCCAGTTTTCTGGTAGTTAATGGGAAATAAGGGTCTCACGGACTTTCCTGCCCAGGTTGGCTTTGAAACGGGATCCTCAGATCTTAGCTTCCTGAGTGGTTAAGATCACAGTGTGAGCCACTGGTACCTGTTCTAACATTCTTTGACATGATTTAGAGACCCCCATCCTGTGATATCTTAGTTTTTTGTTTGTTTTTTATCCATGGTGGTTTGAACTCGGCTTCTGTGCTGTCCCTGAGCTTTTTCACTCAAGGCTAGTGCTCTACCACTTTGAGCCATGGCACCACTTCTGGTTTTCTGGTGGTTAATTGGAGATAAGAGTCTCATGGACTTTACCGCCTGTGCTGGCTTTGAACTGCGATCCTCAGCTCTCAGCCTCCTGAGTAGCTAGGATGACAGGTGTGAGACACCAGCCCCTGCCTATATAGTCTTTTTCAGAATGTGGTCCTATGTAGAGAATGTGATTTTAGACTCCCTGGGGAGTTTTATTGTACTTAAATTTCCTTAAGAGCAGATATCTCTTGTTTTTCACTTTAGGAACAGAGTGGTGCATTAAATACTGCTCCGCTGTTAAATGAGCTCAGATCACCCACTGAGTGTCAAAGGGGAGAGGCAGGCAGGGTTTTTGGGGTTGTCCCTAGGGTCCTTGTGTGAAGCTACGATTTTGAAGGGCCCCAGGTCACCTATGTGGTTTTGAAAATAAGATTGGTAGCTAAGAGGGAAGAGGTCTCATGGGAGCCCAGCTATAGTACAGAAATGGAAGCAACAGGAAAAAATGCCTAAGGGCAAGAAGAGAGACAAAAAAGACTTGAGTGTTTATTTTTTTTATTTTTTATTTTTTATTTTTTTGGGTCCAGTTGTGGGGCCTTGAACTCTGGGCCTGGGCACTGTCCCTCAGCTCTTCAGCTCAAGGCTAGCACTCTACCACTTGAGCCACAGCGCCACTTCCGGCTTTTTTGCTTATGTGGTGCTGAGGATTCAAACCCAGGGCCTCAGGCATGCAAGGCAAGCGCTCTACCACTGAGCCACCTTCCCAGCCCCGAAGACTGAGTGTTTATAAGAAAATACAGAAAAGTTGGAACATAGAGAAGAGCACAAAAGTAGCTGAGATGGATGAGATGGGTGGGTGCTAAATCTGATGTGGACAGTGCTGGGAGGCTTGGGAGGCAGGAAGCCATCCCTGTGTTTTAGGGGTGGGCTGTGCAGTGGTGGTTGCTAATCTTGGCCCAACATGCTCGGCACCTTCCCTAGTTGGGTCAGAAACTTACCTTTCCCTGATAGAGTGATTGAGACAGGGACGTTTCCCTTTCTCTGTCAGACTTCTCAGGAAGAAGCCCTAGGCTCTGGTTGGAACACTGGACCCCTGACCAGCTAATGCCCTCCTGTGTTCTCAGGTTGAATGTCTCCATTGAGTGTAAGCGAGTATCTGGACTGGAGCCTGCCACTGTGGATTGGGCCTTCGACCTGACCAAAACAAATATGCAAACCATGTAAGCATGGCCTGGCTAGAGGGTAGTCTACTCACCAGCCAAATTTTCTCCTAGTCTTATCCTGACCTGATTGCTCCCCAAATTCCCAGGTATGAGCAAAGTGAATGGGGCTGGAAGGACCGAGAGAAACGGGAAGAAATGACAGATGACCGGGCCTGGTACCTCATTGCTTGGGAGAACAGTTCTGTTCCTGTTGCCTTTTCTCACTTCCGATTTGATGTGGAATGTGGGGATGAAGTCCTGTACTGGTAAGAGCTTGGAGTGGGGTATTGTGGGAGGGAGGCCAAGTGGCAGAGCCCAGTGGGCCTCTAGGTCTAGGGGCTGCTATGGCTGCAGGGTCCTCTGGTGGGCCTTGCCACAGCTTCACAGGTTACCTGAACATTCACCCTTGGCTTTCTCCACCCAGCTACGAAGTGCAATTGGAAAGCAAAGTGCGGCGGAAAGGCCTGGGGAAGTTCCTCATTCAGATCCTGCAGCTCATGGCCAACAGGTAAGGAAGGACTCCCTTAGAGCAGAGCTGGAAAGAGCTGCTGCTCAGTAGGACCCTTAAGGAGTCCTGTTCTTTTTTTTTTTTTTTTTGGCCAGTCCTGGGGCTTGAACTCAGGGCCAGGGCACTATCCCTGAACTTCCTTTGTTCAAGGTTAGCGCTTTACCACTTGAGCCACTTCTGCTTATTCTGAGTAGTGTATTGGAGATAAAGAGTCACAGACATTCCTGACAGGGTTGGCTTTGAACTACCATCCTCAGATCTCAGCCTCCTGAGTAGCTAGGATTACAGATATGAGCCACTGGGTACCCAGCTACATTTCTTTTTTTTTTTTTTTTTTTTTTGGTCGGTTGTGGGGCTTGAACTCTGGGCTTGGGTGCTGTCCCTTAGTTCTTCAGCTCAAGGCAAGCACTCTGCCGCTTGAGCCACAGCACCACTTCCGGTTTTCTAGTGGTTTATTGGAGATAAGAGTCTCATGGACTTGCCTGCCCTGGGCTGGCTTTGAACCGTGATCCTCAGATCTCAGCCTCGTGAGTAGCTAGGATTACAGGTATGAGCCACCTGCGCCGGCCAGCTACATTTCTTTTTAGGCAGTAACTTTATACCTTTTGCTGGTTAATTGGAGATAAGAGTCTTACAGACTTTCCCTCCTGGGGCTGGACTACACCCTCAACCATTAAATGTCAGTCTCCTGAGTAGGTAGGATTACAGGTGTAAACCACTGGCCTTCAGCAAGTTCACTGTTTATTTTTTTTTTCCTCATTGGAAGAATCCTAGGGGAGAAGGGCATATGACCTCAAGCTTTGCCCTTATGCTGGGTGCAAAGAGCATCTTTTGTTGTTGTTGCTCGTGGGGCTTGAACTCTGGGCAGGGCTTGGGCGCTGTCCCTGTGCTCCTCAGCGCAAGGTGAGTGCTCTACTGCTTGAGCTACAGTGCCACTTCCAGTTTTCTAGAGGTTTATTGGAGATAAGAGTCTCACCGGCTTTTCCTGCCCAGGCTGGTTTTGAACCGTGATCCTCAGATCTCAGCCTTCTGAGTAGCTAGGATTATAGGCGTGAGCCACCAGTGCCCGGCTTTTTTTTTTTTTTTTTTTTTTTTTTTTTTGTCAGTGTGGGGCCTGAACTCTGGGCCTGGGCACTGTCCCTGAGCTCTTCAGCTCAAGGCTAGCACTCTACCACTTGAGCCACAGTGCTATTTCCAGCTTTTTCTGCTTATGTGGTGTCGAGGAATCAAATCCAGGGCCTCATTCATGCATGCGAGGCAATCAATCTACAACTGAGCCACCTTCCCAACCCTCCTTGAGCTCTTTTGCTCAATGCTAGTGCTCTACCACTTTGAGTCACAGTGCCACTTCTGATTTCCTGGTGGTTAATTGGAGGTAAAGAGTCTTATGGGGACTTTTCTCCCTGGGTGGGCTTTGAACCTCAGTCCTCAGATCTTAGCCTCCTGTGTAGCTAGGATTACAGGGGTGAGCCACCGGTGCAGAGCTCAGAGCATCTTTTGAGTGCCTGGTGTGAGCTAACCTCTGTACCTGCAGATTGGTGCCACTGAGGAAGTGGCAAGGATCCCTTACATGCCATGGTGTCAGTGCCTCTCAGGCTAGAGGAGGAAGAAAAGGCCTGGACTCGTGTTTCTCTTTCTAAGGAACGATTGCTCCTCTTTCTTCCAGCACACAGATGAAGAAGGTGATGTTAACAGTATTTAAACACAATCATGGCGCCTACCAGTTCTTCAGAGAAGCGCTGCAGTAAGGAGCTGGTGTTGGTGTGGTCCTTCTGGGTGGTAGGAGGTGCTGTCCTGATGCCATTTTTCTGGTCCTGGTCCCTACTTAATCCTCATGCCTGTGGGGTTTGAGTTCGGTGAGAGGAGATGAGCCCCCTGCATCTGAAGGGTCCCAGCAGGTGTTCAGTGGCCAGCACCCAGCGCTTTTCTCCTGTTTCCTTTGCAGATTTGAAATCGATGACTCTTCCCCCAGCATGTCTGGTTGCTGTGGGGAGGATTGCTCCTATGAGATCCTGAGCCGGAGGACCAAGTTCGGGGACAGCCAGCACTCCCACGCAGGTGGTCACTGTGGTGGCTGCTGCCACTGAACTCCCAGAGCCACGAGCAAGTACAAATGCTATCTCCCGAGGCCTGCCTTCTCCCCTGGTCCCATGCCACTTGCCAGGTACCTCAGCTGTGGCTTCCTCAGCCCTGCCTGTGCCAGACGGCTCCGTAAGGGCACAGGACTCTGGGGAGCAGTGGTCCAAGCTACCTGCCACCGCTCTCCTGGAAGAGCAGAGTGCCAGGAAGGGCTGCAAGGACGTACTGTGAAGGAGCTGGCAGGACGACTGCGCAGTTCATCCTGGCCTAATGGCTGTCACTTGGCTCTTGGGCCCTGGAGCACAAGTCCCATCCCCCCTACTATGCAGCTGGTTTCCTGACAGTCCCCACTCCCAACTCAGAAAAATGGAATGTTTATACCCATCTTTGACATTCCTGGAGGCCTGCTCTGAGGGCTGCTGGTCCCCACAGAAGATCTGGCGTGGACATGGGCTTGGGATGCGTCCTTGGAGAACTGAGCACCTTGGTAGAGGCCATTCAGCCCTCCTGCCAAGATGCAGGATGCACCTGCTAGCCATGTTCTTAGGGATCCACTCCACAGAGTGCTGTCATCTCAAGGGAACAGCCAAGTCTAGCGGGGGGCTGTCCCTTCATCCTGTCAGTCAGACACCAGGAAGAGGGGGCCGCCATGGGGCCGACTGCTTCTCTGGGCTTTTGGACTTCGCTGCATTCTGAATTTTACTTCATCTCATGACAGTGATTTGAGCTTTTTGTTCTAGAGGAAAGCTAGAGGTGTGCCCGTCCTCTCCATTGCCTCCCAGCCTTGCCTCTGGCCTCACCAATCACCTCTGTTCTTAGTCTCCAGGGGGAATAACATCAGGGAGCCCTTGTCTTCCCCCAGAAGGACCCCACATTCCTTGTACAGCTGTGCTCTTTCTGCTCGCCTATTGGTGCTTATAGCTTGCTGAAACTGGGGCATTCCTCCCCAGCTCTTCTTCTTCAGAGAGCCCAGCCAGTAGCAGGCCCCTCTGCCTGTGCTCCCCAGCCTTGCCCTCCTCACTGCCTCACTGAGGCACTGGTGCTGCTCTTTTGGCGCAGCCGGGCCACAGCAGGAATGCCCTTCGGTGGCACTCACAGCTGCTTTCCCTCTCTGGGATCATCCTGTGGCAGAGAGAGGAAAGGCCCTCTTCTCCGAGCATGAAGGTGTGGGCTCAGAACTTACACCCATCCTGCTCTCGAGGCCTTGTTCCTCTGCCAAGGAAGGAAAACCAAATCCTCCCCCAGGAAGAAGCACTTGACACCTGGCTTCGACACCCTTGAGTTCTGCCTCCCTCAGGGAGTGTGGTGAAGTCTCACGCTTGTGCAGTTACTCTCGTGGGGTCTGTGGGTCTTCCTGCCCTCAGAGTCTCCCCCATCTTCTACCCTGACTCAGGCTGTCTGTCCTGGCAGGGCTCCCCACAGCCCTTGCTTCTCCCCGGATCCTTGCTTACACAGGGGCTGGGCACACAGAACCTCTTGTGCCTGGCCTCTGCATCTAGTGCACTGTGCTGCTCTCAGCCTGATCAGCACGGGACCTGGCAGCTTTACACTGGAACAGGTCTACCTTTGCCTCACCTGCTGGCTCCTGGGGATTTTACCTTGTGGAGAGCTGTGGTTGCTAGAAAGGGATTGGTAGACTCCTTCCAAGAATCATGAAACAGCAGGAGCATGTTGAGGAAGTTCTTCCACTGATCTCTCAAAAGACACAAATCAGCTGGGCACCGGATCGCTCATGCCTGTAATCTAGCTACTCAGGAGACTGAGATAGGAGAATCATGATGTGAAGCTAGTCTGAGCAGGAAAATCTGAGACTCTTTGTCTCCAGTTAACCACCAAAAAAGCTGGAAGTGGAGCTGTGGCTCAAGTGTAGAGTACTAGTCTTGAGCATGAAAGCTCAGAGACAGCACCCAGGCCCTGAGTTCAAGCCCCAGGACTAGCACACAAACAACAAAAGACAGAAGATAAGTATGTGTCATACATTTCTGATGCCTTCCATTCCAGAGGACCACCAGGAATTCCCAGTGTAAACCTATGTGATGTGAGCTCAGTGTGTACTTACCAGTGAGACTCTTGCTGCCAAGCCTCCCATAGGGCATTTGGTAGCATGGCCAGTTCCCTGTAGGCCACATCCCAAGGGCCCCTCGAGGGTGCTGGCCACACAGCAGGCAGGTCACTGCTATGGGTGTGGAGCCTATTGCTCCATCTTCCTCCATTGTGGGTCTTGGTTTTGACAAACTAGGCCTTTGGTACCAGGCTTTTGTTGTTTCTTGTTTAGGCCGCCCTGTTTTGGGTTGTTGTTGATGTCATATGTGTTTATATGACATACATATGGTTCTTTTTTAACTCTGCTTTTTTTGTTTTGTTTTGTTTTTTTTAGAGGCAACTTGGAAGATAAACTTGTTGGGAGATATATACATATATATCTTTAGCATTTTGTTATCACTGGATATCAGAGGGAAAGGCAATCCCTTTGTACATCAGTTGTATTTGTATGTCACTAATAAAAAACACTTGGTTCCCTGTTGGGATGGCTTCTAGGTATTGGGTGGCACGGCAGCAGGTGTTGGTCCTAGGCCCTGGAAAGTACTGTGCTGGCCCCACAGCACAGTACTTTCTTCCTGAGAAGAAAGCCTCTGGGGTCTGGGGCACGCAGCCAGAAGTGGGAGCCACAAGTGTCAGTACCATTTCCCAGCAGTCCTGGGCAGAGGTCACAGATGTCCTGAGGGATGTCGGCTTTGCATCCTGGCATTTCACATCGTAGTGTTGTGGGGGAATTGAGTAGTGTTTCTTTCCTCCCTTTTATTTACTAGGTTACTCAGAATTTTCTTTGTCTCTTAGAAAGTCCTCTCCCTTCCCAGAGGACAAAGCCTGGCAGGAAGAAATGTATGAAGTGACCTCCTGTTGTGTGACAGATGGAGCTATGCAGCTCCCAGAGAGGCAGGGCTCCCCAGAGAGGGCTGGGAGGAGAGACAGGAAGTGGGCGAGTGAGTTGGCGCTTAGAAGCTGCAAATGGACAAGGGAGGGGTCCACTCAACTTCTCCATAAGCTGGAAGGCTGAGGGGAGGCCAGCAGGGCCCCACACTCACATGGGGTGTTGGATCTCTGGCAGAGCAGTGGTGTCAGTGAGGAGTGAAATTAACAGTCGTCCTGTGGGTGGGATTCATCTGGAGGTGGGAATCTGAGGCCCAGAGAAAGGCAATCTGCTGGGTTAACCATGCCATCAGTGTCTCAAGTGACGTAGTTCTGTCCCCCCAAGTTCCTTGTTCCTTGAAGACTGTCCTAGTCCCAGTTTTCACCCCCTGCGCTACTCCTGAGAGCCAGGAGAGCTGGGGTCAGTTCCACCTCCCCGAGTCCAGCCAGACCTTGTCACACCCAGGTATGAGACCATGGTGGAGGGAAATGGCCTGGGCTTCCTCAAGCCAGAGTCACTGTCTCACAGCAAAGCTCATCTTCATCACAACCAGCTATTGCGGGCTGCAGGCACAAAGGTTCACCTCCTGCACTCCCAAGTCCCAGCCCACTGCTTCCTGTGGCGAGGGGTTGGGGATTCCCCTTGAGAAGCCAGGCCAGACAGCTGCACCTGCAAGAGGAGCAGCAGCTGCCCCCGTGCTCCACCCCTGACAGCTGCTGACAGCTGTGCCCCAAGGAAGAGCACACACTCCTCTGGTTGGTTGGTTGCTGTGTTGTCCTTGTCCTCATGCCACCCCATCACCACCTGCTTAGGTTTCCTGGCTCATCTTCCAAGGTAGCCAGTCCCTTCATTTTTTTCTTGCTAGATTCTGCATTAATGCTCCTGTTTTACAGATGAGGAAGTTAAGGTCTAGATAGGGAAAGGGAAGTTTTGTTTTTGTTTTAAGTACTAGGCATTGAATCCAAGGCCTCACACTGGCTACCACACGACCCATGCCCAAGAACTCCGACCCCCCCCACCCCCGCCCAGGCCTCTCACAAGAGTGCTTACAACAAGGCTTTATCAGTATCAGTGCTTTTTTTTTTTGGGGGGGGGGTGGGTAGTCCTTGGGCTTGAGCTCAGCCCAGCGGACTGTCCCTGAGCCTCTCTCTGCTCAAGGCTAGCACCCTACCACTTGAGCCACAGCACCACTTCTGGCCTTGTGTATGTGGTACTGAGGAATCAAATCCAGGGCTTCATGCATGCTAGGCAAGCACTCTACCACTAAGCCATATTCCCAGTCAGTCCTTTTTACTTTTTTTTTTTTTGGTCAGTCGTGGGGCCTAAACTCGGCCTGGGCACTGTCCCTCAGCTCTTCAGCTCAAGGCTAGCACTCTACCACTTGAGCCACAGCACCACTTCCGACTTTTTTCTTTTTGCTTATGTAGTGCTAAGGAATTGAACCCAGGGCTTCAGGCATGCAAGGCAAGCACTCTACCACTGAGCCACCTTCCCAGCCCCCTTTTTACTTTTTATTAAAGAAAAACTATATACTGTTTCTGTTTATGTATATGCCAAGATTGAGGCTTGAAGTCGGCCTGGATGCTATCCCTTAGCCTCTTTGGTTTTGGTTTTTTGGTCATGGAGCTTGAACTCTGGGCCTGGGCGCTGTCCCTCAGCTCTTTAGCTCAAGGAGAGTGGTCTACAACTTGAGCCCAGTGCCACTTCTGATTTTCTGGTGGTTGATTGGAGATAAGAGTCTCACAGACTTTCCTGCCCAGGCTGGCTTGTGAACGGCGATCCTCAGATCTGAGTCTCTTGAGTAGCTAGGATTACAGGCGTGAGCCACCAGTGCCCGGTTTCTCTTCGGTTTCTTTTTTCTTTTTGTCAGTCATGGGTCCTGAACTCTGGGCCTGGGTGCTGTCCCTGAGCTCTTCAGCTCAAGGCGAGCGCTCTACCACTTGAGTGAGCCAAAGCACCACTTCCAGCTTTTTCTGCTTATGTGGTGCTGAGGAATCGAACCCAGGGCCTCATGCATGCAAGGCAAACACTACTAGAGTACTAGAGCCACCTTCCCAGCCCTCCCTTAGCCTTTTCTGCTCAAGGTTAGTAGCACTCTTACCACTTGGGCCATAGCTTCACTTCTGGTCTTGTGGTGGCTTACTGAAAATAAGTCTTACTGACTTCTGTCTGGGCTGTCTGAACCATGATCCTCAGATTTCAGCCTCCAGAGTAACTAGGATTACAGGCATAAGCCATCAGTGCCTGGCTTTGATGATTTTTTTTTTTTTGGGGGGGGGTCCGGTCGTGGAGCCTGAACTGGGCCTGGGCGCTGTCCCTCAGCTCTTCAGCTCAAGGCTAGCGCTCTACCACTTGAGCCATAGCGCCACTTCTGGCTTTTTTCTTTTTGCTTATGTGGTGCTGAGGAATCGAACCCCAGGCCTCATGCATGCAAGGCAAGCGTCTACCACTGAGCCACCTTCCCAGCCCCTGATAATGTTTTTATAATAGGTGCTTAAAGCTGCTTGGGCTGAGAAACACTGACTGCTTCCTTGGGCCTGTGAATTAACTAAAAGCAGAAAAGCTTGTCATCCCAGCACCTATTTTTTTTTTTTTGTCGGTCGTGGGGCTTGAACTCTGGGCCTGGGCGCTGTCCCTCAGCTCTTCAGCTCAAGGCCAGCATTCTACCACTTGAGCTACAGCGCCACTTCCGGTTTTCTGGTGGTTTATTGGAGATAGGAGTCTCACGGTCTCTCCTGCCCGGGCTGGCTTTGAACCGTGATCCTCAGATCTCAGCCTCCTGAGTAGCTAGGATTACAGGCGTGAGCCAACTGCGCCTGGCTCCAGTACCTATTTTGTATGTCTTCTTCTAAGTCATTCACTTTGCAGTCACCTTGGAACCCAGGAAAGTCAGGGCTGATCAATAGCAAATTTATGCCTAAGGACCAAAAATAAAGACCAGGACTGAGGACCAGCATCACTTTCAGGAGAAAATATCCACAAATTAGAACTATTCCTGAAATGATAAGGCTGCACAATTATGTGGGGCAAGTGTACACATCTTAGAAGACCCAGATTGCTTCTCACAATAGCTTTTCCAGAATCTGGGAGAACCTGACTGAGATGATCAGCCAGGCCACATGTACCTGGGGCTGTTCATACATACCTCTTTGATCCTCCTTTCTTGTCTACTTAAACCTATAGCTCATTCTGACCCGGGAACATAGCTGAACGCCTGAAGTGTTTGCTTCAGCTCTTTTGCAGCAGTTGATGCTGTGTAATCTCCTTTCTCTGCCTTTCACCATCAAGGTCATGTTTATTTGGTGTATGGGGACCAGTCACTAGAACTGATAGGGAAATCTCAGGAGTTTGGACTTGGATCCTAAAACCACAGGGTCCCTATCTGTTCCAGTACCAGAAACAGCAAAGGGAAGGAGGGGGATGGAGACATAAAGGAATGAAGCTAGCTCCACTGCACAGAAATTGAAGAGTTCTCTTAGGAGTCAGCTCGGCAGCCCAACCCAGGAATGATGGGTAGTACCCAAAGGATTTCTAAGTAGATGTAAGGGTATGAATGGAGTGCTGTCCTGATTGGGTGGTCGAGAATGTCACTCACGAAAATAGACCGTCCTCCAGGCAGGTTGTAGTCGGAGGGCTCCGCTGAGCCCCGCCTATTGGCGGGAGGACGGCACTGATTGGCTGTTTTAAGGACGCGCCAAAAACATTGCAAGAGAGGGGTAGGGGCGAGCGTCCTGATGTCACTTCCAGCAAATTTCCGGGTCCGGCCCCGCTCCGGGACTTCCGGCTCGTGTAGCCATTTTGCCTTTCTGACCTTGGGTCGCTGCGCCCGCGGTGGGTCTCGTCGTGCGGTCATGTCCGTCCTGACGCCGCTGCTGCTGAGGGGGCTCACGGGCTCGGCCCGGCGGCTGGTGGTGCCGCGCGCCCAGGTCCATTCCAGGCCGGCGCGGGAGCAGATCGGGAGCCTGGTGAGCAGCAGGCCGGGAGAGGGCGCGGGCTGGCCGCGGCCTTCCCGAGCGGGCGGTCGGCTCCCCCGAAGCCCCACGATCTCGGGCCCGACCTTGGGGTCCCCGACTCGTTAAGCTTCCATGGGTTGGGGGCGCCTGACAATTGTTAGCGGCTGTAATGGCGGTTACTGGGGAGGGGCGAGAAGACCCCGGCCAGCCTCTGGGACTCCCAGAAATTCAGGAGCGTTAATCTCCGAGGACAGCTTTATACGTGCCTCAATGGCAAAACTCGGATCAGAATGCCAGACGTCAGAATCGAGCCAGAGAGGCAGCAGGAGCAATCTGGGGAAGAAAAAGTCTTAGGCAGAAGGGAGGAGAGATTGAGTAGCTGGATTGTGAGGTTTCCAGGACTCAACTTTTTTTTTTTTGTGTCGGTTGTGGGGCCTGAACTCTGGGTCTGGGCGCTGTCCCTCAGCTCTTCAGCTCAAGGCTAGCGCTCTACCACTTGAGCCACAGTACCACTTCTGGCTTTTTTCTTTTTGCTTATGTGGTGCTGAGGAATCGAACCCAGGGCCTCAGGCATGCAAGGCAAACACTCTACCACTGAGCCACCTTCCCAGCCCTCATCTTGCGATTTCTACACGGATCCTAATTCAGATTGTCTCTCCTTTCTGTCCCTCATCTCCCTCTCCACAACTGACCTTTTTTTTTTTTTTTAGCCAGTTGTGGGTTCTGAGCTCTGGGCCTGGGGGCTGCCCCTCAGCTCTTCAGCTCAAGGCTAGCACTCTGCCACATGAGCCACAGTGCCACTTCTGACTTTTTCTGCTTATGTGGTGCTGAGGAATAGAACCCAGAGCCTCTGGCATGCAAGGCAAGCACTCTACCACTGAGTCATCTTCCTAGCCCCCAACTGACCTTTTTTGTTTGAGTGTGCAGGTCCTCTGGTTTGAACTCAGGGCCTGGGCATTGTCCTTGAGCTGCTCTGTTCAAGGCTAGCACTCTACCATTTGAACCACAGTCCACTTGAACTTTTGGTGGTTGATTAGTGAAGTAAGAGACTAATGGCTTTCCTGTCCAGGCTGGCTTTGAACCAAATCCTCAGATCTTAACCAACTGAGAAGTTAGGATTACAGACAGGCGTTAGCCACCTGCTCCAGGTTATACAACTTGACTTGTTTTGGGGGGGTCATGGGGCTTGAACTCAGCCTGAGGACTGTCCCTGAGCTCTTCAGCTCAAGGTGAGCGCTCTACCACTTGAGCCACAGTGCCACTTGCGGTATTCTGGTGGTTAATTGGAGATAAAGAGTCTCATGAATGTTCCTGCCCAGGCTAGCTTTGAACCACAATTATCAGATCTCAGCCTCCTGAGTAGCTAGGATTACAGGTTTGAGCCACCAGTGCCTGGCTTACAACTGACTTTTTACATCTAGGCATTGGATCTGTTGTGTCCCTTCCTTGTAGCTTAGAGTGGGTCTATTTTTTTTTTGCTGGTCATGGGGCCAGAACTCTGGGCCTGGGCGCTGTCCCTCAGCTCTTCAGCTCAAGGCTAGCGCTCTACCACTTGAGCCACAGCGCCACTTCCGGCTCTTTCTGGTTACGTGGTGCTGAGGAATCGAACCCAGGGCCTCATGCTTGCAAGGCAAGCACTCTACCGCTGAGCCACCTTCCCATCCCCGTGGGTCTATTTTTTACTGCTTGGAATTGAACCTCAACCCATGTGGGCTTCTTTAAAGTGGGTATGTTAGACCTCCCACTTAACCTCTGAGCCTGGGCTCAGGTTGCTTTCTTTCCTTTGTGTTTCAATATTGGGACCTGAACTGAGGGCCTGGCTACTGTCCCTTAGCCTTCACTCAAGGCTGGCCTTCTACCAGTTGAGCCATATTTCTACTCAATCCTGCTTTTTTTTTTTTTTTTTTTTTTGATATTTTAGAGGTGATATAAAGTGAGGTTACATTTACATGTCAGGTAATAAGTACATTTCCTTTCATAGTGTCATCTATTCCCATTCCCTCTTTTTTTTTGGGGGGGGGGTCCTGTCGTGGGGCCTGAACTCTGGGCCTGGACACTGTCCCTCAGCTCTTCAGCTCAAGGCTAGGCTCTACCACTTGAGCCACAGCGCCACTTCCGGCTTTTTTCTTTTTGCTTATGTGATGCTGAGGAATCGAACCCAGAGCCTCTGGCATGCAAGGCAAGCGCTCTACCACTGAGCCACCTTCCCAGCCCCTCCCATTCCCTCTTAACCCAGCATTTTTGCTAGTAAACTGGAGATAAAAGTGTCAGGGACTTTTCTTCCTCGGCTGGCTTTGAACCTCAGTCCTCAGCTTTTCTAGTAGCTAAAACTACAGGTATGAGCTGCCTGCACCCAGGCCTCCTGAGGACTGCCAAGTCACTGAGGTGCCTGGAGCAATCAATCCTTACCCTAAGGAATCCTTTCTTGTGCTCTGTGTAGGATGTCGCCATTGCACTCACCTCCTGCTTCATATGTTTCTTCCTGCCTTCGGGCTGGGTCCTGTCAAACCTGGAAAGCTACAAGAAGCGGGAGTGAAGGGGGCTGTACTCCTGGAACCTGGGACTAGACTACCCTCGCCAGCCCATCCTGATCATGGCTCCTGAGTTTCTGGCTGGCCTTTCTTGGATCATGTCATCATCTCTTCTGCAATCATGACTTCACTATAGCCCCGTGGTGACACCTGGAATCATGTGTATTGATTGGCTCTGTTCTGTGGGGGGCACTATAGTAACAATAAAGTCTATTTAAGTCTCCAAAAACTCACCTGCTTCCTGCCTGGTTCTCACTTCCACACAGGAGCTGAGAATGGTACCCAGAGGGAGTGTAGGGTCCCGCCAGCAGTTAGGTCCTCAGTACCTGTGTGCTTCCCTTCCAGACAAGGGAAAACAAACCCTGTTATGCCTGGCAGTCAGTCTTACTCATCTTCTCTAAGTCTGTTGGCTGTGCCAAGCACAATGGGCTTCTGTACCCATGCATGCACACATGTAGGTCTGTCCCTCAGGGCCAGCCTAGGTTGGGAATCAATCCTTCAGAGCCCAGTATTCCCTGGTCCTCAGGTGCCTGGGGGTGGGATACTTGTATCTTCCCAGTGCTAGGGTTGGAACCCAAATGCCTCTCATGGCTTACCATTGGCCTCTAGCCCTTTTCTGGGGGGTCTAGGAGGGAGTTGGTCCTGGGGTTTGAACTCAGGGCCTAGGCACTGTCCCTGAGCTTTTGTGCTCAAGGCTAGCACTCTACCACTTCCAGCATTTTGGTGGTTAATTGGAGATAAGAGTTTCAAAAGACTTTCTTGCCTGGGCTGGCTTCAACCATGATCCTTAGCTCTCGGCCTCCTGAGTAGCTAGGATTAGAGAGTAAGCCAGCATCACTTGGCAAGCTGTTTAGTATCAATTCTAGGGCCCCACTTCATTCCCCATACATTCCCCTGGACTAACTGGTCTTTTTCTCTGCACTCCCCACCCGAGCACTACTGAAGGGGCTGGACGCACCGTAGCAGGGATGGGACCTGTGGAGCCTGTTTGTTGAGCTGGAATCTTCTGCCAGATGGAAGGAGCAGAACTTTTGGACCTGTCAGGCCCACTCAGGATGACACACTTTACCTCGTGCCTTGCCTCATGTGCCCTGGTGGAGGCGATTTGGTTGATTTTGTTTATTTACTCTTTATTAGCAGCATTATTTATCCAAAGTGGGGTTTCACTATAACACAAATGTTCCCAGAAAGCATTTTGCAGACTCTCGCTTCCTGTTTATGTCAAGGATGCTGCAGTCCCTCTGGGCCTGGGCGCTGTTCCTGAGCTCAAGGCTAGCGCTGAGCCACAGCTCTACTTCTGGGAGTCTCACAGGCTTCCCTGCGGGGCTAACTTCAAGCTTGGGCTTGGCCTCCTGAGTAGCTAGGATTACAGGTGTGAGCCACCAGGGCCCAGGTCCCTGAGCTTTTTGTGTGTGGGGGGAGTGAGGGGATGAGTTGTGGAGCCTGTACTCTGGGCCTAGGCTGTCCCTCAGCTCTTCAGCTCAAGGCTAGGGCTCCTGAGCCACAGCGCCACGTCTGGCTTTTTCTGCTTATGTGGTGCTGAGGAATGGAACCCAGGGCCTCATGCAAGCAAGGCAAACACTACCACTGAGCCACCTTCCCAGCCCCTCCTGAAGATTAGCCCTTTACCATTTAAGCTACAGCTCTATTTCAGCTGTGTGTGTGTGTGTGTGTGTGTGTGTGTGTGTGTGTGTGTGTTAATCCTAGCTACTCAGGAGGCTGAGATAAGAGGATCATGGTTGGATCATGATTCAAAGCCAGCGTGGGCAGTAACACCCATGAGACTCTTTATCTCCAATTAATCACCAGTGGCACCGTGGCTCAAGTGGTAGAGTGCTAGCCTTGAGCTGAAGAGCTGAGGGACAGCACCCAGGTCTGGAGTTCAAGACCCATGACCAACAACAACAAAAAAAGTCTCAAGGACTTTCCTGCCTGGATTGGCTTCAGACCTTGGCCCTCAGATCTTGGCTTCCTGAGCTAGGATTAAAAGCGTGATCATCTGGAGTCCAGCTCTGTTCATCGGTATGGTATCCAGTAATGCTTGGGGACCAGGGCCTAAGTACTGTAGCAAGCTTAGCTCCTGCCCCTGGCTGTTTCCTGAAGGGCAAGAAGGGTTCCCTGCTTTCTGGAGGCTACTTTGTTTCTACACAAACTGCCATGTGACTGGGGCTGATGGGGTAAAGCCACAGAAAGCTAGGAAGAGCTTGTTGCTTTGGAGGGCCTGCATGGTGGTCAGGAGGTCTAAAGGAACGGCTTTAGCCAGGATGGGATGCTGAGCTGGGGCTTCCATCTGCCATCCAGATACTTCAGCAGCAGGGCAAGTGGCCTTACAACTGTCCCTCATACAGGTCTCCCCTTACTGCACACCTCACACTAGGAGCCTGTCCTGTACGCCTGGCTCAGAGAGCCAAGTGCTCACCATTACCTCTTGGATTGGATTCCCAGTTCCTAGGGTAGTGGAACTGGAGTGGGGGTGGCCTGAGCCATTCTGACCCGGCTTCCACTGTTCAGGAGAGGATTGGAGTTGGGGCTCCAAGTTGCTTTCTTCCTGCTATAGATACAGACTGTGTTGTCTCAGAGCCTGGGGCTGCCTCACAAGGATATAGAGAAGCCAGCCACCTTTCAGTTTCTATGGTAATGCTACAGTCCTGCCAAGGATCTGAGTAGGTGGCTCTTACTTTTGTTGTTGTTGTGGGGCTTGAACTCTGGGCCTGGGCACGCTATCCCTCAGCTCTTCAGCTCAAGGTGAGCGCTCTACCACTTGAGCCACAGCACTACTTCCGGTTTTCTGGAGATGAGACTTTTCTGCCCTGGCTGGCTTTGAACTGTGATTCTCAGATCTCAGCCTCCTGAGTAGCTAGGATTACAGGTGTGAGCCAACGGCGTCCAGTGGTGGCTCTCATTTTTGTGCCCCTGGAATACAAAGATGGGGGTGACAGTCCCCCATCCCAAAGAATGCTCCTGCCTAACGTGGTCTGTCTGGAAGATGGTGGAAAGCCAGTGGCTGCAGGCAGGTCTTCAGGTGCTGGTCTGGGAAAATTTTTGGCTAGCCTATTAGCTCCTCCAGCACATGTGGGTTAAGGCCTGGGGCCCTTCCCTCGTGTTCCTCTGCAGGCTGGTCAGCTTTTTTGGGGTCTCTCACCCTCAACTAAGTTGGAACTATAGAGCAGCTCCCTAGAGAAAAAGCAAGGCTTTGAGCTCTGAGTGGCTTTTTTGGGGGCAGAGGGAGGGCAGTGCCTGTTCTGGGGCTTGAACTCAGGATGTGGGTGCTGTTCCTGAGTGGTTTTGGTGCTTAATTGGAGATAAGAGTCTTATGGACTATTCCCACTTGGGTTGGCTTTGAACTATAATCCTCAGATCTCAGCATCCTGATTAACTAGGAATATAGATGTGAGCCACCAGCACCTGACCCTGGCTTTTTTTTTCTTTTAATAAAACAGGGGATGGGGATATAATAGCTCAGTGGCAAAGTGCTTGCCTAGCAAGTGCAACATCTTGTGCTCAATCCTCAGTACCAAAAAAAAATAAAGAAAACAACAAAAAAAGAAAAGACAAAAATACCAAAAACCAACATTAAAAAAAAAAAATTAACAAGCTGGGCGCCAGTGGCTCACACCTGTAATCCTAGCTACTCAGGAGGCTGAGATCTCAGGATCACGATTCAAAGCCAGCCTGGGCAGGAAAGTCCGTGAGACTCTCTCCAGTAAACCACGAGAAAACCGGAAGTGGCGCTGTGGCTCAAATGGTAGAGCGCTCGCCTTGAGCTGAAGAGCACAGGGACAGAGTTCAAGCCTCACAACCGACCAAAAAAACCCCCAAAAAACAGTAATAGCCGGGTGCCATTGGCTCACACCTGTAATCCTAGGTACTCAGGAGGCTGAGATCTGAGGATTGCGGTTCAAAGCCAGCCTGGGCAGAAAACTCTCTTATCTCCAGAAAACCACTTCTGAGTGGTGCTGTGGCTTAAGTGGTAGAGTGCTAGCCTTGAGCTGAAGAGCTAAGGGACAGCACCTAGGCCTATAGTTCAAGCCTATAGTTCAAGCCTATAGTTCAAGCCAACCAAAAACAAACAACCTCCCCCACAATAACAACAACAACAACAACAACAACAACAAAAACAGTTGCCAGGTGCTTCAGGCTCACACTTTTAATCCTAGCTACTCAGACTTCTAAGGCTAAGATCTAGAGATCGAATTTCAAAGTCAGACAAGGCAGGAAAGTCCATAAGACTCCAATTACTAAAAAAAAAGCTGCAAGTGGAGCTGTTAGCCCAAGTAGTAAAGCACCAGCCTTGAGCAAAAAAGCTAAGGGACAGTGCCCAGACTCTGAGTTCAACCAAGTTCCAGTACAGGCACTAAATAAACAAGATAAATTAAAAATAAATGTCTCACTATCATGTAGTCCAGGCTGGCCTCCAACTCTTTATCCTCCTGCCTCTGCCTCCTGAGTGCTAAGAGGACAGGTATGTACAAGTAGCATGAATGGCATCCTGTGTCCTGATCGCATACCTGGCACAAGTTGTGATGTTAGCAAGAGTATGCTAAGGTGTGAGGCCTGGCCTGTCCATTTACCTTATGACTTGGGGCAAGTCATCTAGTCTCTCTTAGCTTCAGTTTTCAGGTTGGCAAGATCATGTGGTAGGCAAAATAACTCCCAGCTATAATCTCTGAAACTGTGAACAGGTTTTTTTTTGTTTTTTTTTTTAACAGGGGAAAGGCAATTTTACAGATGTGATTAAGGTTAAAGGCCTTGAAATGGGAGATTATCCCGGATGATCAGGGCCGGCTCAGTGTGATCAGTCCTGACCTGCAAAGGTCAGGCCCCTGATGGAAATTTCAGCTAAAGGAAGTAGGCCATAAGCCAAGGAATGCAGTGGCCTCCAGAAGCTGGGAATAGGCCTGTTTTACAGCCAGCAAGAACATGGGGACTTTAGGCTACAGCCATGGGCATTGGGTTTTGCTTCCAGAGAGGGGCACAGCCTCCTACACCTTGATTTTAGTCTTTGAAACCCAGACTGCTGACCTCCAGAGCTGTGAAATAAAAGTCTGCAGGCACGCGCCCTCACCGGAAGATGCATACCCCAACAAGGAGGGTGGGCACTGAGTTTGTTGTGTATGTATGGGAGGCTCTCCCATTGTCCCCTCTGGCCCTCCTTTGCTTGTTTTCTGCCTTAGGTGGCCTGGATCCTACAGGTGATTGTGACAACCCAGCTGATTCCACTGAAGTACATTTACCACTGAGCTATGTCACCCTAGATCCAAGTCTCCCTACACCACAATTTCAGGGCTCCTGTGGTACAATAGGGCTCTGCCAGGGGATGGGCAAGCCTTGTACTGAGATTGTGTCTGTGCCAGAATCCATGTCATGCTCTTTGTCTTGGGCCAGTATGCCCCCTTACACTGACAGTGTCAGCTACAGAGCAGAAATTCTGCAGGAGCACATAGGAATATGTGGTTGAAACTTCACAGTCCCTGGGTCCCTAAGGGGCCTCCTCCTCCTGGGATGTGAGACTCTAGCTAGGTCCCAACCCAGGAGACAGTGTGTGGTGTGTGAGGAGGCAGAGGAGGCATCCATGACATCTTGATCCTATCTATGGCTACTGTTACCAAGCAGCCTAAACCTACTCACCAATGCTGACTGTTGACTGTTTTGTTATAGGCCCCGGGCAGTCAGGTTAAATAGCAGGAAACCATTTATAGGATGGCAAATTAGAAGGCTGAGACAAGTATCTGGGGCTGTGCAAGACTCCTGGAAAATCTGCAGGTGGGTTTATGTATTTACATATGTATGTATGTGTTTTATTTTATGTTTGCTGGTCCTGGGGCTTGAACCACAGCACCACTTACTGCTTTTTCTGAGTAGTTTACTGGAGATGAGTCACATGGACTTTTCTACCCAGCCTGGCTTCGAACCACGATCCTCAGATCTCAGCATCCCAAACAGCTAGAATTATAGGCACTGAGCCACTGGCACCCAGATACATTTATTTAATTTATTTCTGTGCTGTTCCTGGGGCTTGAAGTCAGGGCCAGGGCACTATCCCTGAGTTTTTTTGCTCAAGACTAGTGTTTTGCCACTTGAGCCACAGCTCCAGATCTGGCTCTTTGCTGGTTAATTGGAGATGAGTCTCATTAGCTCAGACTTTTCTGCCTGTGCTGGTTTTGAACTGCAATCCTCAAATCTCAGTCTCAGAGTAACTAGGATTATAGGTGACAGCCACCAATGCCTGGTGGATCTTTTGTTTTCTAGAGTTTGGAAGAAAACCAAAGGCCCATGATCCAGCAAATATCATTTGTAAAGCAATGGTGTGAGCCAAACATTTGGTGTCTGTAGCCTAGCTATGAGAAGTCAAAGTGGCTGTGGGGGTCCAGGCACCAGTTACACCAGGTGGTCAGGGTTGGCAGTGACTAACAAACCTGTTCTCTATCTGCCCTTCCAAGAACCTTTCACAAGCCAAGAATCTGTAAGGAGCTCAGGCAGAGAGTCCATGAGTGCTGACAGACCATGTCACATAAAAGGTCCTCCCCAGTGCACACCTGGGGTTGTCTCTTACATAACAGCATCCCTGCCATCCAATCCTTGTCACTTTTTGTTTTTGTGTGCCAGTAATGGGTCTTGAACTTCAGGTCTGGGCACTACCTTTGAGCTCTTTTGCTCAAGACTAGTGCTCTACCACTTGAACCACAGCTCAAGCTTTTATTGTTCTGTGGTTAAATGGAGGTAAGAGGATCTTGGATTTGTCTGCCTAGACTAGATTTGAAGATCCTCAGATCTCAGCCTCCTGAATAGCTAGGATTACAAAGCATACACCAAGCCCTGGTTTTCCCCACCTATACCCATTTCCTTTCAACCCTCTCTTGATGCCTAGCAACAACGGGCATATTCCTTCTCTAGTAAGTCCTTGATTAACTGTTTGTGTGTGCTGATCTGAGGCTTGAACTCAGGGCCAGAACACTGTCCCTGAGCTTTTGTGATCAAGGCTAGTACTCTACCACTTGTGCTACAGCTTCTGGATTTTTGCTGGTCTGCCTGGGCTGGCTTTGTACTGTGGTCCTCAGATCTCGGCCTCCTAAATAGCTAGGATTATAGGCATGAGCCACCATCACCTGACATAATTATCTATTTTTAGTGTTGGGATTGAGCCTAGCAAGGACTTCCCAATGTTAGGTTCACGTTCTATCTCTAAGCTACATCCCCTGCTAAGTCTTTGCTTTTAATAGAATCCTTTTGAGCTAAGAATGTGACAGTGGTAGAGTGCTTGCCTAGCACGCATGAAGCCCTGGGTTCGATTCCTCAGTACCACATACATAGAAAAAAATGGAAGTGGCGCAGAGGCTCAAGTGATAGAGTGGTAGCCTTGAGCACAGACAGGCTCATGGACAGCGCCCAACACTTGGGTTCAAGCCTCAGGACTCGCAAAAAAAAAAAAAATCCTGGGCTGGGAAGGTGGTTCAGTGGTAGAGCGCTTGCCTTGCATGCCTGAGGCCATGGGTTCGATTCCTCAGCACTACATAAGCAAAAAGAAAAAAGCTGGAAGTGGCACTGTGGCTCTAGTGGTAGAGTGCTAGCCTTGAGCTGAAGAGCTGAGGGACAGCGCCCAGGCCCAGAGTTCAGGCCCCACGACCGGACCCCCCCCCAAAAAAAAAATCCTTGTATGCACTGTGTGTGTGTAATGTATGTATGTATGTATGTAATGTATGTATGTATGCAAAGGTCCCAGTGAAAAGTCCCCTGTACAACTAACGTACGTTAAAATGAAACGTTCCTTCCTTCTCACGACTAGAAGGGACGGAGCATAAAGTTGGGCCGGAAGCTTAGGCCCCAAAGAAGAATCCTCAGCCCAGAGCAGGTCGCTAAAGCCTCCTGAGAAAGCCAGGCTCAGTGCTGAGGGCAGGGGCTGGCAGGCGCGGGCTCGTCACGGCGCTGGCATCACTTCCTGTCGGCCTGGCCCCGCGCTCCGCACTGCAGGCGCGTGCGAGGGCCGCAGAAGCCCGCAGCAGTGCGGCCTTTGGGGATGTTAACTGCTCACCTCCGGAATACGACCCGCGTTTCAAACTCCAGTGCACAGAAAAGAGAATTGGCTTCGGCAGACTCTACTCACCCCGGGGGACCCCAGGAGCCAGTGCGGGGTGGAAGCGCGGGCCGGGGCGGCCGGGCTCTCACAGAGGCGCGGTCCCGCAGGCCGGCGGCAGCCATAGGACCGAGTGGATGTCCATCAGTTGACAACCACTCACGTTATCCCGTCGCTAGGGGCGTTGCCAACGAAGGGTCAAGGGGAGGGGCTCACTTCCGGGAGGAGAGCGACTAGTAACCCGGAAGCTCTCGACAGTGCGGCGCTGTTTAAAGATGGCGGCGGAGGAACCTCAGCAGCAGAAGCAGGAGCCGCTGGGCAGCGACTCCGAAGGTACAAACCGAGGGCCCGGGCTTACGGGGTTGAGGCCCGGACGACTGTTCCCGAGGAGGTTGAGGAGGCAGAGCCGAGACGGCGGGCCGGGAATGGCGCGCGCGGGCTGCCCCGTCCTCCTCTGCCGTCGTCTCCCCTCCCCCTCACAATGGAAAGAGACGCCGTCGCCGCCGCCGCGACCCCCGGGCGGGCGGGCGAGCCCGCGGCGCGGCTCCCCGGCGCGCGCCGGGGCGGGGCCTAGGCCGCCCCGCCTTCCGCTCGGCCCCTCGGCGCCGGAGCCCGTGCGGGAGCGTGGATCCGGGCCGCCCGGCTCCTCGCAGTCCTGACGAGGCCTAGGCCCGGGCGGCCGAGCCTCCCGCCTTTTGCAGAGCAGCCGGCGCCCGCAGGGTGACGCGGGGCCGCGGAGCACAAAAGGCCGAGCGCGCTGCCCGCTGTCGCTGGCGGCCCCGGGTGCTCAGGGGCTGCGGCCTTGCCCGCTCTTAGGGCCTTGCAGCCTCTTTCCAGCCGGCTTAGCCTTTGTTTTCTTAGCCCCTTTTTCAAACGATGAGACTTCCAAAAAGCTCGTCATTCACTCACTCTGCTCTTCCACCCAGGAGTTGGGGCCCGACTGGGTACAGACAGTCCCTAATGGAAAGCCTGAGTCCAGGCCCAGATGAGAACCGGGGATGGTCAGATGCAAAAGGATTGACCTTAGAAGCCATGGAGCATACACTGTCACCCCACAAGAAGAGACTTGTTCATGTCCCAGGGACTGCATGGCAGGTGCCCTGTTCTCTCACAGTGGGCCTGCTCAATTCGTGGGTGACTCTAGAGTACTCTTAGGTACCACCTGCTGTCTTGAGTCTCGTGATATTTCAGTGTCTGGAGGGAGATGGAGGTGATCTTACCCCATTTTACACGGGAGGCAAGGGGGTTCGCTTTGAGGTGGCAGAAGTGTGGGAAGAGTTCAGGCTGCAAGCAGACAAATCGGGGTTTGTCCGCAACTCTTTACTGCATATGACCTTGGGCAGATTACTCCTTGGATTTGTTACTTATAAAATGGACACATTTGTTAATAGCTTGGACAGCCGGTGGAGGAAGGGTGTGACCCAGTAAAGAGCAGGCTAACAAATACTGTCATCCAGCTCAGGACTCCACCTCCTCAGCCTATTTTCCTCTGGGGACTCCGGGATGAGCATTATCAGGCTGCTTGGAAGTGGGATGGAAGAGTAAGGCGTTAAGAGATGGAAGAGCATTTTTAATTAAATTTTTTTTCTTTGTGCTGGTACTGGGGTTTGTCAGCTTTCTTTCTTTTTTTTTTTTTTTTTTTTTTTGCTCAAGGCAGTGCTCTACCACTTGAGCCGGAGCCCCACTTGCAGCTTTTTGGTGGTTAATAAGAGTCTCAGATTTTCATGCCCGAAATGGCTTTGAACTTTGATCCTTAGATCTCAGCCTCCTGAGTAGATAGGATTACAAGGGTGAACCACCAGCACCCCACTTAAAAATATTTTTTTTTGGTCGGTTGTGGGTTGTGGGGCTTGAACTTGGCTTGGATGCTGTTCTTGAGCTCTTCTGCTCAAGGCTAGTGCTCTACCACTTGAGCCACAGCACCACTTTTGGTTTTCTGGTGGTTTATTGAAAATAAGGAGTCTCATGGGCTTTCCTGCCCAGGCTGGCTTTGAACTGTGATCCTCAGATCTCAGCTTCCTGAGTAGCTAGGTGTCTGGCTCCCACTTACTATTTTTTGTCAACCAGGGGGCTTGAATCAGGGCCTGGGCTCTGTCCCTGAGCTTTTTCATTCAATGCTAGTGATCTACCACTTTGAGCCACAGCTCCACTTCTGGTTTTCTGGTGGTAAATTGGAAATAAGAGTCTCACAGACTTTCCTGCCCTAGCTAGCTTTGAACTGCAGTTATTAGATCTCAGCCTCCTGAGTAGGTAGGATTACAGGTGTGAACCATCAGCATCCAGCTCCTACTTAGTTATTTTTATTTTTTATTTTGCCAGTTTTGGGGTTTATACTTGGCCTGGGCGCTGTCTCTGAGCTCTTCAGCTCAAGGCTAGTGCTAGTGAGCCTTGGCACCACTTTTAGTTTTTGAGTGGTTAATTGGAAATGAGTCTCATGGTACTTTCCTGCCTGAGCAGCTTTGAACCGTGATCCTCAGATCTCAGCCTCCTGAGTAGCTAAGATTACAGGCATGAGCCACCGGTGCCTAGCTTAAATTTTTTAATTTTTATTCTTTTTGGTACTGGTCCTAGGTCTTGTATTCAGGACCTGGGCACTGTCCCTAAGCTCTTTTGCTCAAGGTTAGCACTCTACCACTTTGAACCATAGTGCCACTTCCAGTTTTCTGGTGATTAATTGGTGATAAGGGTCTCACAGACTTTCTTGTTTGGGCTGGCTTTAAACTAAATCCTCAGATCTCTGTCTCCTGCGCAGCTAGGATTACAGGCATGACCACCAGTGCCTGGCTTGTTACTGAGCTGCTTTTGTGCGATGCTAGTGCTCTACCACTTGAACCACAGCTCCATGTCTGGTTTTTTGGTCGTTTATTGGAGATAAGAATCTTATAGATAGTGCTCAGGCCCTGTGTTCAAGCCCCACAACTAGCAAAAAAAAAAAAGAATCTCACAGACTTTCCTACCTGGGTTGGCTTTGAACCTCAATCCTCAGATCCTAGTCTCCCAAGATGCTAAGATTGTAGGCCTGCACCACTGGTGCCAACTTTTTTGGGTTTTTTTTTTGGCCAGTTGTGTGGTCTGAACTCTGGTCCTGGGCGCAAGGCTGGCACTCTACATTTGAGCCACAGCATCACTTTTGGCATTTTCTGCTTATATGGTGCTGAGGAATTGAACCCAGGGTCATGTATGCCAGGCAAGCACTCTACCACTGAGCCACCTTCCCACCCCAGTGCCAACTTTTTTTTTTAAATATTATTATTATAAAGGTAATGTACAGAGGGGTTATAGTTTCTTATTTTCTAATTTTTAATGGTGCTGGAAATCAAAGCCAAGATCTCACATGATCTAGGCAAATGTGTGCTCTACCACTGAGCCACATCTTCTAGTCTCTTGCCTTATTTTTGAGGGGAAGTGTTCCTGCTGTCTTGCCCAGCCTAGTCCCTGGGCTCAAGTAATCTAACCTCAGCCTCCTGAGTGCTAAGACTACAGGTGTCCATCACCATATGCAACCTTCATTTATTTCTTATTTTGAAACAGCATACATAGCCAAGGGAGAACTCAAACTCATGATCCTCCTGCCTCAGCCTCCTAAGTGCTGGAATACAGTCTGCATCATTATACCTTTACCTCTTTTTTTTTTTTTGGTTGGTCATGGACCTTGAACTCTGGGCCTGGGTGCTGAGCTCTTCAACTCAAGGCAAGCACTCTACCAGCTGAGCCACCGCGCCACTTCTGGTTCTCTGGTGGTTAATTGGAGATGAGTCTCACAGATGTTCTTGCCCAGGCTGGCAGCCTCCTGAGTAGCTAGGATTATAGGTGTGAGCCACTGGTGCCCCAGTCTTACCTTCTTATTTTAAAGTGATGAAATGAAAGGCCAGGAGGGGAGAAACTGCTCAGAGTACCCAGTAGGGTTGAGCAAGGTGTAAGACACATGCTTCCAGATTTCAAACCTGCTGGCCTGCTCCCGGGGTGCTCAATTCATTGTTGGCAGGGGAGATGGCCAAGCCAGTAACCCTTGGCACTTTTCTCCCTTTTCTAGGTGTTAACTGTCTGGCCTATGATGAAGCCATTATGGCTCAGCAGGACCGAATTCAGCAAGAGGTGAGGGACCTGAAGGGAGTGGGGCTTAGCCAGGGACTGCCTGGTGGGCTGCACTGTCTGGGCCTGAGGCTTAGTCTGTCTCTACTTTGGAAGCCCGTCCTCTCCAGCGTTTGCTAGGCACTGGATGCCTTGGTGGGAAGTCACTGTGCCACTGGGTAACTAGCTCAGCAACCCTTTTGTAGGTGTTCTGGCTGGTAGGCCTGGGTCACTCTGGCTCTCTGCCAGATTATGATGGATTCCTGCCTCCTTCAGATCGCTGTGCAGAACCCTCTGGTGTCAGAGCGGCTGGAGCTCTCGGTCCTGTACAAGGAGTATGCCGAGGATGACAACATCTATCAACAGAAGATCAAGGTGGGGCCTGGCTGGAGGAGGTGGCAGGGGCCTGCTAGGATCTGGGGGCTACAGTACTCATAGTTCTTTTTTTTCTTTTCTGTTTTTTTGGTCAGTTATGGGGCTTGAACTCTGGGCCTGGGCACTGTCCCTCAGCTCTTCAGCTCAAGGCTAGCACTCTACCACTTGAGCCACAGCACCACTTCCAGTTTTCTGCTGGTTTATTGGAGACAAGAGTCTCATGGACTTTTCTGCCCGGGCTGGCTTTGAACAGAGATCCTCAGATCTCAGCCTCCTGAGTAGCTAGGATTACAGGGGTGAGCCACTGGTGCCCTGCTCATAGTTCTTAAAGTGTGTAGGACCTGGGCTCTCACCTGGATTCAAATCAGACTGCTTGCTACTCAGTAGCTGGCTGTGTCCCCTGTGGGCCCTTCGAGCCATGGCATGCTCTTCTGTAAAGTAGGTGCAGGGAAAGCATTTGTCTGTGGGGTGCCTCTGATTTTGAGGGAGATAGAGCTCAGATGCAGCCACCCTCTCAGTGCCCAGTAAGGAGCTCACTTGGCTGGCTCCTCTTGGGTGGAGTAGTAGGAGTGCACGGAGTGGCTTCCTAGCCTGCTTCCTGAGTCTGTGTGGAGGGCAGGCAGAGGCAGGGGGAAGAAGAAGCTAGGCCATAAGCCTCTGCCAGGTTCTGCTTCACCACCTTCCTCCTGGAGCCACGGGTGGAGGTCAGTTCAAGTGTGATCCAATAGGTACAGCACAGGGTACAGTGAACATCACTCTTCTCTTCCAGCCCCAAAGTTCAGAGTGCTTAGATCCTTGCACTTAGACAAGTAGCCTTGGTTGGCCAGGCAGATAACCAAGTGAGTGAAGTTGGCCAGGAGGCAAATAGGGAGGGCACCACAGCTCAGAAGCAGCCACAGGGCGCCGGTGGCTCACGCCTGTAATCCTAGCTACTCAGGAGGCTGAGATCTGAGGATCACGGTTCAAAGCCAGCCCGGGCAGGATAGCGCCCAAGCCCAGAGTTCAAGCCCCATGACAAAAAAAAAAAAACCAGCAGCCACACCTGGGAGGGAGTGCCCATGCTGCCTTTCCCTTATTGCCAGAGAAGCCAAAACTCACGAAATGTTACTTTAGCCATTGGCAGCTAGTTCAAGTTTACAGTGTTGTGTAGGGATGAGGGTGTTGAGAGCCCAGTGATGGTGTGTGCATCTCTAGCACTCTCCACAGCCTGGGCAAAGCTGAAGGCCAGGTGAGGCTGTATGAGGTCCTACCTGCTCACATTTCCCTGCTCAGGGTGTTTTGGGGGTTCCCCAAAGGGTCTGTGGGAGATGCAAGGCACTGGGTTTGGAGCCCACAGAGCAGTTCAGGTACTAGCCTCTGCACTCATCTGGGCAGTGGGCACTGAGGGAGCCCCAGCTGTTTGCTTCTCTCTCCAGTGAGAGGAGTCTCCTGCCTCAGGGAGCGGCCTGGCTAGCAGAGTGCTGCTCCATTGCCACCACTACCCTGCTAAGACTGACAAGGAGAGCCTTGAGTCTTTATTTTTTGGTCAGTCATGGGGCTTGAGCTCAGGACCTGGGCGCTCACTGTCCCTGAGCTATTTTGCTCAAGGCTAGCACTACCACTTTGAGGCACAGCTCTGCTTCCAGTTTTTCTATTAGTTAACTGGAGATAAGAGTGTCATGGACTTTTCCTGCTGGGCTGGCTTTGAACTGCATTCCTCAGATCTGAGCCTTCTGAGTGGCTAGGATTACAGGTGTGAGCCACCAGTACCCATTAAGCCATTTAGCAAGTGGTCAGATGTCTGGAGTAGGGTGTCTGCCCAATCCCTTGGGCAGCCCACCCATTCGATGTGCCCAGCCCACCTCTGATAGAGGGCAGTGATCTGTACAGACTGGCTGCTGCGCAGAGTGGGCCTCTGGAGAGTGGTAGGATGTGGCAGGAGTGCGCACAGTGCCCGGCAGCGAGGGCTGTTGCAGACATGTCATGGCACACAGGACCCCACCCCCACCGTCCCCACCCCCGCCCGCCCTCCCTCCCGGTGTTTCCCGGGTGCTGGAGTGAGGACTAAGCCACCTGAAGTCCACAACGGTGGGAACCAGAACATTTGTGTGGTTATGCAGGCCTGTAACACCAGCTTGAAGGAAGCAGAGGCAGGAAGGTTGTGAGTTCAAGGCCAGCCTGAGCTACATGGGGAGACCCTGTCCCCTTACTCTCTCTTCCCCCCCAAAAAAGGTTTGCTTGTCAGTGCTGTAGCAAGAGATAAGGAAAAGCATCTTGGGAACAGGAAAGGTTGCAATTTCAAATGTGGTGGTGGGGGAGGCCTGCCTGAGGAGGTGGCATTGAAGTTCTGAACCGAAGATGGGAGGCGCGGGAGGGAGCCGCCGACAGGGCTGAGTGCAGGAGGGGAGAGGCCCGTGCGGGAGGGAGCGGCCGACAGGGCTGAGTGCAGGAGGGGAGAGGCCCGTGCGGGAGGGAGCGGCCGACAGGGCTGAGTGCAGGAGGGGAGAGGCCCGTGGGGGCGGGGTGCAGGGTGCAGGGGACAGGCTCGGAGATGTGTGGAGTGTACACATGTGGGCAGAGGCAGGGCTGAGGGAGATGAGTGTCACATGTCACTTGTAGCGTGGAGATGGCCGAGTGGAGGCAGAGAGAAAACAGGCGGGGAGTGGAGTGGGCAGGATGGGTGCGGAGGAGTTGGCCTAAGTAGTGACAAGTGTGGGTGCCGGATGTGCAGAAGGAGGAGCCAGAGGGATCTGCTGTCTGGCAGGTGTGGGTTAGCGTGGCTTGGGGTGAGGGGGGCAGGTGGCTGCTATGGGGCTGTGGGACGGTGGAGAGCGGAGCAAGGGCGGAGGTCAGGGTGAGGACTGACTGACGGTGCTTAAGGCCTTAGCCCTCTGGTGCTTAACGTAGCTGCCGGCCTAGGCCTGGGCAGGCTGTGCGGTGCGGCGTGGTGCGGGCACTCTGCGCGCAGCCCAGGCCACACCCACTCAGGTAGGTGGACAGCTGGCTGCAGGCAGGTGGCATATCCATCTTGAAGGCAGAGAGTGGGGTACCCCGTAGTTGGGGCGTGGTATGACATCAGAGCTGCTGAAAGGCCGACCTGGGGAGGACATGTGTGACCTTGACTGGGACAGAAGCCTCCCAGAGGAGTTGTGACCTGGCTGGTGCTTACGTGGTGCCCGGTGTGAGGCAGCAGGGAGAGCAGAAGGGCAGAGCCACTGCCGTGGTGTCTTTGAGCCCCGGGAAGGGATGGGCCAGCTTAATTAAGCAGCAGGGACAGAAGGACCGGCAGGAGATGTGCAGATTGAAGGCTACTGTCTGAGGGAGGGGCTTGAGGGGGGCCCTGTGGGAGCGAGGCCTGCCTGCAGCCAGGCAGTGCCAACAGCCCGAGTGAGGAGGTGCGGGGGATGGAAATCCCACTTGGGTAGGGAGGAAAGTGGAAGAGTGGAATGGAGAGGTAGCAGCAGGTAGGCTCAGGGGGGCTGGAAGTAGGAGCTGCTTGGCCTCAGAGGTCTGGGGAAAAGGGTATGGCTGTGCAGACATCTGCCGAGCAGGGGTGGAGCCTGCACCCCTGCTCTGCACCCCTGCTCTGACTTGCATGGGTGGAAGGACTCAAAAAACTGAGTTGTTCAAGGGCAGATCATGCAGCCAGTAGCGTGGCGGGGCTGCTTGTGGCTGGTGCTGCACACAGCTAGTGCACACAGAAGTGCACTGCTTCCTGGGGCGACTGTCAGGGGACTCGATTTCAAGGGGTACCCCTCCACCACATCTAGCAGCCTGGAGGTGTGGCCTTTGTCAGGGTGATTTCTGGGCCAGGCCTGCTTCCTGCTCTGGTTGCTCTTGATGGGTTGGTTGTTGGGGTGCCCCTCTGCAGGACCTCCATAAAAAGTACTCGTACATCCGGAAGACCAGGCCTGATGGGAACTGCTTCTACAGGGCGTTTGGCTTCTCCCACTTGGAGGCGCTGCTGGATGACAGCAAGGAGCTGCAGCGGTGAGGAGGGAGGGCTCCCACCCCTGCCTTCACCAGCCAGAGGCTGGACTTCCACTTGACTTGGGGGTGGCTTTGAGGTTGGACAGTGCTGACTGTGAGCCTCCTTTCCCCTCCCTCCACAGGTTCAAGGCTGTGTCTGCCAAGAGCAAAGAGGACCTGGTGTCCCAGGGCTTCACTGAGTTCACAATCGAGGACTTCCACAACACGGTGAGCCCCAACTCCTGCCTCCCGCTGGCCCCGGGGAGGCCGGGCCCCCGGTGGGGTTGAGCCCTCCGGCTCCCTCATTTTGCCTTTTGTGCCTCCATGGGGCAGTTTATGGACCTGATCGAGCAGGTGGAGAAGCAGACCTCAGTAGCTGACCTGCTGGCCTCCTTCAATGACCAGAGCACCTCCGACTACCTTGTGGTCTACCTGCGACTGCTCACCTCCGGCTACCTGCAGCGGGAGAGCAAGTTCTTTGAGCACTTCATCGAGGGCGGGCGGACGGTTAAGGAGTTCTGCCAGCAGGTGCCGCCCTTCCCCTCCTCACCCATTCACTCTTGCCTCAGGGCGGCAAGAGCTGGGGGCAGGTGCATCTGGGTGACAGGGTTTGGGGGTCTGGGAGAGGTGTTGGAAGGGGTCTGACGTGCACCTGTGCCACAGGAGGTGGAGCCCATGTGCAAGGAGAGCGACCACATCCACATCATCGCGCTGGCCCAGGCTCTCAGCGTGTCCATCCAGGTGGAGTACATGGACCGCGGAGAGGGTGGCACCACCAACCCGCATGTCTTTCCCGAAGGCTCGGAGCCCAAGGTCTACCTTCTGTACCGGCCGGGACACTACGACATCCTCTACAAATAGGGCTGGCCTGCCGCCACCCTGCCTGCCTCCCCTCTGCCAGGCGCTAGACATGTACAGAGGTTTTTTGGTTTTTTTTTTTCCTTTTTTTTTTGTGGTTGTAAATGGTCATATTTCACTTCCTCCCTCTTCCTGTCACAACCTTCCATGTTTTATTAAAGGGGATGCTGGTGGTGAGTCACGTGTGTGTGTCCCTGCTCTGCTCTCCCCCTCCCCCCTCCTTTTATTGGCTGCTGTGTGTCTGGCTGCCCCCTCCCCCAGGTGGATCCTTCTGCCTTCCTTCCTTCTGGCCTCCCAGCTTCTCCACCTGGAGCAGTTTTAGGTTAGGCCTTAGGGGACCCTTTCTGGTTCCTTGGAGTCATTCTTGCTTGCTTTGTAGACCTCCTCCCTTCCCTCAATAGCTGGCCCTGGGGCTGCCATAGGAATCCAAGTTCCTTGGGGATTTTCCGAGGCGCCCCCCTCCCCCGCTCCATCCTCATTGCCACCCCTAGGCTGCCTGCACCCTGCTCGTCCAGAGGCCTGGACCCCAGCCTCCGCCCTCCACTGAGGATTTGCATTGGGAGTCCAGGGAGAAGAGGGCCTCCGATGGGTGTGCTCAGGGCAGGTGGGGAGCTAGGCACCCTCACTGGGTGGGGCTGGCCTGGTGTGGGAGGGGCTTCTCCCCCCCCCCCCCCCCCTGCATCCCGGCCTGTTCCTGCTCTGCACCTCCCTTTGCTTGGGTTCCAGTGTCTGCATTGCCTGCCTTTTTGCCTTTGCCTTTCTCCCTTCTCACCCCAGCAGCTGCCGGCTCTTACCCCCAAGGCTGTGAGCTCCTTGGGGCAGGCCCTCAATAAATACCAAGTGCTGCCACCCTGCCGTGTGGCCTGTGCCTTACCCGCCTGGCTCAGCCAAGCCAGGCCCATCCCCTGGCTCGGCCCACCTTGGGGTCCCCCCTTAGCCCCAGCACTCCGAGGATGGGGCTGCAACGGTTCTTTATTAGCAGGCTCCGCAGGGCAGGGCTGGGCCGGGCGCACAGAAGGTAAGCACGGAGAGGGTGGTCAGCTGCGAAAATGGCTGACTCCGGACACCTCAGAGCTGGGAGCAAGGCCCGTCAGGCCCAGGCGAGTCTGAGGGTAGAACAGAGGAGTCAAAGGGAGCCCAGGGTGTGGAGGCCCCCCAGGGCCCCTCCCTGGATCCCCACCTCCTGCAATGGGGGACGGGAGGGCAGAGCAGCGTTAGAGGACCAGGTTAGTGTCGGGAGGCACCGGGCCAGGCCCTGCTTACCAGTCCTGGTCTGGTGGCTGCAGGAGCCTCAGGCTGGAAGGCAGAGGACAGTGAGCCGCCGGCCCGAGCGGGGAGGGGAGGGGAGGGGAGGGGGCGGGGCACCTACCCGCCGGGAAGTAGTGCGGCAGCCGCTGCCGGTAGATGCTCTCGTCCTTGTCGAGGAACACGCAGATGACCAGCCGCTCCACCTGCACCAGGGCAGCTCAGCAGGGCCCGGGTCTCCCCCCACCGCCTGCCCCTTCTCTGGGGAGTGAGCCCAAGAGGACCCCCCGGGCCTGTGCTCCCTCCCCCGCCGCTCCGCCGGGCGCCGGGTCCCACCTTGTCCTTGTGCTGCTCCAGCCACGCCCGCAGCGTGGTCAGCACCACCTCCGCGGCCGCCTCATTGGGGTACCCTGGGGGCGAGGCAGGGCGCGTGAGCCCCGGGCTGGACTCTCCAGCTCCCGCCACTTCCCCGCGTCGGGGGTCCCCACTGCCCACCCGAGTCCCTCCGCATTCCCAGACCCCACTTACCAAACACCCCAGTGGAGATGCACGGGAACGCCTGGGGTGGGGAGAGGGGGAGGGGCGTGGTCAGGGCCCGCCACGCCCCCGCCATGCCACGCCCTCCCGCGCCCGCCACGCCCCCCGCCACGCCATGCCACGCCTCCCGCGCCCTCACGCCCCCGCCATGCCACGCCCTCCCGCGCCCTGCGCCACGCCCCTCACCGCCGAGCGCAGCCGGTGCTCCAGCAGCAGGTCCAGGCTGTTCAGGTAGCAGCTGCGGAGCTCGGCCGCCTGGCTGTCGCTGGGCTCTCCGTGGACGATGGGGCCCACCGTGTGGATGACGTCTGCGGGGACCACGGGTCAGGACGGCAGGGGCTCTGCGCGCCCCTTGGCTCCTTGGTTTTCGCCTGCCGTCCTGGCCGGGGATTGGGCAGAAGGCCGCCTTCTCCCCGGGAGGACACGCGAGAGGGGCGGAGGCGCGGTCCGCCGGTGCCCGCCCGCCGCCCGCCGCCGGGATGGGTGGGGCCCGAAGCGACCCCGATAGCGGCAGCCTCCCCGCTTGCCCCCGGCCTCCGACGTTCCCCAGCCCCTCCGCATTGCCTCGGGTGCTCGGGAACGGCCGCTCGGATTGGGCGCCCGCGCCCGCGCCCGGGCGGCCGGACTCACACTTGGCCGGCAGCCGGTAGCCGCAGGTGATCTTGGCCTGGCCGGTCTCGCAGCTCTGCAGGGTCCGGCACTCGTCGGTGAGCAGGGGTCCGGCGGCCCGGTGAATGCAGCCGTCCACTGCGGGGGACGGAGGAGTGAGCCGGGGGCTCCCCGGGTCCGGAGGCGTCAGGCCCGCGGCCCCGCTTCACCGAGGCCCAGGCCCGCGGGCGCGACACTTCCCAGCCCGGCGGGAGGCGGCGCGGGGCGGCCGGCAGAGGGCGCGCCAGGCCCGCCGCGCCCGCTCCTCCCGGCGGCTGCCGGCGGCTCGCCCCGCATCTGCATCTAATCGCCGCTCCCTCCGGGGCCATTTCACAGATGAGGACACCGAGGCCACCTCGTGGCAATCGACCGATGAGCCGCGCCGAGCCTGGGCCCCGCCTGGCGCGGCGAGGGTGGGGCGCCCGGCGGCGCAGGTGTCCCGGCGCGGGCGCGCGCGCGCGCACCCCGCGTTAACGAGGGCCAGCCGCCTCGTTAGCTCGCACATCCGCTTAATTGCCGCCAGGCCGGGGCTCGTGGATCCCACGGCGGCACCAGGCCCCGGCGAACCACCCTGGGGACTCCGGCCCAGATAAACAACTTGAGGAGACTCTGCCGCCGCCAAACGGGCCGAGGGCAGATCCTGTTTTCCTGAATGTCAAGACCTTTCCCCCCTTGCGTGCCAGGTGTCTCGCCTGCAAAACGGGGACAGGGACATGACCACCTCGGAAGGCTGATGGCGCCCGCGTGTGTGCCAGGCCTTCCTGCCCTCGCGGCGGCTAGCTTAAGGAAGGACCTACGGCTTGGGCTCCAGACTCACGCTTGTAATCCTGAATGGGAGGCTGAGATCTCAGCATGGAGGTTCAAAGCCAGCTGGGGCAGCAAAGTCTGCGAGACTCTTCAATGAACCACCAAAAAGCCGTAGGGCTGTGGCTCAAGTGGTTGAGCGCTAGCCTTGAACAGAAAGCGCTTAAGGCCAGCACCCAGACCCTGAGGTCAAGCCCCACGACTGGCTCAAAAAGGAAAGAAAGGAAGAAAAAAGGAAGAATCCCCATTTTAGAGCAGCACAGCCAAGGCCGTTTCTCCTTCACAACGGCGACTTGCTGCACAGCTGTTGACATCAGCCAGGCTGGTGTCTATTTTTTTCTGGTACATTCTCTTAGGTCCTGTGGGGCCCAATTAAACCTTGTGACTTCACCCAGGAGCGGGCACCAGGTGATTTCCCAGAGAGACCTGGGTGGGGGTAGGCAGATGGAGAGGTTGGGGGAACCCTGGGAGAGGCTTGGGGTCCTTGCAGACTGCCCCCCCCCCCACTTCTGAGACAGGGCTGGAGCCAGTGGCTGGCCCAGAATTCACACTCTGGCCCCTAGTACATCTGTTCTGAGTGGGGTGCCTTTGGTGACCCAGCACAGTGTGCAACAGCAGGGGTACAGGAGCTAGGCCACCTGAGTTCAAATCCCAGCTCTGCCAGCCGAGCTGTGGGACTTGGTATGTCACTCAACCTCTCTGGGCCCACCTCCTGGGGTTAACAGAACTGAGTGGCTTGTGTGTGTGTGTGTGTGTGTGTGTGTGTGTGTGTGTGTGTGTGTGTGTGTGTGTGTGTGTGTGTGTGTGTGTGTGTGTGTGTGTGTGTGTGTGTGTGTGTGTGTGTGTGTGTGTGTGTGTGTGTGTGTGTGAATTCCAGGCCTCACACTCAATCTACACCCTCAGTCCTTTTGCTTTTTAGTTTATTGTTCGGATAGGGTCTTGGTGGTTTAAAGCCAGCCTGGGCAGGAAAGGCAGTGAGACTCTTATCTCCAATAAAACACTAGAAGACCAGACGTGGCACTGTGGCTCAAGCAGTAGAGCGCTCGCCTAGAGCTGAAGAGCTCAGGGACAGCGCCCAGGCCCAGAGTTCAAGCCCCACAACCAACAACAACAAAGAATCTCATGGATGTTCCTTGCCCAGACTGGCTTTGAACTGTGATCCTCAGATTTCAACTTCCTGAGTAGCTAGGATTGCAGGCGTGAGCACCACCAGGGTAGTTTTTAAGACCATGTGTCACTGTGAATCCACCCTGGCCTTGAACTCTCAATCTTCCTGCCTCAGTCTGTCCTCACTCCCAATGCCCCCTCTTCAGTGGCCCACAGAAACTCTGGACTCTGCCAGCCTCCACTTTGAATCCTCCCCTGAGCACTAAGTACTGACTCAGTCCCTTAGGAGGGACTGCCGTTCCCTGCTAGCATGAGAAACTGAAGCCTGAAGTCGGTGGCTCACACCTGTAGTCCCAGCTATTCAGGAGGTTGAGATCTGAGGATTGTGGTTTGTGCCCAGCCCAGGCAGGAAAATCTGTGGGACTCATTTCCAGTTAACTACCAAAAAGCCAGGAGTGGAGCTGTGACTCAAAGCAGTCGAGAGCTAGCTTTGAGCACAAAAGCCCTGGTACAAAAAATAAAAACAGGGGTTGGGAAGGGGGCTCAGGGGTAGAGCGCTTGCCTTGCATGCATGAGGCCCTGGGTTCGATTCCTCAGCACCACATAAGCAAAAAGAAAAAAAGCTGAAGTGGCGCTGTGGCTCAAGTGGTAAAGCTCTAGCCTTGAGCTGAAGAGCTGAGGGACAGAACCCAGGCCCAGAGTTCAGGCCCCACGACCGGACCCAAACAAACAAACAAACAAACAAAAATAAAAACAAAGTAAGGCAAGGAGAGAGAAAGGGTCTAGGTCATAGATGAGTTACTCTGAACTTAGGCTCTCCCTTTCCCCTAAGACCACTAAAGAGCCTTCACCCCCACCCCCACTTCCACGCCTCTTCATCCAGATCCTTCTGGAAGGTTTTTCTCCACCTGTTGTCTCCACCCCTCAGCCCCTCCTTCCAGCAGCGTGGCTCCTGTGCGCAGCAGCACAGGGCCCGGCCCCCCCCCCCCCCCCCCCCGCCACACCCCTCCACACCCCCAGCTCTCCTGTCACTAGGTGCTTCCCGGCCCCCAGCCCCCAAACTCCCTCTCAAGCCCTCCTGGATCTCTCTAGGCCTCAGCCCTGGCCCCTGAGCAGCCCTGACCCTCTTCTTGATTCTTAGCTCCCCCTGCCCCCGTGTGGGGGAGCTCCCCACATCTCACTGGGCCACGCTGGCCCCCAAGCCCTTCTCAGCCCAATGTGTCCGCCAACGATGGGAAGGAAGAAGGCAGGGAGTCCTGGGGTACAGGGGAAGCGGGTGCCGGGCAGCCGGCTCCCATGGAGGCCACCCACCCAGTGCGGGGCACCGAGGCCGTGGGCGACTATTTAGGGAGCTGTAATATTCATGAAGGGAAGATTAGCTATTTAAATTTATTCGGCAATAAATGCATCGCAGTGGGGGAGCATTCCTCATGCTAAACAAACAAGCAAGCAGGGCTAATTAATTATTTACAGGAACACGGAGCCCCGGAGCCCCGACATCCGGGCTGGCCCTCCGCTCCCCCAACACCCCTGCACCCGCCTCCTGTGAACCTGACCCCTTCTGGGATTTCTCTCTCTGGAAATTCTGGGGGTGCACTCAACCTCTCGGCCCGGAGCCCCATCTCCAGAGAATTGTGGGCCGCGCTGACCGGCTGGGAGGAGGCCAGCGGGACGGGAACGGGAGAATGGAAGGCCAAGGACAGGACCCCGCCTGTCCCCTGCTGCACACGGGCCGGGCGCAGCCCAAGACCTGAGCCTCGAACTCCACATCGGACGAAAGTCAAGACAAAGGCTCAGAGAGGTAGAGTCGCTTTCTTGGAGTCACAAAGAGGGGGGCTGTAAGGCCCTGTCTTGGCCCTGGGCTTCAAGAGGCCACCAGGGCAGGGAGGCACCTGGGCCACGGGCCCTGACTGAACCAACATGGGGGGGGCCTCCTCCCTCCCCTCGCAGTGCCCCCAGCCTCTGCAGTGAGCGCAGCGGACCAACGCTCCAGCTTCTTCCAGTGCTGGCCGCCCGGGGAGGCCAGGCTGAGGGCAGGCGGCCCAGAGCCGCGTCCATCCCCAGGATGATCTGCTCCACCCCAGCTCCAGGTCACCTCCTCCCCTTGGTGCCTCAGTTTCCTCAGCTGTCCCTCTTCACCTGTCCATCATATGGTCACTTTGTTTTCACAGATGGGGAGATGGGAGACAGGTTCAGACAACAGGCCAAAAAAATTCATTTTTAAGGCTGGATGTGGTCGCTCACACCTATAATCCCAGCTACTCAGGAAGTAGAAATTGGGAAGATGGACATTTGAGGCCAGTGAAAACCCTCGTCTCAATCAAGCTGGGCATGGCGGGTCATGCCGGTGATCCCAGCTATGCAGGAGGCTGTATATTGGAGGATCATGGTCAGAGGCCCACCCTGGGCAAAAAAAAAAAAAAAAAAGTGTGATTACCTGAAAAAGAACGAAAACAAGAATACATTTTTTTAAAAGCGGAAAAAGGACTATTGGTGTGGTTTATGCGGTAGAGCAGATAGCTTCCTAGACCGCATAAGGAAAAGATTCTTTTGCAAACCCTTCCTGCTTGCAAGCCTCCTTGCCCATTGGGACAGGATGCAGTTCAGGGTGGTGGCGGCTGCGGCCCTGAGCCCTGAGCAGGCAGGGAACGGGAACCGGCCAGAGGAGCTGGAGGCTGGGGGGAGGTGGAGGCCCAGGCAGGAGGCTGGGGGGAGGTGGAGGCCCAGGCAGGAGGCTGGGGGGAGGTGGAGGCCCAGGCAGGAGGCTGGGGAGCCCTGTGTTCCAGCTCCTCATATACTCTGCTACCCACCTGGTCCCTGGCTAGCAGCAGCCTCCAGCCCCACCACACCCAACTGCTGCCCAAGCAACTCAAATGCTGCTACGGACCAGGGCTGCCGGGGGGGGGGGGGGGGGGGGGGGGGGCAGGCCCCATTGCCAGATGGGGAAACTGAGTCCTCAAGAGGATACCAACTGCGTGAGACCCTGAGCTCCCCCATCACACACACACACACACACACACACACACAGCATTGACACTACCCCCAGAAGTCTCAAGCCCCTTTTTTTCCCAGCATGCCCTGCCCTGGTCCACCTCTAACCTCTTAGACCTGGCTGGGCTTTGGAGACTAATACCCTGGGGCGGTGCGGGGGGGGGGGGGGGGGGGAAGGGGGGGAGGGGGGGAGGGGTCTCTACCCACACCCTGCGATCACTCATTCAATCAACTGCCCTGCTAGGCTGAGCTCAAAGGCCCAGCTGCTCCCAGTCCGCCCAGGCCACGCCCCCACCGTCCGGGTGTCAAGGCGGCAGTGCCCTGGGGAGAAGACGGATGGACGACAGCACAGAGATGTGATCTGAAATTCATTACGGGGTGAGATCAGCTCCTTAAATGGGGATTTGAAAACATTAGGACTTCATTATGTACACAACGGCCGTGCCTCATTCATCATGCAAAAATCACTCCCGTTATTAAAGATCCCTGGGCAGCTGTGCGGGGCCTGGCGGCTTCCTGCCTGCCGGGAGGGGGCGGGGCGCGAGCCACGGCGGCCAGTGCGGAGCCTCAGTTTCCTCATCTGTTAAATGGAGCCAAGGGTGGCGGGCCCAGTGCTGTGTGGGCGCAGGGATCCGACCCATGCGCAGAGCTGTGGTCAGGCAGGGCGGAGGGCAGGGGGCCTGCGCTTTTCCTGGGGGAAGGGCTCCTCACGCCCGCATCTCCCATCGGCCTCCAGTGGTAGAGCGCCAGCCCCGAGGGAAAAAGCCAAGTGCCAGTGTGAGGCCCTGAGTTCAAGTCCTACGACCAGCACACACGCAAAGAAGCCTCCACACCCAAGGCCCGAGAATCAGGTCCTCCAGGCCAGCCACACCTCTGTGCAACCCCACACCTGCTCTGCCGGGGAGGAGGAAGCGGAAGGTGCCAGAAGGGCGCCGGGGCAGGAATGGGCGCTGAGAAGAAGGGGCTATGAAGGCGCCTTTAGCCCTGACAGAAAGCATGGGGCGGGAAAGGCAGGGCAGGAGCGGCCCAGGCCGAGCCCTGGGTCTGAAGCAGGAAGGCAGAGCCTGGGACCTGTGGGTGGTGAGGAGTTTGGGGGTGACTCTAAAGGGGTGAGCCGCGGGAGCAGGGTGGGGGTGGGGCTTTGCTGTTCCTCCAGGCTTGCTTGCTTTGCCTGCCTGCTTTCTTTCCTTCCTTCCTTCCTTCCTTCCTTCCTTCCTTCCTTCCTTCCTTCCTTCCTTCCCTCCGTCCTTCCCTCCCTCCCAATTCTGGGGCTTGAACTCTGGGCCCAGGCACTGTTCCTGAGCTTCCTTTGCTCAAGTCCAGCACTCTACCACTTGAGCCGCAGCGCCACTTCTGGCTTTTTCTTCGTATGTACTGAGGGATCAAACCCAGGGCTTGAGCACGCTAAGCAAGCACTCGACCACTGAGCCACATGGCCAGCCTTGTCCTCCCGCTTTTCCTCCCCAACCTCCCCCTCCTCCTCTCCCCTCCTCTTTCCTTATCTGATTTCCCTTTTCCTTTCTCTCCCCTCCTCTCCCCCCTCCCCTCCCCTCCCCTCCCGTGTGTCTGTGTGTATATGTGTGCATGTGCATGCTAGTATTGGACCTTGAACTTGAGGTCTTCTCTCCCACACAAGGCTGTGCTGTACCTCGTAAGCTGCACACATCTAGTTCTGCTTTTCTGCTAGTTAACTAGAGATAAGAGTCTTTCCTGCCTTTCCTGCCAGAGCTGGCTTCCAACCACAATCCTCAGACCTCAGCCTCCAGAGTGGCTGGGATTACAGGCGTGAGCCGCCAGCCCCGGGGGGCAGCCGACCTCAGCATGAGGTCAGATCACCCGGTGGCCACAGGCCACAGAGGCCGCGTCCTCCGCCCGCCCAGCCAGGCCGCAGCTCACCAGGGCAGCCGAGCGCCTTTCCCTGCGGGCCACAGAAGTGTCCACAGCCGAGGCTCACAGGAGGGAGGGGGAGGCCACGCAGGCTGGCGGCTCAGAGGCCTCACGGACCCTCCGGACTGCTGTCCACAGAGGCCATGAGCGAGAGGTACAGCCAGGGAGAGACAGAGAAAGAAAAACAGCACGGGAGAGGAGGGGGGAGAGAGAGAGGAGGGAAAGACCAGAGCGGAGAGACCGCGAGAGGGAGAGACGCAGGCAGCCCCGGGGGCCTGGGGACCTGCGGGTGAAGCAGGTCGCGGTGGCACTCTGTGCTGATGACGAGGAGATGCCAGCCGGGGCTCACGCTCCTGCCTTGACCTGTCCGGCAAGCCTCCCCTTAGCCGGGGCAGCAGGTGGAACTTGAATGCACAGGAAACAGAATGCAGCGGCGGTGGGCGGGCTGCGGGCCAGCGTCAAGCTCCGTGCTGGGCACATGGCTGAGGCTACATAGGGATGGCGGGGGACGCGGGCGGCCATAGCTAAGTAGGAAGGCTGTGACGGGGGACGGAGGAACAGCAGGTACAAAGGGCCTGTGGCAGGCACGAAGTCGGCACAGCCACCTTGGCCTCTCCCGGGCACAGAGGTAGCCACGAGGGTGTCGGACCCACCCTGGCCTGGGCGCTGCCGGGGGATGGAGACCGCACCACCTCGCAGGAAGAAGAGGCGGCTCTGAATTAATCTGTCACTAAGGCTTGGCCGTGGCAGGCGCAGTCATGATTTAGATGAATAATTGAAACGCTCCGATACATTTATTATCCCTTTAGTGCAAAAGTGGCAGAGAAAGACGAGGGGTAATTGAAAAAGAGTGCACAAATCTCCCCAGAAAGCTGGCTCCTTGTCGCCAAGTAAACATTTCAGCCCTAATAAACAGGAGAGAGGCCCTGTCGATTCCTGTCCTGATTTAGAGCCCTCCTCCCTTCTTCCCATACAATGGGAGAGTGATTTTTTTGTTCTTTTTTTAAAAAATTCTTTTTATTGAGCCAATAAAAGGCTCTCTGGGAGGGGGGAGGGAGTTGGGAGGGAGTTGGGAGGGAGGGGGGAGGGAGTTGGGAGGGAGGGGGGAGGGAGGAGCGGACGAGTGAACCTGATAATCACAAAGTCTGGCACTGGGCCCTGCCTGGGTGCCACTCCGTCCGGCTGTGCCCCCTGAACTTCTATTCAGCCTTCAGGGCCCACGTGCAATGTCCCCTCCCTGACAGATAGGGTCCACCTCGAGCACTCAGCCAAGTCCTGAATTCTGGCATTGGCCTGGTCCCCAACTCAGAGGGAGCCTCAGGAAGGAATAGGGAAGAGGGGGGCGTCTCCAGGGCTGGGGCATGTCGCTGAGCCTGGGGTCTTCGAGGACCCCTCTTTGCTCCTCGGCGGCTGCAGTCCCCTCTTAAGCCTAAATCACCACCTGCTTTCAGCAAAACCGTGTGCTCCCACCCCCAAAACCCGCTGCCACAACTTCACCCTTTTGGGTATGTTTGCCTTGTGCCCGTCTTGGAGCTTGAACTCAGGGCGTGGATATTGGATATTGGATACTGTTATCTCTTAGCTTTTTTTTTTCTTTCCTTAAAGTTGGCGCTCTATCACTTGAGCCACAGGTCCATGTCTGGTTTTTGGATGGCTAATTGGAGACAAGAGCCTCATGGACTTTCCAGCCTGGGCTGGCTTTGAACCACGATCCTCAGACCTCAGCCTCCTGAGCAGCTAGGATGACAGGCGTGAGCCACGGCTGCCCGGCTGCCCTGGCTTTTCTGGCTTTTCTGAGACCCTGCTTACACCAGGCACCCGGTCATCTCCCAGCTCACGCCAGGGACGAAGGGAAGGGGCCTGGGGCGTGGCGGAAGTGGGCAGGTGTGGGGTGCCAGGGGGTGAATCCCAGGGTTCTTACAGACAGCCAGGCGGGGGTGCGGGGGAGCACAGGGGCAGGAGAGGTGTTAGGGCATTGGTCCCCACCCACGGGTCCCAGTCGGGTCCCCTCGCCGTCCCCTGCACCTCCTTCCAATCACATTAGACAGTGACAGCCCGCGGCGCGCCGCCGCCTCCATAAATCTTGGCGGCGTTAAAAGGCTGGACTCCCGGCCCACTTCCGCTGGCCGTGGTGCCATCCATCTTGGCGTCTGTCAGACCAGCCTGGCCCGCTCCAGCCTTCGCCCCGGAGGCCCAAGGAAAGCGGAGGGACCCCTGGTGGCCTCCAGTCCAGCCAGGTCCGTGACCCCTGACTTTCCTAAAACCCCCGAGGCTCTGCCTGTACCAGCTTTTTGGTGTGTGTGTGTGTGTGTGTGTGTGTGTGTGTGTGTGTGTGTGTGTGTGTGTGTGTGTGTGTGTGTGTGTGTGTGTGTGTGTGAAAGAGAGAGAGAGAGAAAGAGATAGAGAGAGAGAGAGTCCTGGAGTTCAAACTCAGAGCCTGGCCGCTGTCCCTTTGCTTTTCTACTCGAGGCTGGTGCTCTACCACTTGGCATCTACTACTCGGTTAAATGGAGATTAGAGTCTCTTGGATTTGTCTACCTGGCTGGCTTGGAGCTCAGATCCTCAGATCTCAGCCTTCTGGGTAGCTGGGGTTACAGCTGTAGCCACGGTGCCCGGCTTCATCTTCCTTTTTGACCCATCCGCTTTCTCAAACTGAACAGCCCCCCCGGGTCACCCCAGGACCTCCTTCCCTCCCGCTTTCCTCAGTTCCAGCACAGATGCTGCCCCCTTGCAGGTGTCCCCCTGATGCCTGAGCCAGGATGGTACCCCACAGCAAGCACCATCCACCCTGCACACACGGTGGGCCCCGAAGCACGGGGTGGGAATAGACGGGTGGAGTGCAGCAGGTGGCCAATCAGAGGCGCCTGTCCCCGTCCTGGGTGGCTGTGACCTCCACGGGGACAGCTAGAGGAGACGCAGGCAGGGGGGGAGGGAAAACATCTCTAGCCACAAACAGACCCCCATCCTGCATCCTGGCTGGTCACCGACAGCTCTTAGCACTGCTTTTATTTATTTCTGACCTTCGCCGCCCCTTTTATTTTTCCCCCTTTTAAAACCTGGCCTGGGCCCCGCCACAGTTGCCATAAACACGGCCCCCGGGATTTATCCCACGGCGCATTAACCCCTGCCCTGAGGCTCACCAATCATCCAGGCTGCACAGACAGTGGCCGTGGCTGGCAGGGGGCTGGGGATCGTGGGGGGGGAGGGAAAGGGGGGCCAGGCATGGGGAACATCAGTACGCAGGATGCCTTCTAGAATCCCCCAAGGGACCTTGTGACTTTGACCCCCAACCCTGGCAGTTAGACCACGCTGATCTGGAGAGATTGGCTCTTTCCTTTCTTTCTTTTCTTTCTTTCGTGTGTGTGTGTGTGTGTGTGTGTGTGTGTGTGTGTGCTGAGACTTGAACTCAGGGCCTGCACGCTGTTCTTGAGCTTTTGTGTTCCAGGCTAGCATTTACTCACTCGAGCCACAGCCCCACTTCCAGCATTTTAGTGGTTAATTGGAGGTGAGGATCTCACAAACCTTCCTACAGCCGGCTTGGAACCACGATCCTTAGATCTCAGCCTCCTGAGCAGCTGGGATGACAGCGTGAGCCCCGGGCGCCTGGCCGTGGGAACCCGTTTCTTAGCGGATGTCAGGACGGCATGCGCATGCGCGCGGGTGTGTGGGAGACCCACCCTCCCTCACCAGCCCCCCACCTGGCACCTGGACACCTGCAGTGGGCCAGCACTGGCACTGGTGGGCCTAGTGCCATCCCTGGAGGTTCCAGCCTAGGATATTGAGCAGGGGAAATAATTTTGCCTATGCAGGTGGGGGAAACTGAGGCTGACTGGAACAGGCCTTCCTGAGACCCCTCCCCCCCATGCATCATGGATGGGGTGAGGCTTGTGGTACCTCACTTCACCTCCAGTGCCCCTTCCAATCACAGAGCAGGATGCAGGCAGGAGTGGAGGAGCCTTGTGTGGTCACGGGGGGGGGGGGGGGCGCGGCCTGCTGGCCTCCAGCTCCGTCTATGGGGACAGCATGGCTGAGACAGCGGGACAGGCGGGACAACACCCCCGTCCACCCCCAAGCCCGAGATGCAGAGCTCTACTCACCGCCTCCACCGCCGAGCAGGGAGCTGTTGGCTACGAGAGAGAGAAAGAGAAGCAGGTTAGTAGGCCAGTGGCCAGAGCGGACAGCTGTGTGGGACTGGGGGACAAGGGGGGGCTCAGCTGGGTCCCTGGAGCAGCAGACCCAGGACCCAGTTCTTAGATTTGGTCACAGGGGCTCCCAGGCTCCGAGCTGGGGCAGTAGAGAAGAACCCCTTCCTACAGGCCTGAGGTTTTGGGCGGTTTTTGGTCGGTCGTGGGGCTTGTACTCTGGGCCTGGGCGCTGTCCCTCAGCTCTTCAGTTCAAGGCGAGCGCTCTACCACTTGAGCCACAGTGCCACTTCCAGTTTTCTGGTGATTAATTGGAGGTAAGAATCTCACAGCCTTTCCTTGCTCGGGCTGGCTTTGAACCATGATCCTCAGATCTCAGCCTCCTGAGTAGCTAGGATTATAGGCGTGAGCCACCAGTGCCTGGCAAGGGTCTGAGGTTTGTAGGGTGGCAGGGGCACAGGGGAGTCCCGAGGGCTGCCCGCTCCCCGAAGCAGCTTTGCGTGGGGTCAGATGTCGGGTGTTGTGTTCCCCACATCCTTCTCCCCACTTTTACCCCATAGCATCTTTTGTGTTGTTGTTGTTGTCAGTGATGGAGTTTGAACTCAGGACCTGATCACTGTTCCCGAGCTTTTGTGCTCAAGGCTAGGCTTCTACCACTTAGAGCCACAGCCTCACTTCCCGTTTCCTAGTCATTAATTGAAGATAAGAGTCTCACAGGGACTTTTCAGTGTGGGCTGGCTTTGAACCATGATCCTCCGATCTCAGGCTCCTGAGTAGCGAGGATGACAGGCGTGCGCCACCAACACAAGGCGTCCTGGAGCCCTCTAAGGCCCTGGTGCTCACAGGCTGCCAGGGGCACAGACGGACATAAACCAACCAGAAAACAACTAGAGAGCAGGTATGGGAAGCACTGCCCAGAATGAGCAGATGTCAGGTGACCACTGTGTCCAACAGGTGGGTGACTGGGCCGTGCCTCAGTTTCCGCACATGTAAAAAGGACAGTGCAGCCCCATCCCACAGGGTGGGTATGAAGGTCAAGGGAGAGGGTCCTCAGAGATGGGCCTGGAGGCAGGAGGAGAGCCCGCACCCTGCCTGGCTGGAGGTGGTCACTAGGAGGAGGCCTGCCGGCCCCTGGGACGGCCCCTTGCGGAGGGGCCCTGTCCATCATGATCTGCCCAGCGGCTGCCCTTCCCACCTGTCCATGTGGCTGACATGTGGTCAACACCAAGCTGGCAGCTCCTGCTCAAGGATGCCTGTCAAAGTCCCCCGGGTCAGCCTGGGTTCCCTTCTGCCCAAGCCTGCGCCCATAAGAGATGGGAGGGTCGGGCGCCGGGGCTCACGCCTGCCATCCTAACTACCCAGGAGGCTGAGATCAGAGGACCACGGTTCTAAGCCAGCAGGAAAGTCCGTGAGACTCTCATCTCTAATTAACCACCAGGAAACCGGAAGTGGCACTGTGGCTCAAGTGGTAGAGCTCGCCTTGAGCTGAAGAGCTGAGAGACAGCGCTCAGGCCCTGAGTTCAAGCCCCACAACCAACACACACACACACACACACACACACACACACACACACACACACACACACACACACGCACACGCACACACACACACACACACACACACACAGGTGGGAGAAACGAGGGTGAGGTAGAGGGGTTCCTGGCTCACATGCTGCCCAGGACTTTTTGCCTGCAGCCCTCCTCCCCCAGAACCGTGTCCCCACCCTACTGGTCCACCAGGCTGCGGCGGGGGCTTTGTGCGGAGGCTGTGGACGCCGCTAAGTGGTGTCGGGTGAGTCCGAGTGGTTGGTCTCCCAGACCTGCCAGCTCCTCGCTTGGGGAATAATTAATTCCACAGCCTGAAAACCCAGGGCTGCGAGTTGCCACGTTACTTGGGAGATTAATACAAGCAGCTAATTAAGATGGAGAGGCAAGGAGCGGGCCGGGCGCTCCCGGAACAGGGGTGGAGGCCGCGGGGAGACGGCGGTGGCGAGCCCAGAGAACGGGAACAGGCCACATGTGCCCCGCGGGCAGGCATGGGGGCTGGCTGGGGGCAGAGCCGGCCCCCCACCGGGTTTGGATGTTGCCTTTGCCCCAGGAACCTCCATTTCCACTGACCTAGGGAAGTCGGCTTGCTGGGCACAAATGACCCCACTTATCACCAAGACAAAGCCACCGGGGTGGGGCTCCTGTCTCCATTGACAAAGAAGGAAACTGAGGCTCAGAGAGATGAGTCCCACAGTGGTGCTGGTGGCTCACGCCTGTAACCCTTGCTATTCAGGATTCCGTGCCGGCCTGGGCCAAGCGAGTCTGTGAGACTCTTTCTCTTGCCAATTAACCAGCAAAAAGCAAGGAGCTGTGCTCAAGTGGTAGAGCGCCAGCGTGGGGCAAAGCAGCTAAGGGATAGTGCTCTGGTCCTGAGTTCAAGGCCCATGACCCGGTCTGACTCCAAAGAAACACTCCTTCCCTTGGAGAGATGTGAGCGCCCCCCCCCCCACCCCATACCCTACGGAACACAGAGGCCCCCCCTTGGCCTTGGCCTTGATCTCTGAGGTGGGCAGAACCTGGGGTGTCTCCTGCCCCCTGGCACGCGACCGCACTGGCGGAAGCTGCCCCCTGCGGCCCCATCACCTCTCTCTTAATTAACACCGCCTGCAAACGAGCTGGCTCCCACCCGCGCAGGGCACCGCGCCAAATGGGTTGGCAGCGAGCTGTGACGGGTGGGCGGGGCGGGGGCGCTGGCCGGCCGTTCCGCGCGGCCCTCCTGGAAGGGGACTCGGCCTCTGCCCGCTGCGGCCCCAACCCTCCCCCATGAGGCCTGAACAAAGGACAGGGTCTCCCCGCAATCAACCAGACCTGTCAACAGAGGTCTTTCGTTTGTTGTCAGTCATGGGGCTTGAACTCGGGGCCTGGGCGCTCTCCCTGAGCTCTTTTACTCTACCACATGGAGCCACAGCTCCATTGTTGGTTTTCTGGGGGTTCCTTGGAGATAACAGTCTCTGGGACTTTCCTGCCTGGGCTGGCTTTGAACCGTGATCCTCAGATCTCAGCCTCTTGAATAGCTGGGATTACAGGTGTGCCTGGCTGAGTTTGGTTTTGAGACTGTTCTTGTTATGTTGTCCAGACAATTCAGTTTCCTATGTCTCAGCTTCCTATGTAGTTGGGGTTACAGGGACGCATCTGTCCCTTACACAGGGGGGGCTGCACTGGGGGGCTGGGGCTCCGGGCTGCACGGTGGGGGGCAGGCTCTGGGCTGGGCTGTGGACCACCCTGCCCCCGCCCCTATCTGCCCTTGGCCTCCACCCAGGCTTGAGGGGCAGCCTCCCTGCCGTCTCCACACCCCACTGGACTTGATGAGCTGGCTTCCAGCCCAACACGCCCCCGTGACCTTGGGTGCCCCCCCTAATGCCAGTCACTGCTAAGTCCTCTACTGGGGGGGGAGCCTGGGAGGGGGGATCTCAGCCTCCCTCCCGCGCATTCTGCCTCTGGTCTCTCCCCACCTCACCCCTCCGGCCCCCGGTCCCCGCTCTGCCCTTGAGGGTGAGCCGGGCTCACGCCGGCTTGTGTCCCTGCTCCCGGCTGGGGTGCTGGCCACTGCCCAGGGAGAGGGACGGGGACGGTCCTGAGGCTTTGGCAATGGTCACCGAAGGTCAGAGGAGGCCCAGGGACAGCTGCAGACCCAGCCCCGGCTGGCCACGCTCTACACGACCCGTTTTAATTGAGCACCAGCTGTGTGCAGGGCTGTATACGGGGTACACAGGCCCTCGGGGCGCACAGTCCTGCGGGGGGGATATGGGGCAGAGGCTGAGCTGTCCCAGGGGTGCCTTTGCCTGGCTACCATTGTGGGGTGAGCAGGCCAAAGGCACCTGACAAGGAAGGGGGGCAGGCTGGGAGGCCCCAGGCTCGGGGAGGGGGAAGAGAGAAGCGAGATGGGGCACCCGAGCCTCTTCCTCCGCGGTGTCACCCCTCCCCAGCACTGGGGTCCCTTCCTGCTTCCGCCGGGCAGGCGATGGATGATGCGAATGGCTCACGGGAGCGGCTTCCCTGCTGGACCTGGGCCTCGAGACCCAGGACAACGTAATTCCTTTTGCTATCAGAAGGAAAGATGGACTTCTAGGTCACAGAACATGTTTTAGCATATCATACGATCTATGCGTCTTTATGCCAACAAAGCCATAAGGGAAGACGTGCAATGGCTTTTCCAGAGCCCGGAGGCGGAGGCCCGCTGAGCTGGGGCGGGTGGAGCTCAGGCGCGGCTGGTTCTGGCTGGGAAACGCGGAGTTGGGCCCGGCTGCCTTGGGACAATTGTTCTCACTTCTTTCACTTCTTTCTTCCCCCCAAGCGTCCCGATTCAAACCCTCCCAGGGCTGGGCTGGGGGGGCCCTGGTAGAGCATCTCCCCTAACTATTCCCAACGGGGACCCCAGGAGCCTCCGTGAGCCCCAGTGGGACAGGAGCTCCCCTCTACTCTCAGAATTGCCGCTCGAGCCAGCTCCCCACCCTCATGGACCCACAAACACATCCCCCCCATCTCCCCAGCCTTCCAGTGCCTACGACAGGGCCTGGGCCGGGGCAGTGGCGGGGCCCAGCTGCCCTGGCTCCTCAGGGACAGACAGAGGCCGGCCGAGGGCTCCCCAGGGGGACAGTGCGGAGAGGACAGGCGGCCACCAGTGACCCAAGGAAAGCGCTGAGCAGCTGCCTGGGCGTGCGCACAGCCCCGCTGCATGTCCCCCGGAGAGGACACTACCGCCCCTCACCCCTGACTGCGGCTCTCCCTCCTCACCCTGTCCCCTGGCCTGGAGCAGCAGGGAGCTGAGGGGGGGACGGGCCGGATGGAGGGGGGAGGAACGGGCCTTGGTGCCCAGCCTCCTGTGAGCCAGACCTCAGCTTTGGCGAAGATGTATCCCTCCCCTACTGTGTGCCGGGCACTGGGATACAGATGGCAGAGCCCTCTGGCAGAGCTCTTGAGACAGTCAAAGGTAGCAAGAGGAGAAGCAACTTGAACCAGAAGCCTTGGGAGTGCCAGAGGTTGGGAAGGAAATCAAAGGAAGAGAGCAGAGAGGGAGAGGCAGGAGGGAGCTGTCTCCAAGGGCTAGTCTAGGACCTGCTGTATGCAGGAGGCAGCCTGGAGGAGCACGTGCAGGTCAGGGGAAGGCCGTGCAAAGGCCCTGAGGCAGGAACTGGCCTGGAAGCAAGGAGAGCCCATGGGGGGACCTTGAGAGTCAGTTAGAGATGGGATGGGGTGTTAGGGGAGAGGAAGGATGCACTACAGAGATGGGCCTGGAGGTGGACGAGCCCCTCCTGCAGAGCCTAATGCTGGCCACAGCCCGACTCCGCGTCACCCCACGGTGACACACGGACTGGCACCCGGCTCACAGGGGACAGAGGGGAGCGACTTCCGGTTTCCAGAAGTCACAAGCTGTCCTGTCTCCCGCAGGCGGGCCGGGAGGAGATGGAGGAGGGCAATCCATGTTCCCAGAGACACGTTTTAGATTAGAGCCCCCCACAGGTGGAATGAAATGTGAAATGTGCTGAATTTTCAAGATAAAACCAGACACTTCAAAGACACCTCACGCCGGGAAAGTAGTGGCCATGTTTGACAAGCTTCATCCCCTCAGGCCTAGGTCACTGTCCTGAGAGACGGAGCAGCTTGGGGGGGGGGGGGAGGAGCGCCGGGCGGGGGAGGGGAGATCGAGGCATGGTGGGTGGTGGGGCGGGGTGGGGGTGGGGTGAGGTTGTCTAGCTTGGCAGGAGTTTGGGCTGGTTACTACCAAGTGCATTCTCAGCAAGCTTTCTTGGGGGACTCAATAGTCACCCTAACATCACCTATTACACATGGGGAAACTGAGGCCTTGAGTGGAGACTGGACCCAGGCTAGCTAGCCCTTAGCAGAAAAACCCCTGTCTATGTTGACTTTTCTTTTTTGTGTGTGTCAGTCCTGGGGCTTGAATTCTGGGCTTGGGCGCTGTCCCTGTGCTCTTTAGCTCAAGGCAAGCGCTCTACTGCTTGAATCACAGCACCACTTCTGTTTTTCTCGTGGTTCATTGGAGATAAGAGTCTCAAGGCCTTTCCTGCCTGGGCTGGCTTTGAACCGTGGTCCTCAGATCTCAGCTTCCTAAGTAGCTAGGATTACAGGCATGAGCCACCAGGCCCGGCGATCCCTGAGCTTCCTTTGCTCAAGCGCTCTACCACTGGGACCACAGCGCTACTTCTGGCTCTTTCTAGTGGGTTATTGGAGATATGAATCTCATGGACTTTCTTGCCCGGGCTGGCTTTGAACCGCCATCCTCCGATCTCAGCCTCCTGAGTAGCTAGGGTGACGGGCGTGAGCCACCGGCGCCTGACTTGTCCTTGCTTTTATGTTTTTGTCAGGCCTAGTCCTGACATCCCCGGCTGTGGCCTCAGGCTGGAATTTTTAACGTCCTGGAACCTCAGTTTCCTCTTTTGGGAACAGGGGAGGTCAGCGGCCTGAAGCGTCCTGGGAACGCTGGACCTTAAAACTGCGCTGAGAGCACCAGCGCTGTGGTTCAAGTGGTAGAGCGCCAGCCTTGAGCTGAAGAGCTCAGGGACAGTGCTCAGGCCCAGAGTTCAAACCCCTCGACTTATAAAAAACAAACAAACCAAAACCCCAAACCCAAAATCCAACCCTGCTCCGTGGGACCGTCCTTGACTATGTTTGGTTGTGATATCAAAATCCAGAGACTGGGTTCTTTTTGAGGTCTCTTTGCGTCACGGTTCTGGGGTTGCAGGGTCTGGGTGCGGGTGCTGGCTGAGGGCCCCGAGCTGCGCGGCGGCCGCGGGCGGAGCCGGACGGGCCCAGGCCAGCTCTGGCCTCACCCCCATCCACTCCCGCCCCCCGGGGGCCCCTCCGCCTGCACTCCCTCCACATGAGTTTCCAGCACATGAACTTTTGGGGGACACACACTCCAGCCATAGCCCGGCTTCACTGTGGCACTGGATGCTGAAGCCGGGGTCCCGGGTCCCCGCGTTCTCAGCTCCCACAGGGGGCAGAGGGTGGTGACCCCCAATGTCCTTTATTCAGCTCCGACGCGTGGGCGCTGGCTCACCAAGGCAGAGTCAGAGCCCTCCACAGATGGGGAAACTGAGGTCACCTGCTGGGAGCCCTGCGGGTCTGATGCTGGAGCCTGGGCCTCACTGAGGTTGGGTTTGTTGGCCTCCAGTGCTGAGCCTCTAGCTACCTTTCCTGAGGCAAGACAGGATCGTCCAAACTGCCCGGGAGCCTGGCCCCACGGGGCCTTCTCTCCGAGGGCCCCCCCCCCCCCCCGTCTCCTCTTTCCTGGTGGCCCCATGTCAGGTCCCCAGCTCTTCTTCAGCTTCCCCTGCACCCCTCATGGCTCTTCACCCCCAGATCCACCGCTTAATCCTGTCCCTACACAAGCCATCCAGCCTGGGGGGCGGCTCACACCTGCCATCCTAGCTACTCAGGAGGCTGAGATCGGAGGATCACCGTTCAAAGCCAACTGACTCACCAGAAAAGCCAGAAGTAGAGCTGTGGCTTGAGCAAAAAAGCCCTGAGTTCAAGCCCCAGGATTGGCAAATGCACACGCATGCGCGCATACACACACACACACACCATCCATCCATCCATCCATCCATCCATCCATCCATCCATCCATCCATCCATCCATCCAGCTGTTTAGAGCTCCAAGTAGGTTATTTGGCTGAGGTTCTCTGCTTGGTCCCTTCCTACCTGGATTCCTGGGCTCCCTCCTGGCTGGAGAGGTAGGCCCCCAAGCTAGACCCTGACCCCAGATGACACAGAGCCCCCCCCCAGACCCCGTCCCTACGTGCCTCCTCCATATTGGTCTTCAGTTATGCAGGAGATTCACATTCAACTCATTGCCCCAAATTGGATAAAATACATCAACAGCGAAAGTGAGGTGAGTCACCATTAGCTCATCGTGGGCAGCCGGGGGGCTAGCCCCAGCGCCCACCCCTCCAGAGCCGCCCAGACTTCCATCCAAACCAAAGAACTTAATAAGGAGTTGGATCGAGCGTGTTGGGTGGGGAGGCATGGGATGCATTGGGGAAGGGGGGCTTGGCGAGGTCCAGCGACTTGCCCAAGGCCTCGCAGCTGGGAACTGGGGCGGTGGGGGACCGAATGCAGCAGTCTGAGCTCCAGTGGAGCACAGGAGGGCTGTGTCCCCCCCCTGCCTCCCCACCCCCAGCCCCAGGCAGAACTCTCAGCAGCCCACCCCACCATTAGCATAACCACCCGAGTCCCTGAAACCCAATTACCAGGAGATGACTTGGGCCCCAGCCAGCCGGTGTCCTCTCCATGTCTGCAGGAATGAGGGGCTGAGACCCGAGGCAGCCAGGGAAGATGGGGGGCTGGGGAAAGGAGTCTATTCACAACCTGGGGATCTGAAGGCAGCTTTGTCTCCCCTGGGCCCACTGCTCCTCTGTCCCCAGCTTGCTGAGTGGCTCTGGGCAACCTCTTGCCCTCTCTGGGCTTCAGGTTTTTTTGTTTTGTTTTGTTTTTGTCGGTTGTGGGGCTTGAACTCTGGGCCTGGGCGCTGTCCCTCAGCTCTTCAGCTCAAGGTGAGCGCTCTGCCACTTGGAGCCACGGCTCCACTTCCAGTTTACTGATGGCTCATTGGAGATAAGAGTCTCTCGGAGATTTTCCTACCTGGGCTGGCTTTGAACCCTGACCCTCAGATCTCAGCCTTAGGTATGGTTCAAGTGGTAGAGCATCTGCCTTGAGAGAAAAAGCTAAGCAAGAACAAAAAGCCCTAAGTTCAAATCCCAGTACTGGCACAATGAATAAATAAATAAGCCAGGCCCCAAGTTCAAGTCCCATCACGGACTAAAAAAAGAAAGAGATCAGGGCTGATATGCAGGGCTCCATTTCTCCACACAATGCCCTGTGCCCTACCCCCGGGCTGGCACTTGGACACTGGACTTCCCTGCCCCAAGTGAAGCTTGGTTCTTTGTAACTGACCCACAGTTACAGTAACAGAAAACAGAGCCAGGCCCCCCTTCCCGGAGTGGAAGCCCCATCCCTAGATTAGCATGCATCTTCTCCAGGGCTTCACCCAGAGTGTCCTGGGGTTGGTGGGTGTGTCAGTCCCTGGATCTTACATAAATACAGGCCCTTACGTATGCATTCAGGCTGCTCCAGGGGCCTAGGCCCCACCGCGCCACGTCCTGGGTAAGCCACACACAGCAAGCCAGCCAATTCCACCACAGAGACCCAGAGACCCAGAGATGAACAGTTGGGCCCCTGCTTTTCTCCTCTTGCAAACAAACCGCAGTAGCATCCGTGCATGGCCTGCGCACGTGCCAGCCTTTCTCTGGGAATGGGGCTGTGGTATATGTGCATCTTTAACTTTACTAGTTATTGCCAAATTGCTCTCCAAAGTGGTTGTTCAGATGATCGTTTTAAAATATAAATTAGATCATGTCACTTTCCTGCTTAAAACTCTCAAATAGCTTCCTATTATACTTAGAATAAAATCCATATTCCCCTCCATGAATGCATGACTGCGTCCATGCTCTGCTCCCTCCTCCTGCCCGCCCTCTCAATTTCCTGGCTCCTTTTCTCCTCCTTAAATAGGTCTGGCTCGCTCCTGCCCCAGGGCCTTTGCACACGACTCCCCAATATCCTGCATATTTTCCTCCCAGCTCTTTCTAGACTGGTTCCTTCTTCTCAAGTCTTTGTGGAAATGTCACCTCCACTGAGGGACCTTCCCTGGCCACTCAAAGTGCCCTTTACCCATTCTTCTTATCACCCTGTTTCCTTTGGGGTCCACACTGCTCAATCCCATAATGACCTCGTCCTTTCATTTGCTCATTGGTGTATTACCAGCCTGGTGGCCTGGTGGTCGGAGAGACTCATTCGCTTAACTCCTGTATTCCCAAGGCCAGCCTGGGGACTGAGCTCAGTAGAGCTCTGGCCTGGTATGCTTGAGGCTCTGGGCATGAGATTGAGAGCAGGGCAGATCAGAACACGCAGATCACTTATTCATTCAGCAGACGTTGCTTGGGCCTCATGTCCAGAAGGGTGAATGAGAATGAGCCCCGAGAGGCAGGCAGGGGGAGCTGGGGAGAGGGGGTTCTGTGGAGCTGGGTGTCCCTGGCCTCTAGGGTCCTCCTGGATCTCTCCTCAAGGATGTGGGGAGTTATGGCAGATGCTGGATTGGGGGGCCAGGGGGAGCGGCCATGGGTGGTCTGAGCTCGGGAGGCCCAAAGAGGGCGGGGTTGGACATCAGAGCAGCTTCTAACCTAGAGCTCAGCTCCAAAGAAACAGCAGTATACCAGGCGCCTGCAATCTTGCTACTCACTGCTCAGTGTGCTGAGATCCGAGGATTGGATTTGAAGTCAGCCTGGGTAGGAAAATCCGTGAGACTTTTTTTTTTCTCCAATGAACCACAAAAAGGTGGACATGAAGCTGTGGCCCAGGGGGCAGAGCGATAGCCTGGAGCAGAAAAGCTGGGACAGCGTCCAGGCCCTGAGTTCAAGCCCCAGGACTGGCAACATAAATAAATAATTAACAGGACAGTGGTAGCTTCCCCCCCCCCCGCCCTTCCCCCCCCCCCCCCCGCCCGTCCCACTTCTCATGGCCCTCTGTAGTGAGCGGAGGGGGCCAGCCTGGGTCCCTCACAGTCCCCGGATATCCATATGCACAAAATACTGCCCGAGACTTGAGTAGGAGGGCAGGGACCCCAAGGGTCCTCCCTAGACCCCCGCAAGCCCCCTTGATGTAACCCACCTCCCTGCTCCAGCTGGGAAACTGAGACCCTAGAAGGAGAGAAAGTGAAGCCTCAGAGTGGAATTCCTCCCCCAGGGCACTTGCTGGATGGGTGTGTGCGTGTGTGCATGTGTGCATGCGTGTGTGTGTGTGTGTGTGTGTGTGTGTGTGTGTGTGTGTGTGAGACATGCACAGAGAGGCACAACCCCAGCAAGGACAGCAGAAAAGTGGTAGCCAATTGCTGCACAAGGAATTTAAGTTAGACACCAGAAAAGACTTCTTCGGTTCCCTGTGACCCCCCAGGAGTCTCAGGCCAGGAGGCTGGAGATGAAGCCCCTTCAGGGCGGCTCTGCCAGCAAGAGGCCTATTGCATCTGACTCCACAATCAGCCCTTAGGATGAGGCACCAGGGCCTGAGGCCCAGCGGAGGCCCAGGCCCGACCCAGGCCCGTGCTTTGCCTCTCCCTCCCTGCACTGGCCTGGGGCTCTCCTCCTCTTCTCCGTCCTGCTCTACCAACTTGAGTTCCATTCTTGGAGGGAGGAGGGAGGAGAAGGAGAGAGGAGGCAGGAGGGAGGAGAAAGCCCCCGGTGTGGCAGCCATTGGTATGCGAGGCCCAGCCTCAGCTCTTTAAGAAGCCCTCCTCAGCAGCGTGCCGGTTGCTGGGCAACCCATCCCGCCCCGCCCCCTGAGGCTGGCGCTGGTCCTCTTCCCCTCCCCCTCTTCCCAGGGCTCCTCCCCCCCCCTCCTACTCCACCCAGCCTCAGCAGGGTTCTGAGCCTAGACTCTGCCAGGCCTGGCTGCCAGGGCCACCTGTGCCTGACAGGTAAGGGACTTGGAAGTGAGCTCACAGTCCCTAGCCCCCGGCCCTGCCCCTGCAGGCCCCCCCCTCCAGGGGGGGAACCCCTGGCTTAGCAAGGCCGGCAGGTGAGGGCAGGAGATGCTCTGTGTCGTGGAGCGCTGGGAGGGGTGGAAATGTTGGCTCACAACCAGTTCCTTGTGCTCTTCCCCCCCCCCCCCCACTTCCAGGGCATCATCTTCAGCCGCCCTGACATGCTAGATCTACCGAGGGGATGGGGGCCCAGAGGAGGACCTCAGGGGCTGTTGGAGTGGGAGAGGGGAGGAGGGGCTCTGGCTGGCTGAGCTGGGTGCTGGGGGGCTCCTAGAGGTGAAGGGAGACGGAACCAGGAAGCCAACTGGGACTGGGATAGCACATGGAGAGCCACGGCCTCTGAGGCCCCTGGAGAAGCAGTCTGGTGTGCAGGGGTCAGACAGGCGCAGGGATGGGGCGGGCGGGAGGGTCCCCGCAGGCCCTGGCCCAGCAGAGGCCTCTGACACCCCCCTCCCTTTCCCTTCTCCCCCTTGGCCACGCACAGAGATGGGATCCTCTGCTTCCTCCATTTTTTTTTTTTTTTGGGTGCCAGTACTGGGGCTTGAACTCATGGCCGGGACACTTTTCCTTAGCTTTTGCACTCAAGGCTCTCCTTCTACCGCCTGAGCCACAACTCCACTTTTGGTGGTTAAGTGGAAGTCTTAGAGACTTTCCTGCCTGAGCTGGCTTCAAATTGTGATCCTCAGATCTCAGCCCCCAGAGTAACTAGGATTACAGGCATGAGCCACCAGTGCCCGGCTCTCTCCTGCCTTGGGGCTGTTCCTCTCCTGGACAGGACTCTACCTCTTACTCCCACGTGGCAGCCTTTCCCCACAGCCTCTGCCCCGGCCCACACTTCTGGTCTCATATCCCTCCCGTCTGCCCATGCACGCCTCCCCCTCTAGGTAGGCCCGGGCTGTCCCTCAAGACACTGCTTGCATCTCCTTCCTGAACTCCATGTGTAACAGGTGAATGATGGCCAAGTTGAGGGAGCCTTAAATCATCATAAAAAGCATGTCCTCTGCTGGGAATAATGGCTGGGAGGGGGGAGGGAAGGAGAGAGAGGCGGCCCTGTTCGGCTGGAACTCACGGGGGGGGGGGGGTGATGTCACTCGTGGGCTCCCAAGAGGCTTGGGACCAGCAGCCTCAGTCCCACCTAGGCATTACAGGGACCCCCTCCTCTCCTGGGGGGTGGGCAGGATCTTGTCCAGAGCCAGGTTTGGATTTTGATTCTTTCTGGAATGTTCTTCCTAACATTGGTTCCTACCTATTGAAAGAAACCACCCCTCCACCTCCCTGGAAGAGGGCCTGGGTGCCTCGTATTGTGAATCGTGGCTAGTCTGGGACAGCTCTGTCCCTGTTGCCCTGAAGGGCACTTTCAGCCTGATGCTTGCTGGTATACAGTGTCATCCACACACTCCTTCAGCAGCGCTGGGCTGTGCCTGGCCCAGGCCCTGGGCACTGGCCACGCAGCCAGAGCGGTCCCCGCTGTGCCTCCACGGTGCTCCGGTCAGATGGAAGAGGCAGATGCCCTGATCCTAAGTCAAGCCGTTATTTGCTGCTGTTTTACGACAGCCAGGGGGAAAGACAAGCGCGCCTATGACATCATCTACCTCGAGGGAGCTTTGGGGAGATGGAAGTGTCCAGCAGGTGGGAAACAGGAGTCACACACATCATGAGTGCCACAAACTGAGCTAAGTGCCATGAACAAGAACAGAGAATGAGCAAGGCTCAACAGATACCAAAACTTATGTTGAGCCAGCTGTGATGACACACACTTGAAATCCCAGCATTTGGAAGGCAGAGGCAAGCAGGGTGAGGCCAGCCTGGGCCTACAGCAGAGCCTGTCTCACAAAAGTCCAAGGGCTATGAGCCAGGTCATGCCTCTACTCCTAGCTACTCAGGAGGCTGAGATCTGAGATCACCGTTCAAAGCCAGCCAGGGCAGGACAAGTCCTTGAGACTATCTCCAGTCCACCACCAAGAAGAAGTTGGAAGAGTGGCTCAAGCAGTAGAGCACTGGCTATGAGTGAAAAAGCCAACAGTGCAAGAGCACAAGGCCCTGGGTTCAAGCCCCAGCACCTGCACACACAAAAAATTAAAATTATGATGGGTGCCGGTGGCTCACACCTGTCATCCTAGCCACTCAGGAGGCTGAGATCTGAGGATCGAGGTTCAAAGCCAGTCTGGGCAGGAAAGTCTGTCCATGAGACTCTTTATCTCCAATAAACCAGCAAGAAACCGGAAGTGGTGCTGTGGCTCAAGTGGTAGAGCGCTAGCCTTGAGCTGAAGAGCCGAGGGACAGCGCCCAGGCCCAGAGTTCAAGCCTCAAGACCGAAAAAAAGAAAAATAAAAAAAGAAAAAGAAAAAGAAAGCTATCAAATGTAGATCTTCAGCCCTGAAATTCCAGAATCTTGAGTTGAATAAACCATTTTCTTTATATATTACCCGGTCCTAGGAAGTGGCACTGTGGCTCAAGTGGTAGATCGCTAGCCTTGAGCAGAAAAAGCTCAGGAACAGCATCCAGGACCTGAGTTCAAGCCCCAGGACTGGTATAAAGCAAACAACAAAAGACATAAATCAATTCCTGAAAGACCAAACATTTGCACAGTGAGACCAAAGGAGGATATTCACAGGAGTGGGTGACAAAGGCTCAATAGCTATGTATATATGATCATATAAAAAGTATTACCCAGTTAAGCTGGATGCTGGTGGCTGACGTCTGTGATCTTAGCTACTCAGGAGGCTAAGATCTGAGGATCATGGTTCAAAGCCAGCCCAGGCAGGAAAAGTCCATGAGACTTTTACCTCTAATTAACCACCAGAAAACTGGAAGTGGTGCTGTGGCTCAAGTGGTAGAACACTTGCCTTGAGCTGAAGAGATCAGGGACATTGACCAGGCCCAGAGTTCAAGCCCCACAACCGACAAAAATAAAATAAAATAAAATAAAATTACCCAGTCTGTGGTTTCAGTCATAGCAACAACAACAAATGAATGAAAAACAAGGGCATTACCAAACAGGTGCGGGAAGAGGAAGACTGCTGGAGAACCCAGTGGCCAGGCCTTGTCTGGACTGAGTAGGAGTTTAGGCCTGGGAGGGGGAGGCGCATGGAGGAGCCTTTGAGTGGGAGGGGCTCAGTGGCTGGGAGCAGGGTGGGGCGGGCCCTGAACTGGCCCTGTGGGTCTGCTCCTGCCCTGCTCCTCTTCCCCAGGCCAGTGGCTCAGTTCAGCCCTTTCTTGCCACCCAGCCTGCTCTCAGGGTTCACCCTGGGGAGTTGCTGGCCTCCTCCTTCTTGGCTTTCTCCCATCTGTGCCCTTGACCTGTAGCCCCTGCTCTGAAGACCTTCTCTCCTGGGCCGGAGACATCGTCCTGCATCTCCCCAGAGCTCTGCCCTGGGGCCTGCCTCCCACTCTTGACCTTGACCAGAGAGAAGCTTCATCTCTCTGTGTGGCATCCGGGGAAAGTTAAGTGCAGAATGCAGTTGGGACTTGAGTCAGAAAAGCTGCTGGAAGTTTCTGGTGTGGGCTGGTTTGCCAGCCAGGTGTCCCTGGAACGGTGCACAGAGCCAGCCCACCCACGGGCCACATGTTCACGAATCCATACAAACGGCCCTGAATATATTGGGGATCACCAGGGATCCCAGGGCTGGGAGGGGCACACGGGGGGCCCAGGTATGATCTGTGATTTTTCTGGCATCCAGTGACCCTGGAAACCTTGAGGACTATGATCTCCAACTGAGGTCCCAGAGATGGGGACAGGAAGTCTCTTGGGTTGAAGTTGGGGCTAGGGGTCCCCCTCCACAGGAGGCTGAGCAGCCTGAGGAGGAGGTCAGGGCCCTGCCATTGCTCATCCCAGACCACTGGCCCAGAACAGCTTGTGTGCCTGACACAGAGACTAATAAGGTCCCTGATGCCTACTGGCCATTGGGGATACCCTGTCACCCCTACCCCGACCTGAACAGCTCCCAATGAGGCCAAGAGGGGCATAGGCTCAGCTGATAACGGTCTGATAATGGCAAATCTAGTGTCACAACACTTTACAGTGTATTTCTTGGGTCTTCAACTGGACTTTCACACTACCCACTGAAAGTCTGTGGTGTCCCCGTTCATAGAAGAGCCAGGTGCTGGTGGCTATACCTGTAACCCAAGCTACTCAAGAGGCTGAGATCTGAAGACTGAGATTCAAAGCCAGTCCAGGCAGGAAAGTCTATGAGTCTCTTACCTCCAATTAACCATCAAAAAAGCCAGGAGTGAAGCTGTGGCATAGATGGTAGAGTGTCAGCTTTTTTTTTGTTGTTGGTCATGTGGCTTGAATTCTGGGCCTGGGCGCTGTCCCTCAGCTCTTCAGCTCAAGGCTAGCGCTCTACCACCTCACCTACAGCGCCACTTCCAGCTTTTTCTGCTTATGTGGTGCTGAGGAGTCAAACCCAGGGCCTCATGCATGCAAGGCCAGCACTCTACCACTAAGCCACCTTACCAGCCTGAGTGCCGGTCTTGAGTGAAAAAACTAAGGGATAGGTCTTAGGCCCTGAGTTCCAATCCCAGTACTGGGGTCCATGCACACACATGCATGCACATACATGTACATGTACACACACATGCACACGAGCGCACGTGCGCGTGCGCGCGCACACACACTAGAAGTGCAGTGAGGCTGGGACAGTATTTAGAGTTGCCAGCTGGCAGGCAGTGAACTGGTGAGAAGCCACGGTTTCCTGGAGAGGGCAGTGGGTAGCCGGGTACATGGGTAGCCGTGGTGACCAGGATGGGGAGGCGGGACCAGAGTGACCTTGGCTGTCTATTGGAAGGAAGGACATGCACCGCTCTGCAGGATGCTGTGTGGGTTCGTGCTGCTCTGGGAGCTGGGGCTTGTCTCAAGGTAACTTGCACGATCCTCATTGCTGAGCAGGTCCCTGCGTGGGATCAGCCCACAGGTCTAGTTCTGTCCTGGATGGTGTTGTCACTCTCTCACTGCTCATCTGTGTCCTCATGAAGTACACAGCACCCAAGCACTAAGCCAATGTTTGTCAACTCAAAAATTGATTTATCTACCTCTCATAGCTGACTGTCCCATGGCCCCGGATTATAGTCCTTTGCTGGTGCTCTATTCCTCCTGGGATGAAAGTCAGACTCCCCTAGGCTTGTTCAAGACCTTGCACACATACCAGACCTGGCTGACTTCAGCCATCTTGTCCCCCACTCCTTGTCATAGAGTTTTCCCCTTTCCTAGCATGGTGCTTACAGGCTGCAAAGAGTTCCTCCTGCTTGGGGTTGGGAAGGTGGCTCAGTGGTAGAGCGCTTGCCTTGAATGCATGTGGCCCTGGGTTCAATTCCTCAGCACCACATAGACAGAAAAAGCCAGAAGTGGCGCTGTGGGTCAAGTGGTAGAGAGCTAGCCTTGAGCTGAAGAGCTGAGGGACAGCATCCAGGCCCAGAGGTCAAGCCCCAGGACCAAAAAAGAGTTCCTCCTGCTGTCTTGCCTGGAACCTTCTTTCTGATTCTCCAAAAGCCACTGCCCCTGGGAAGCTGTGTAGCAGGTCCTGACTGAGACCTTGTGTGTGTCACACAAGATTCGTTTCAGCAAGATCCCACTAAGCTACGAGGGTGCAGGCGCCTGTGTTTTGCCAGGGAGAAGTTCACCATGGCCTGATTCACTTGTGGTCCTCAAACGGCAGTCAGCATACATCGGACTTCCACCAATATTCCATAAACCACGTGGCGAAGCAAGTTACCTTCCATCGCTGGATAGAATATCACATGGCTATTCAAACCACAATTACGAAGGTGACATTTTGAGATCTGCCAAATAGAGCTCTGCCAGTGCCATCCCCCGCACTGGGGGGCTCTGAGTGTCTGCTGGGTACCAACCCCGTGCCTGACAGGGGTGGGGGGGACGGGGGGGGTCAGAAGAGGAGAAAGACACGCTCGTAATTTCCAAGCCACATGCCACCTGACGCCTAGAGGGATGACGGAGCCCCCCCCTCCATGTCCATCTGGGGGTCTGGAAGGCGGAATGGGAAACGCAGCTCTGTAAAAAATTATAGCCATCTCTGCATGGACCAGCCTGGAAGGGAGCAGAGGAAAGGAGTTGTTGACGCCACAGGGCGGTGGCATGGTGGCTGATTTTTTCCTTCCTTTATTGTCGGTATAATGCTGTTTGGGCAATAAATAAAAATTGGGAGGAAAAAAAAATAGCTGTTTGGTGAACGGAGCAGAAACCCAGAGAAGGAAGGAAAGGTGGCGGGAGGTGAGGTGGGAGAGGTAGGAAAGGTGAAGTTTCCAGGGCTCACAGAGGGGCTGGAAGTGGCAGCCCCAGGCAAGACTGACTCTGGGCAAGACGGGGAGGGAGGGACTGGTGTCTGTGGGGACATTTGTCCCCCAGCAGGGACCTGGGGGAGCATCCTGAGGGTAAGTGGTCCCCAAGAAGTCCAGAAGAACAAATAGTGAAGAGCAGGGTGGGCTGGGCTGCTGGAAGGTTCTGACACAAGTCTGGAGTTGGGATAGTGGAGTGGGTCTGCAGAGAAGGGCTCTAGCTGAGGGCGTGGAGTCTGGGAGCGGACCTGAGCATTGCTGAGGCTTCTGGGCAGAAGCAGAGTCACTCAGAGCAGCCCTCCAGGAGAAGGGAAGCCAGGAAGGGATACTGAGCTCTGGAACAAGGGGATGGATGAGGTCTGACAGGGCAGGTGAGTCTGGGTGGGCAGATAGAGCGGTTCCTAAGGTCCTCCAAACAATGCCTGGAACTTTCCAGGCTACCAGGGTGGGGCTGGTCTTGTCTACCCACTTCCTGACATCCCCCCCACATACAACAGGTGCAGACCCCAATGGGTGCCAGGGCTGCCAGCCACGTTCCCATTTGAGGTCTCTGCCACCTTTCGGGCCAACACTGGAGCCAAGTCCTTGCTGCTCCCATTTTACAGTCCGGACACTGAGGCTTGGCCAGGTGAAATAACTCACCCAAGGTCGTGGTCAGGTGGGGAGGGGGGGGGGCTGGCATCCGACCCGGGCGCCCCTGTGCGCAGAGGAAACCCAGGGATCTAAGGGCTCAGATGGGGAGCAGCAGGCGAGGGGAGCCTGTGGCGAGGAAGAGGTGCCGGGCAGCCTTCGGAGGAGGCGGTGGGTACCTGTTTATGAATGAATGCATAGGTGGACAGATGAATGAATGAATGAATGGATGGGCAGAGAGGAGGGGCAGCGCGTGATCCAGGCCTCCCCCCCACTGGAGGCTGGCTTCGGGAGACTCCCTTCCCCCACTCTCTGGGGACCTGGCTCCCCAACTCGAGTCCCCCCTCCGCTCCCCCCGCCCCCCGTCATTTCAGCGGAGGGACGAGGACGGGGGCGCGGAGGCCGCGGCTCTCGGCTGGGCCGGAGTCCCCCGCGCGGCGGCGCAGCCTCCCGCGCCGGTCCCGCCGGCCAGTGCGCAGCGCGGCGCCCCCGCCCCGCCGCCTCCCCTCCCCTCCCCGCCCGCCGCCGCCTCCCCTCCTCCCCCTCCCCGCTCCGCTCCGCTCCGCGCCTGCACGCACCGCCCCGCCGCCGCCGCGAGGGGAGAGGCGGCCGCGCAGCCTGGTTCCCCGCGCCCTGCTCGCCGCCGCCGCCGCTGCCGCCGCCGCTCGCGCGGGCACCGCCGCTGCCCTCGCCCCGCCGAGCGCCTCCGCCCGGGCTCACGCACCCCGCCGCCGCCGCCGCCGCCGCCAGGCGCAACCCCGCGCGCTCCTCCCGCGGCTCCGCCGGGCGCCCGAGCCGGGCAGATGCGCCGCCGCCGCGCGCCCCCCGCCCCGGGCCCGCCGCCGAGCTCCGCCGCGCGCCGGGGGCGCCTCTCCCGGGCCCCCCTGGGCGCCCTCCGGCTCCGGTTCCCGCCCGCCCCTTGGAATAACCCCTGAGGCTCCAGCGTCGCCGCAAAGTTTCCCGAGGAGACCCGCCTCCCGGCCCCGGCGCAGGTAAGCGGGCGCGCCGCCCGGGGCGGGGGCCGGGCCGGGCCGCGGGGCCGGGACGGGGGCGCGGGGCTCGGGCGCGCGGCGGGGAGCCAGCGGCCCCGGCGGTGCCCCGGCGCGGCGGCGGGGAACGCGCCGCCCTCGGGCTTGGATGCGGGGTCCGGGGGGGGGGGGGCTCCGGGCGCCCGGGGAGCTGGCTCCGCCGCGGGGAGGCGCGGGGTTCGCGGCCGGTGGCTCCGCTCCCGGGAGCAGAGGCTGGAAAGGGCGGGGGCGCGGCTGGCGCGGGGTCCGAGCCGGGCCCGCAGGCGGCCGGGGGGCGGGGGGCGCCCGGCCCGGCCAGGTCAGCCCTGGCTTTGGCCCTGCGCCCCGGCCCCGGAGGGCGGGCGAGGGGCGCGCGCGGCGCGGGCGGCGGGGCCGGGCCGGGCCGGGGCGCCGCGCTGGTCCCCGCCGCCGCGTGAGTCACGGTCAGAGCCCAGGTTTTTATTTTTAAACCGACTTCCAGGGGCACCAGCAGCCTCCAACTTCCCTCCCTGTGCGCGCTCCAGAGTCAGCCCCGCGCGGCCCGAGGCTGGGGCCGTGCCCTGGCGGCTGGAAGCGGGGGCCCGGTGTAGAGAGGATCTGGGGGTGCAGCCCCCCTCTCCTTTCTCCTCCCCCCCCCCCGCAGCTCTCAAGACAGCGAAGCAACAGACCGAGCGCTGGCCCCTCCTCGCGGGAACCGGAGGCCCAGGGGCGGGGGGCTGGGGAGCGCCGTTGCCCAGCTGCAGGGAGCCGGGGCTGATCAGAGCTCTCAGAGGAGGAGAAAGTTGTGAAGCCGGCGACATCAGGGAGCTGGCCCAGGCTTCCCGGGGGGGGGGCTCCCCGAGAGAGGTCCCGGGCTCTCTAGGGGCGTGTGGTTTATGAGAGAATGAAGCCCAGCTTGGTGGGGGGGAGGGTGCCAGGCACCCCCCAGGCCCAAGCTGGAGCACTGTTGGGAATGAATTAAGTCAAGGCAGGAGAGATGGGGTGGGGGGTGTTGACCCAGACTCCCCTTCACTGCCATCCTCGCAGCTTCTAGAGGAGGGAGACAGCCCCACCCTTTCTCCCCCTCCCCTCCCCTCCCCAGGTGGCCCTGGAGTTGGGAAAGAAAGCTGCTTGCTTGGGGGCAAACAGAGCTTGGCAGGACTCAGGATGCTTCTGGTAGAGGGGTGTGGGCTGGGTACCCCCTCTCTGCCCCGTGTGGGGAGGGGGGCACAGCCTGCTGGGGGCTCCAGGATCAGGTTTCTGGAGTTGAAAGCCAACTGCGTCTCTTCCTGCCAGCTCCAGGAGGAGAGGCGCAAACATCACCTGTCAGCTGGTGCCGGCTCGGGCTCCGTGGGCGACTGTGCAGGGCTTCCTCAGAAGGTTTAAAATGGAAATGGCCTGAGCTGCCAGGGCAGTGACTAGGAGGGGACGCTGCGCAGCTGGGCTGGCAGGGCAGGGTCCCTGGGAGGTCTGGGGGGCTGGAGGAGCTGAGGAGGGGCTGAGGCGCTGCCACCCCGGGCTGAAGGGTCAGCCAGGGGCTGATCTTAGGGGAAGGAAGGCAGACAGGTACAGGTGTGTGTGTGTGTGTGTGTGTGTGTGTGTGTGTGTGTGTGTGTGTGTGTGTGTGTGTGTGTGTGTGTGTGTGTGTGTGTGTGTGTGTGTGTGTGTGTGTGTGTGTGTGTGTGTGTGTGTGGTGGAGGGTAGGTGTTTGTGTGTGTCTACTGCATCCTGAGTTCTCAAGCAGGCACAGACAAATCCAAAGGAAACAAAACCCCCAAACCCCAAACCCTTCCAGCAGTTTTGACCCGGCAGGTCAGCTGCGCTCAGCAGCCCACGTCCCTAGGCAGATGCAGCAGACGTCCCCTAGACCCAGTCTATGTGCCTGCCTGCACCCATGCGTCCGTACTCTGCCATTTACTAGTTACAAGTCCTTCTGCCTTTCGGTGCCTCAGTTTCCCTTAGTAAAACAGCTGTACTTGTACTGGCCTCCTGGGCCTCAGCTAGGGGTGCATACTGCTTTGTGACATGCATTTGTGTTTGGTACATGTCCTGACCGGTCCAGCTCCTGGGCTGAGAAGGAGTCCTGCAGGGCTAAGGACCTGTAGAAACCATGAGAAGTTGCGGGGTGGGGGGGAGTGGAGGGGTTGGTGTCAGATTCCCCTAACTAGCCATACCCTCTGTATCCCCCTCCTGAGGAAGGCCCTCTGGAAGATCTGCCTGGTTTGTTTCTAAGGAGGTGGAGGGGAGGGGGTGCTGCTACTGCGTCGTGCCACAGGCCACTAAGGCTGCCCAGGGAAGGCGTTGGCCCATGGACTCGGCTCTGTGCAGACTGAGTAGGCAAGCCGCTGTCACCTGCTGCGTGAGCTGGGTCTGCAGCCTCTCCTGGGGAATCCCCAGTCCCTGCCTGCATGCGAGGGTCCAGCAGCCATCCCAGCCTGTGAGGACGGTTGGGCACTGGATTCACAGTGAGACAGGGCCTGGAGCCCCAGGTGTGGAGGGACAGAGAGGCAGGCCTGGGTCTGGCTGACTGCAGGCAGGCAAGAGGCTCAAGTCAGAGGCTCTGGCCACTCCCGAGGGTACAGGGAGACAACAAAGCCCCAGGGGCCAGCTGGGTACAGCTGCCTTGGTGCAGGCTGGCAGGGCACAGGCAGAGAGGCAGGGAAAGCTGGTCAGGGGCAGATGGGTGGCCCAACTACATGTCCCTTGGGAGCTAGGTACCTACAACCCAGCCAGCCAGACTGCTGCCTCACAGTTAGGGCTGGAGAGCAAGCTGATTTCGGAGGTGGACTCTGTCTGGGGCTGCGCGAAGGGGTGTCTGGCTGGGCCGGCCTTCCTGCCTCAAGGTCTGGAGATAGTGGCAAACCCCTCACCAGTGGACTGTGTTCCTGGGATGTCGTCCTAGGTCCTCAGGACTTGTGGTTCCTGGGGAGGGTGACTTCTGCCTGGCTGATGACCTTCAGCAAGTCATTGGACCTCCTAGGACCTCAGTTTTCTCATCTGTAAAGAGTATCAGGACCTGCCTGGGGAGCACTAGCAGGCTATGCCTGCACGATTTCTTCCTCTCCCTCTCTCCCCTTCCTTCCTTCTCTCCCTCTCCCATTCCTTCTCCCTCTCCCTCTCCCCTTCCCCCCCTCTTTCTTGTGGCAGTCCAGGAGCTTGAACTCAGGGCCTGAACACTGTCCCTGAGCTTTTTTTTGCTCAAGGCTAGCACCCTACCACTTGAGCCAGCTCTACTTTACAGTTTTTTGGTGATTAATTGGAGATAAAGAGTCTCACGGACTTTCCTGCCTGAGCTGGCTTTGAACCTAGATCCTCAGCTCGCAGCCTCCTGAGGAGCTAGGATTATAGAGGTGAACCCCTGCACCGCCACCCTTCACCTGGCCCCGCCAGGTTTCTGGCACAGAGTCCATGCCTAGCATTGCAGGGCTGGAGCGGTTCATTCTGGGCTGGGGTTTTCAGCTTCTTCAGGCTGTGGGGTAGCAGGAAAGGACAGACCCATAGTCCCAGACCAGCTCTAGTGCCCATTTCCCATGGGATCTCACTCCTGTGGTAGAAGCCCTCGGGGCCAGCATCTGGCCCCAAGCCACAGTGGGGAGGTCCAAAAGCAACTGGGCTGAGTAGGAAGGGTTCTTCCTCTAGGTCGCTGATAGGTTGTAAGAGGAGTGTGGGCGGAGCCAGTGTTCAGGTACAGCACGGGTGTGGGAGAGCCTGGGAGCCTGGGGCAGGTGCAGGCCTCCGTCCTGGCTGCTGGCACGGTCCTCAGTGTGTGATGGCAGCGTGCCCCTCCCTGAAACCTGGGTTGTCTTCCCTGACAACCAGGGAAGCCAGCCCGCTCTGCCTGTGGTCTGGGCACAAGGCAACTACATCCTGTCTCATGCCATGAGTGGTCACCCTGTCCTGGTGGAGGGGGGAAGGGACAGGGCCCAGGGTGCCTCCCCATCTTGGCTGGCCTGGCATTCCCCGGCAGCAGCTGGCGCACAGAGGGTTCCTGGGCTGGCCGTGTCTGTGCAGGCCTGTGTTTGCCTGTGAGCCCAGTGGATCCTGTTTACCGCCGCCTGCCTGCGGCCCCTAGAGCCTTGCTGGTCCCCAGGGTCAGCGGCTCTGCAGATGATGTCAGGATTTGGGGGCCTCTACTCGCTTTGTGGAAGATGCCTGCTGGGTTTGCCACAGCCTCAGCAGGGCGCTTGTGTGCTGCCTGCCCGCCGCTCAGGAGCCAGGCCAGCCGGGAGGACTGGGAAGAGGAGGGGAGGTCAGGACCCTGGAGGAGCCCACCCAGCATCCCCAGCAACCTTTTCTTCTGCCTTCCCCTCTTCTACAGCTGTCACTCATTCATTCATTCACTCACTCATTCATTCTCTTACTCATTCACTCACTTACTACTCAGGAGAGCTGTGAGTAGGAACTGTTGGCATAGCGCTGGGCTCGGGGAGGACAGGAGAGCGCAGAACAAAAGCAGCTTCTCTGTAGACTGCAGAAGGGACAGAGGGGCTGTGTATAGGACACCCCCCTCCCCACAAGTGTGTGGGGTACTGGAGGAGAAGAGGGCACGAGGCCCCAGAAGGGTCTGAACAGGGACCATTTGGAGCCAGTGGCGGTCTTTGCAGGTCTCTGCTGGCCTGTCCATCCCATCTATCTCAGGATGTCTGGGCTGGGCCACTCCCAGCCTGAGGACCCTCCAGGTGGCACTGAGCGTCCCTGGGAGGGCAGGTTTCCTGTTCCCAGGAGCACAGTCAGCTTGACCCACATTCTGAGGGGCTGCCTAGAGTTTACTGGCCTTGCTGGTAACAGGCGTGGTGGGCCTCGTGTGGACCCCTTGTGAATGAACGCTGCCTATTGGGAGAAGGGATTGTGGACCAGGATGCAGGGCTGGAGGATGGCAGAAGGAAAATGGAGCAAGGGCTGGGTATCTCAGAGGCAGGAGGACTCAGCTGTACGGGGCTCGGCTAACCACTAGGGGACACTGCCTCCCAGGCAGAGTGTGGAACCCAGGCATCCGGCGCGGCGGGCTGCGCGGCGTGGGTGGCAGCGGCTGGGCCGGGGCAGGAGGGCTTTGTACTTCATTAAAACCAGGGCTGTGGTTGGGATGGTGAGCCGAGGCCCCAGTCCTGGCTAGACCTGCCTTCATCGCTGCCGAGAAGCAGTTCCATGGCAGTATTTTTTCACTGCCTTTCCCCTCCTTCTGCCTGAATTAATCGTTGGCACCAGATTACAACAGATTTAGCAAACGGGGGGGGGGGGGAGGGAGGGAGAGTCAGGAGAGAGAAGGGGGGGATGACTTCGGAGGAGATGGCATTTATCTACAGAAGCAAATTGCTCTTGTCGAACCCGTCCCCCAAGGCGCCCCCCCCCACCAACTCCAGTGATGCCTGGGAAATGCTACTCAGGAAAATGCCCTCAAAATCGCTGCTGGGTGCCGGCGCCAGGATGGGCTTTTCCTGGCGGTTGTTTGCCAAGGGCTGCTTGCTGGAGTAGAGGGAGGAGGGCAAGGTCGTGGAGAGCCTGGGGAATGGAGGGCACCTGGGCATCAGTGAGGACAGCAGTGATGGAGGAGGACAGGGTCCTGCGTTTGGGGATGCAGCCCTGATCCGGCTTGTGCTTAGGGCAGGGTGGATGGAAAATTGGATGGATGGAAGGATAGATGGATGATGGAGGGAGGGAGGGAGGGAGGGAGGGATAGATGGGTGGGGGGTGTGCATATGGATGGATGGGTGCCTAGCCTCCTTAGGGGTGATCATGAGACAGTGGAAGGTCTGATCTGGTTATAGTGGAGACGCCTCTGGACTGAGCCGTCCCAGGTCCTGAATCAGAGGTGGAGACCTGTCCAGCGGCTGCCTGCTGGCTTTTCTGGAATGGCTGTGACTTAAGCCCCCCTGTGCCAGGGGCCTGGCAGATGACAGAGGATCATGGAAGTTCAGCTAAGCTTCTAAAGACATAGAGTCTAGTTAAAATGCAGGGTGGGGCCCCTTCCCCCAGACGGAGCTCAGGTTTAATGGAGTCACACAGGCGGAGAACCCCCCCCCCCCCTTGCTCACTCTCTCAGGACAGTGGTGTAAACCGTGCTTGCACTCCCCGGATGTAACTGCACACATACTCTGGCACACTCGGGCTCATGCAGCAGAGAGGGGGTTTTGAGGAGAGCTGGCGGGGGTCTTGGAAACCTCACTGAGGCTACAGCCCCATAGGTTGCTCACTTCACCCAGCCCTAGTGGGACTCCTCATGCCTCAGTTTCCCTGCTGGACAAGGATTGGACAGACCACAAGATCTGTAGTGTTCCAACAGTACCATCCATGACTTAAGGACTCAGAGCCCTGCCAGGACTCTCCCAGGCTTGGACTAATGAGGGGCTGGGCAGTACCACACCCCAGATTCTAGTGTCTTTGGGCTGTACCACTGTTAGGCTTGACTTCATTCCCCTGAGAGGGAGCGGGAGGGAGGGCACGGGGCAGAGGTAAACTTGATCCAAGGTCATGTGGGAGTCTCCAATACCAGGGAGCAGGGCTCCGGGGGGCCACAGTGGAAGGCTCTGGAGGCCCTTGGCCTTGGAGTAATCAGCCCAGTGCCCTGGGCACTCCACTCCCCCTCTCAGTACCTCAGTCTCCAAGCCAGTGAAGCGGGTAGACAGATGGCAGGTCTAGGGAGAGAGAAGGCATGGGAGGGTGTGGCAGGAACCAGTGAGCTACGGCCCTGAGATGTAGACTGCCCCAGGCCCTGGGGACCCGCTCTAAGGTGCACTCCCCCCCCCCAGCCTCTCGGGTGTCTGTAGGGCTTCTGGGGGCTGGGGCACAGCAGTTCGTGTGTGTGTGTGTGTGTGTGTGTGTGTGTGTGTGTGTGTGTGTGTGTGTGTGTGTGTGTGTGTGTGTGTGTGTGTGTGTGTGTGTGGTGGATCCAGGAAGGGGGGCACTAAATTGATGTCATGCAGAAGCAGGTGGGGGGTGTGAGTACCTGGGGGGGAGGGGAGGAACTGAACTCCTGAGAGCTTTGGAAAGCCGTGGGGACTAGGAGATAGCAGAGGGGAAGAGGAGTTGGGGCCACTTGTGGGAAGGCCGGCAGGCGGGCGTGGGCTGGGCCAGGTGGGATGCCATTGGGTCTACAGGGCCCTGCCTGTGTCCTGGGCTTCAGCCATCAGGGTGACTTTATTCCTACTGCACACACTCAGCCCGAGAGGGTGGCAGAGGCGCTCACAGATGCTATTATTGAGTGCTGACTGCATACACCGCATAGTTCCTGGGATGCCAGAGCCTGTTTCACAGAGGAGAAAACCGAGCCTCAGACACACAGTACCCCGACCTGGGTCCCACAGGCAGGACGCGGCATCTCGCGCCACATGCTCCTACCAGCTCCTCGGTGCACAGGAGAAGGAGGAGGAGGCTTTTCTCCTGCAGCCACACCATGGCCTGCACTTGCCATGGGGATGGCAGCTGGGGGTGCCCCAGCAGGCTTTGTGGGGGAGATGCTATGGTGGTCTTGATTTTATCCCAGGAAAATATCCTGGGATAAACTGAGGCACAGAGTAGTTGAAATGACTTGCCTGAGATCACGCAAGAGGTAGGGGAGCCACCTCCTGGTTCATCGCCGTGCAGTTGGTCCAAGGCTGTCTGGGCTCCCTTACAGAACAGAAAGGGAAACTGAGGCATACAGCTGAATGGAGGACCCAAAGCTTTGGTTTCTCCTTTGTTTCTCTGTGACCGTGCCTTGCTCAGAGCCCTAGATCTGATCTCCTTTCCTGAGTCCCCACGGTGGGTGGGCCTAGTGCTGGCCTTCGTGCCAGGCCACATACCTCATCTAACACGCGTGGAAGGAGGCAGCAGGGCTGGCCTCACAGGGGAGCGGGGACAGCCTTGCAGAGATGTGGCCATCAGAGGAGGTCTGGCCTGGAGGGCAGGGGGAGGGGTGAGGGAGGCATGTGCTCTGCCTGCCGTGTCCCCTGGCTCGTGACGTCAGTAGGTGGTCCCACTGGGCTGCGTTGCCCACTGGAGCTTTGGGGAGGAGCTGGGCTGGTGCTGGGCAGGCGAGGGGGCCCTGGAGGGCGCTGGCGGCCTGCAGTCACAGAGCAATCTCCATTAGGGCGGTGAGCGAGTGGCTGCAGCTCCTGGAATCCTATTAAAAGCTTTTTCATTGTTCCCTGCGATCTGCTCCGCTCCGCCGGGACCTAGGCACGTTGATAATTTATTTGTGGAAGGGAAAGGGGTGAGGAACTCAGGAGAGGTGTGTGTGTGTGGCGGGGAGGGGGGGCAGTGTCATTATTTACCCGGCAGTTTCTACCAGCCCAGGCTGGCCAGGAACATCTCTAGAGGGGACAGAACCCCCCCCAGCCAGTCTCACTGATGGCTCAGTGGTGTGTGTGTGTGTGTGTGTGTGTGCGCGCGCGCATGCATGCACACGCGAGTGCTGCCAAGGCCTCTTGCTGCCTAGACTGTGGCTCCAGCCTGGGCACGGGTCATGGAATTGGCAGCCTCGCCTGAGTTCTGAGGCTGAAGGCTCCTAGGATTCCTGGAGCAGCATGTACGCGTACGGGGCGGGGGGGAGGACAAGGCGGGGCGGGGGGCGCATCACCATCCTGCAGCTGGTCAGTGGTGTGCAAATCCACACAACCCTGAATACCAAAAGCTCAAGGCACCACCTCTCTGAGGGGTGGGGAGGAATCCAGAGCTAATACTGCCAGAAGGGCAGGGATGGGGTGGGGTGGGGGGCGGGCAGTGCCCAAGCCCTGCCGTCACATGGCGTCACTCACAGAGTGTCCGTGAAACCCAGGGGCAGACCGGTCAGGGTCGAGCAGTGTCTTAAGTGGCTGGGACGGGTGGATGTGAAGCTCTGGTGGAACACGCTGCCATAGACCCCCCGAGTCTCCTCAACCCCAGCCTCCAGTTCCCAAGTGAAGAAGCCCCAGGAGGGGGGGGTGGGCCACCCAGGGCAGAACCTTCCAAACAGAGCTCAGTGGTCAGCTGGGGACGTGGCTCAGTGGTCTGGCCCTAGGTTTCACCCCCAGCAGCACCTCCCCTCCCCCCCACAAAGTCTCAGTCATCATAGCAGCCTTTGACAGGTGAGGAAACCGAGGCTCAGAGAGGCAACTACATGGGGGCGGGGGGCGGGAGCGCGGAGCCAGGCCTGCAGTGTCCCCCAGCTAGCAGAGGCGCGCAGTAGATGGGACCCATGGGTCTGCTTGCTCTAAACCATAGTGGCAGCAAAGACGGGACACGGAATAGGAGCGCCCCCCCCCCATCCTTTTGCCCGGATAATGCCAGATGTTGTTGTTTTTTTAATGTCTAATGGAATCAAGGCACTCAGTGGCTCTGTGACCATCCGTTTCTGAAAAAATTGCAGTCCAAAGCCTTTGTCCTGGCATTTCAGACCTCCTTCAGCCTCATCTCCAGCTGGTCTGTGCCCCTCTGGCACGCTGGCCCTCAGCGTCTCACCCCTCAGCCCTCAAATGTGCGCCCCCTGGATCTGCAAACATCACGCCTCACCGCGCCTCCTACGTGCAGCCCTCCCTGACTGAGGGAAGGCCAGACTTCCCCCGGCCCTCCTGCAAGCCACTTGGCAGGCTCCACATTCAGATTTACACATCGTATATCTACCCACCTTACTGCCACTCCTCCGGCCCCAGACAGGTGCTGTTTAATCAGATTCACCAGTTCCTCCCACCCAAGGCTTCGGAGCTGAAGCATGCTCATAAATTACTTTCTCTGAACTGCAGCCTGGAGATGGGTGATATCAAGCCTGGTTTTTTTTTTTTTTTTTTTTTTTTGGTGCCAGTCCTGGGACTTAAACTCAGGGCCTGGGTACCGTCTCTGAGCATTTTTGCCCAAGGCTAGCATTCCACCTCTTGAGCCACAGCTCCACTGTCAGGCCTTTTGGTGGTTACTTGGAGATTCGAATCTCATGGGCTTTCCTTCCTGGGCTGGCATCAAACCTCAGATCAGGGGACTCACCCCGCTGCCCTGAGCCGAGACCCTCAGATCTCAGCCTCGAGTAGCTAAGATTATAGAAGCACCCAGCTACTTTCTTTGAGACAGAGTTTTGCTATGTGGCCCAGACTGACCTCGAACCCTATCCTTCTGGCTCTACCACTGAGTGCTGTGATTTCAGGAGTGCACCACTATACTTGGCTTCGTTTAGTCTTCACAGCGGCCCCTGTGTACTGGGAGCCTCCATTTTACAGATGAGGAAACTGACCCCAAGAGAGAGGGAATCAGAGAGGCAGAGCCCCAGGCCCAGGCCCTACCTGTGTGAAGACAGGGCTTTCCCAGACCACACACTCATCATGGCGGGTCATCACAGCCGAGACCCTGACTCTCCTGCCTGCGTGGGGGCCTAGCCTGGCATCCCCAGCGGAGCGTGGAGAGGCTGGGAGAGAGCACGCTCAGGAGCAGGGCTGGGCATGGGCCCTGCCCCCCACAGCAGCTGCCTCCCTTGCCCTGTGGCCTTGCAGACAGACAGGGCTTGTGAGAGCCGGGGGCCTTCAAGGAGAGTGAGGCTCCCGCCCACAGCTGCTCAAAGGCCTCTTTGTGGCAAGATGGCCGGCCATGGGCAGCTGGCCCACCAGAGGCAAAGACAGCCCGGCCTTTGTGCCAGCGCTGGTACCCCTGCCTTGACCTGGGGTCAGCAGGACAGAACCCCCTGTCTGTGGGAGACCGGGGTGTCCCGGGAAGGACTGTGCTGGACCTGCCCTTGGCCCAGGGTGGGCTCAGATGGCATGGCGGGGGACCCCAGGAGGCCCCAGTCACAGATCTAGCCATGAAGACAGAGGCCCCAGTTGTGTTGTGGCCCGAGTTGGGTTAATGGTCACCGTGGCAATGTCAGCAGTTCTAAGGACAGGGCTGCGGATAAACTGTCCACGCGCGCCTCGAGCCCTCACAGCAGCCCTGCAAGCGCAGCGGGGTGCGGTGCATGAACAGCTGTACCAGGTGCCAGAAGGATAGGAAACTCACCCAGTCACGACGCTAGGGCTGGAGTGGGGTCCCTTCCTGAGCACATCCTTTTTGTTGTTGTTTTGGTGATGCTAGGGTTTGAACTCAGATTCTCTACCACTTCAGCAACTCCCTTGCCCACGCCCCGTACCACTGAGCTATGCCCTCAACTCTTTTGTGTTTATTTTTGGAGATCTAGCCTCATTAACTTTTCACAGGCTGGTCTCAAACTTGTGATTCTTTCTCAGCCTCCCAAGTAGCTGGGATGACAGGCATGCACTATCTGGTCTGGAGTGTCTGAATTGCCATGTACTGCTACCAGGGCCTCCAAGTGTGCACAGCCACAGCTTTTCCTCATCTACCGTTCAGAGCTCTCAGCCACTGGCGTGACCCTCACTGCAGGACTGCAGTGGTAGAGGGGGGGTATCACCCCATTTTACAGCCAAGGAAACAGCACTCAGAGAGGTGGGCTTGGTGTGGTGAAACTGTTGCTTGTACTTTGTGGATGAGCCAGAATTTTTTTTTTTTTTTTTTTGGTCGGTCGTGGGGCTTGAACTCTGGGCCTGGGCGTTGTCCCTCAGCTCTTCAGCTCAAGGTGAGCGCACTACCACTTGAGCTTCAGCGCCACTTCCGGTTTTCTGGTGGTTTATTGGAGATAGGAGTCTCACGGTCTTTCCTGCCCAGGCTGGCTTTGAACCGCGATCCTCAGATCTCAGCCTCCTGAGTAGCTAGGATTACAGGCGTGAGCCACCAGCGCCCGGCTGAGCCATAATTTATAAGGGAGCATGGAGAGGATACAGGAACATGGCGAGGCCTCAGAACAAAAACTGAGGTGCTGGAGGCCTGAGCTACTCCCACTCTGGTAAGGACCTTTGTGTAGTGGGGAAGGTGGGGTGCAGGGTGCGGAACCGCGCGGGCGCAGGATCCCCGGGATGGAGCTCAGGGGGCAGAGAGCTCAGCTACCTTCTGCAGGGTGGGCTGCAGACCAGCAGTATGTTGCTGTTAAGCTCACCACCCTCTCTTGCTGGGCATGATCAGTTTCTCCCTCTGAAATGGGTGCAGAGGCTGTATGGCGTCCTCCGCAGAGAGCACTGGGGCTGGCTGCCCTGTGCTTCCTGCCCTCTCAGCCCCCTCCCTTCCAAGGCTCTTAGCCTTTCCCTGGAAAGCTTCTGAGCTGGTCTCCGTAGTCCTGGGGAAGAGGCCAAGCCTCCTCCAGAGCCCTTGCAGCCTGGGGACTGCTCTGTGCCAGCCCAAGTCTGAACGCTAGATTATAAATAACTAATGGTCTTAATATTAATAACGAGCAGCCTCATAAAATGATGGTGCGGGTGAGGGGTCGGCTTACTCTTCCCCAGCCTCTCCCCAGAGGCTGGGAAGCCAGGCTCTGGGCCCTTATGCCTCTGGGACAGCCAGGTGCAGGTTCCCACACCCTCCTCCACCCTGGCAGCGCCGTCTCCTCCCTTCCTGGGTGCCAGCCTGGAGTGCGAAGCAAGAGTTGATAACCCCATTGCCCATTAGAAGAGCTCTTACGGCTTCCACCCCAAGAGCATTGTTCTTCCTGCTAACCCTGCTATAAGAGCGCAGGCCACCCAGGGGCAGCGGGCAAGGCCAGCACAGGGCTGGCCTCCCCCAGTGTCTGCACCCGCCTGGCGTTCACTTTGCTGCAGTCACCAGTGTGACAGTGGTAATGCACCAGGACCTGGATTCTGGTCCCAGCTCTGCTGGTCCTAACCCTGTGTCCCTGGGCCCTTCTGCCTCTGTATGCTTTGTGCTTCAATCCCCTGGAGAGATTTGCCAGTCCTGCGCACAGTGAAGGTCACACATTTGGTGACTATAACCTAGCAGTGGAATCCTCCTGACCCTGTCTGTGCCCTGCTCTGTGCTGGGTTCTGATTGGCCTGGCCTAGGAGAATTCTAATAGGAAAGCCTGACAGGTGGGTGGGACTCAGGGTAAGCCCCGCCTTCGGTGAGCACCCAGGGCTCCACCTCCACCTGAGGACCCAGACCTAGGGGCAGGGTTTTGACTTACAAGAAAACTGGGCCTGGAAACCCTGAGGACTAACGGGGCCTGCTGTACCCCTAGGCCTTGCTTTCTGCACTTTCAAGGCCTCCTCAGGGTAGGCAGCTGAGCCTGATGCTTGGTGGTGACAGCTGCCCCCCCCCCCCCCCCCCCCCCCCCCCCCCCGCTGGAGCTGTTTGAGTGTCATCATTATAGGGCGGGGTGAGCCTTGCTCCGGAACTCAATCCTGCGCGGCAGAGCTGTCGGGCAGGCAGGCTAACAGCTGTTTGTGCAGAGACAGAATCTGTACAGGGCTGACAGACGGCTGTGCCTCCAACCGCTGCCGGCTCAGCATGGCCAGGCCTGCTGGCTGCCAGCTGCCAGCACCCGCCTAGGCCCACACAGAGCCGCTCCTGGGTTCTCTATCAGGGCTGAGGTTGGCTGGCCCCTCCTCCTCCCCCCAGAGGCTGGCCAGGCCACCCCCAGGCTCAGTTCATCCAGATGGGCCATCAGTTGGGCTACTGAGGCCCTTGGGTACCATGTATGTCAGGAAGCTGTGAATAGGGCCTATGGTTTTGGGGCTTATTGCCTGTCTCCCCCGCTTTTTCCCCCTGCCCTCTCCCCCCAGGGGACAAGGCCTAACTGGGCTGCTTTCACATGCCAGAAGCCATTCTGTCTTGAGGTCCTGTCTTTCTTTTCTGGAGGGCTAGAAGAGAGGTAGGGAGTGACTATGTTAAGTCTACTTGGTCCCTGAGCACTGTGTCATGTATTTGTGCCATTCCTGTGTGGACAGCTGAGGCGTGGGGGGGGGGGGGTTGCTCATGAACCTGGCTGGCATCTGAGGGAGGAAGCGGCAGAGACTCTCCCCCCTCCCCCAAGCAAATCCCACTTTAGAGGAAGCATCACTCTTCTCAGTAAGAAAGACCGACCTTGGGGCAGAAGATCGCTCCAGGCCAACTCCCTAGAGCCTCAGTCCTAACCTGGGAATGCTCAGATCCCATTGTTAAGGGTGGCAGGAAGCTTGTCTGGAAAGGAAACTTTCTGAGCTGTGAGGTCTTTAAAGACTGGAGGATTTGTGAGAATTATTCCCTGGGACTATGGAAGAGGCTTAATCATCAGCCTGTAGTAAGGTTCAGTCTCTGCTGAGGGTTGACAGGCTGGATGAGATGAGAACAGGATACCAACCTATACTTCTTATCCTCTGCCCTTAGCAGACATGACGAATCGACCCTAGCACTGCCTCCTGCTGAGCCTGGAAGAGCACACTGGGTAGAGGAACCTGCCTGGACCCCTTGGCTGCTGGTATTCTGTACATGAGGAACTGGAACTTGGGAGTGGCAAAGTAACCTACACAGCTTCTTAGCTCCGGGGGTAGAGCTAGGATTTGAACCTGACTCCAGAGCTTTGTGATCCTGGACCCTTTGTGATCCAAGGACCTTTTCCTTCTGTAGGCTCTTGACGTACAGTGCCAGCAGTGCCCCTGATGGAGCCCAGCGCTGCTCTGCCCAGCTCCCCGCCAAACAGGCACGGCGTGGCCTGCCTCAGCCTCCCCCTATGGCAGCCATCGTCCCTCTGGCCCAGTCACCTTTATTGGCTGCACCTTGCCTGTGCTCCGATCTAATTACAACACTTACAGTCTGAGCTCTTAACTGTAGCCAAGCAGTATTGTAACATGTGAATGTGGACCTTCTATTTCAGCCCACAGGGCCCATGGAGGGGTGTGTGAGCCAGCCAGAGGGCTAGGGGTCACCTGGCTGCCTCAGGCTGGGGGCTTCCTGGGTGCTGGGATAAGATACCGGGAGCTGAGGCTGGGCTGGCTGAGGACAGAGGTAGGTGAGACCCTTTCTCCATCTCTGGCTGCTCCTGCTCATTAGGAGGGAGTTCTGCTGGCTTTGAGGTTAGCCTTTTAATTAAGCCAATTAATTAGTGCCTTTAATGAAGCAGATTAACCAGGCCAGGCTCTGCATATGGGGGGCTATGGCAGCCCACACTTTCCTGCGGGTCTGGGTTTGGAGGTGGCTGCGAGGACAGGCGTCCGTCCCTTGGGGTGCTGAGGTGCTGGGCCAGGCTTCCCCATGGAGTATGACCAAGAACCCAGGGCTGTGGGAATGACCCCCAGCATAGTCTCCTTGGCACCCATGGGGGCCAGAACTGCCACAAAAGGGGACAGGGACCCTGGGCTGGGCACTGAGGGATCATAGTGCGGCCCTCAGCAGGTGCACTGTCTGTGGGAAGGAGCTTGAGTCCTCAGTTTCTCCTTCTCTTGCCCTGCTGGCTCTGGAGCTGCTGCTCTGCCCTGGCTGCTTCCAGCCCAGCGGGAGCAAAGCCTGTGACTGGTAAGGGCCCCGGAGCCCCGGGGTCTGCCCGAGGTCGCCGGGAGCTGCAGCAGAGCGGGGGATGCAGGGCCATGTCCCCCTGGGTTCCTTACCCAGCGTCCTACCCGCCCACCTCTGCTGGCACGGGGTCGGCTTCCCGCAGGCAGAACCACGCGGTTACATCTTCACACAGCGTTTCCTGTGCGCTAGGCACCATGCCGAGCTCTCTGCCCCGTGATCCTGTGATCTGCTCGGCTCCTCTCCAGCCGGGCTGGGGCAGGGAGGCTCTGGTCCTGTGGCAGGAGGAGACAGCTGTCACCTGAGCCTGGGACAGGGGATGAAGAGCCCAGCTTCTCCCAGACGAAGGAAGCCCACGGCTAGCCCAGGAAAGGGAGAGATGCCGGGGCTGAAAGAGAAGCAGGGGAAAGGAGATGCCCCTCCTCCTTGGAGACAGCTGTATGCCGTGTCCCCAGAAGCAGCGAGGATGCGCTAAGTCATGGCAGAGACAGTTGGCTCAAGCCATGACAGGAGAGATTTAGGTTAGACAGAGGAGGAACTGCCTGACAAGGAGGATTATTAACAAGTTTTCAAAGGCAGGAAGTGTCCCTCCCCCAGGAGTCTGTGCGCTCGGGGCTCTTCAGAAAATACACGTTCTACAAATTCAGGTGACACTTCCAGTAAATACCAACAGAGTGGCTGCTGGGTTCCCCGCAAAACAATCATTGGCAACCCTCCTCCCTTTCATCTCCTGTCTGCCCAGAGTCCCTGACAGCGTGCAGAATGGCAGCCTACGAGCAGCCTCGGGCGGCTCCATGGACCAGGGCAAGCCACCATCTGTGGGCCTCAGTTTCCTCATCTTTAAAATGGGCCAAGTGGGGGCTGGGAATGTGGCTCAGTGGTAGAGTGCTTGCCTAGCATGCACAAAGCCCTGGGTTCGATTCCTCAGTACTGCATACACAGAAAAAGCTAGAATTGGCACTGTGGCTCAAGTGGTAGAGTGCTAGCCTTGAGCAAAAGAAGCTCAGAACAGTGCCCAGGCCCTAGGTTCAAGCCCCAGGACTGGCAGAATAGAAAAAAGAAAGAAAGAAAGAAAGAAAGAAAGAAAGAAAGAAAGAAAGAAAGAAAGAAAGAAAGAAAGAAAGAGAAAGAAAGAAAGAAAGAAAGAAAGAAAGAAAGAAAGAAAGAAAGAAAGAAAGAAAGAAAGAGAAAGAAAGAAAGAAAGAAAATGGGCTACGTGGGTTGAGGTGACCCAGCTTCTCAGGGAACACAGGAATCCCTACTCTTTCTGCCAGAGTGGCCAACTTTCTTGTGGCCAACCCTCCGTGCCTCAGTGAGTCTCTCTACCATTCGTCCTCTACCCACCTCCTAGGTGGGGACTTTCTAATGTCATTCATTAAAAAAATAATTCCCCCGGTGGTGTTATACATCTGTTGCTTCACGCCTGTAATCCTAGCTACTCAGGATGCTGAGATCTGAGGATCATGGTTCCAGACCAGCCTGGGCAGGAAAGTCCGTGAGACTCTTATCTCCAATAAACCACTAGAAAAACCGAAGAGCCGATGTGGCTCAAGTGGTAGAGCGCAGGGACAGCGCCCAGGCCCAGAGTTCAAGCCCCAGGATCAAACCCCACCCCACCCCCAAAAAGTTCAAGACCAGCCTGCGCTACATAGTAAGTTCAAAGCCAGCCTGGGATGCATTTAGTGATTCTGCCTCCCACCCGAAAAAAGTAAAGTAAGCCCCTCAGCTGATCCGTGTCAGTGGTGGAGCTGTGACACGTGACTGCGTAACATGCAGGAGGTCCTGGGTTTGACCCCCAGAACAGTGCCCGCCCCGGAACCTCTCTTTCCACTGTAGCTATCTCTTCCCAGCTTCCCTCAGTCTGCTCCAGAAATTGGCCCTCATTGCTCTGGCCCTGTGCTGTCACCGAATCTGCCATGCCCGGCACAGAGCCTGTGTGCAGCGCAGCCTGGCAGAGTGGGGGGGAGGTCTGTGGGGTGCAGGGAGGCCTGCAGCTGTCTCTGATGTACCTTGAAAGGAACACTGTGGGGTGGGGGGAGGCAGAACAGGAGCAAACGCCATCTTCACACTCTGAGACGCCTCTTTAAATACCAGCTGGAAGCAGCCGGTGTCTGGGTGGGTGGAGATGCCCTTCATTAGCAGGTACCACGGGGGACGGGGACAAGGAGACCAGGGGACAGGGGGACCGGTGCCTTGCACAGGCTAGGAGGGGAGCTATGGAACTGGGGAGCAAAAGCCCAATGTCCACAGGCCCCTGGCCTGTGGGGTCCCCTTACCCCAAGAGGACTATGGAGGAGTTGGGGGCCTCTCCCCCGTGTCCTTTCCCAGCAGGGGGTACAACGTGGCATTCTCTGTCCACTGCCCTTCACCAGGCAGTGAGCTCGCTGGAGGCTGGAGCCTCATCTCTCTGTCTTCTGCCCCTCAGGGTCTGACAGGTGTCACACAAGCAACACATACCCATGGATGGGCAGATGGGTGAACGGATGGATGGATACACAGACAGTGGGCACGGAATGGAGTAACAGATGGATTCTTTGCTCCCTCACACTGCCTCAGTTTACCCTGGACAGACAGGGCACTGGTGAGGCTCAGCCTCCCTTAGGGTCCAGTTCTTAGCCCAGCCCTGGATGGTGATTGTTTGTGGGCCGCTGTCCCTCCGGGGCTACGGAGTGGGACGGATGCCCCTCTGGCTCCCACCCCATCCCTGTGCCCAATGCCAGGAGGGACAAGCCGTCAGACACGGGCCCTGAGCCTCCCGCAGGATGTGGTGGGTGATCTGTCCTGCCTGTTGGGAGGCCGGCAGGGGGAGCGGGAGGAGGGAACTCGCAGTATCTTCCCTAGCCCCCACCAGCAGTAAGGAGCCACAGGCTGCTGGTAGGCCCTCTCCTGGTGGGCTTTGCAGACAAGCTGGTGGGGGGGGGCCAGGGAGCCCTGGCAGCCCCCTCCCACTCCCTACTCCCCTGGCTCTGCTTTAATGCCGGCAAGGACAGGGCCCCTCCTCACGGAAATCCACACCATAGCCCAGCCAAGCTGTCTGGGGAGGAGAAGACAGGGAGCAGCTGTGTGAACAGGAGGCTCAGCTAGAGAGGGACAGACGCCTGGAGAGGCAGCCCAGCGCTCCGTGTGGAGGCGCAGCCAGGGGCCAGGTGGGTGCCTCCCCCCCCCTCCCCATTAGGGCTGACTGATGGAGACACAGGCCCACCAGGGGCTCTGTCCACTAGTGGCTCTCACAAGGCTGCTGATCCTGGGGATGGGACTGTCCCCCGAGAATGCTTCCTGCCATCCTAGAAATCACCGGTACACCCCCACACTCGGGGCCCCAGGCTCTGGGCTGCTCTCTGCTGCCTGCCCAGCATCCCTGCTCTTCTCCAGTGTCGCCCCCAAAGACCACCTGCGCTGCACCAGCTACCACCAAACAGGGTGCTCCTCCGTGCTGGGGGGCCCCCGCGTGGAGATCTGGGCCACTCTGAATAGTCCCTGTGCTAGGAATCAAACCCTATTAGCTCTGCCCCAGAGTTACATCCTCAGCCCAAGGCTACTCTCCCCCTCCCCCCAGCCCCTGGCTTGTACAGCTGGGCTGGGAGCAAGGACAGGTGCAGGGTATCTGGAGCAGGCTTGGTAGGGGGCTCAATTCAGGGATGGGGCAGCTCAGTTGCTTTCTTGCTGCAGACATGGAACAGCTCCTTCTCAGGCTGGGGGCAGGGGGTGGGGGTGGGCAGGGAGGGTCTCTCAGAGCAGGTGCAGCTCCTATGGGGGGGGAGGGAGGAGGGCAGTTCTGCCTGCTGAAGTGTAACTAAAAGCCCTGGGAGGGGCCAGGAGTCGTGTCATGCATTTGTCGCCCCAGTTATACAGGCTAAGATAGGGAGGATTACAGTTCCAGGCCCATGTAAGAAAAAAAGAAAAGCGCGGGCATACTGGCACACACCAGTCATTCCAGATCTGGCAGGAAATGCAAATAGGGGGATCATGGTCCAGCCTGGCCTGGGGAACCTGCAAGACCCCATCTCAAAAATAACCAGAACAGAAAAGGGCTGAAGACATGTCTCAAGCAATAGAGTACCTCTTAGCAAGTATGAAGCCTTGAGTTTGAACTCCAGGACAACAGACCAACCCACTGAGCCTCCCCTGGGAGTGAGCCATGCTGAGCTAGGATCCTGTCACCCCCAGAGGTAGAGAAGACCCAGACCAGTCCCTTCCTGCAGGACACTCTGTCCAGGAAAGCAGCCTGGCAGGGAGACCTGTCAGAGCTCTGCAGGACAAACAGCACCCCCCCCCCGGGGCTCTTTGTACAGATGACATGGTGACCTCCTGAGGCCTGAGCCGGACCTGATGTCCAGGGGTCCATGACCCCTGGAAGATCAAGGTCAGGAGAGTGGATTGCAAGGCCACTATGGTCTCTGCTCTGCTCTTCTGTCCACAGACCTGAGACTCTCTCACCAAGGAGCATACAGGCAAAGCCCAGGATGGGGAAGGTTGGCTGAGCACTTGCTCTGTGGGGAGGAAGGTTTGCTGAGCACTTGCTCTGTGAGGGAGATGGTTTGCTGAGCACTTGCTCTGTGCTTCGTGCTGTGTTCAGGAGCCCGGATAATTCGCACATGAATGGGCAACAGCTGTCGACTTTCCAGGTATAGAAACCAAGGCATGAATGGGTGAAGTCACGGGATTTGACCTCAGGCAGCGCAATGCTCAAGTCAGTGGTCCTGCTGCCCTGGGCTGCCTTTGTCTCCCAAGACAATGCTGCCAGCGTCTCCCCAGCCCGGCCTGGCCCGGAAGAGCCGCCCAGCCGCACCCTCAGATCATCCCTCCTGGGACAGCGGTCCCTCCACCATCTGTGAGCCAGCTAGTAATGCACAGTGTAATCTTGTAATACGGGCCTGCGTTATGTTCAATTGCCAGCCCATTACAGGCCTATTTTCCTAATATATGACACCCTATCGCAGCCCCCAGTGGCGGCCTTTCTGAGATAGATGGAGGAGTGTTTTCCACGCGTGAAATTATCAATCCTCTCCTCTTTCGGTGACTAGGAGAGAGGGGCGGGCCTGGGCGGGCCCCAGGGACGGCATCCGCGGCTGCACACATGGGGGGGGTTGGGCCTTCCAGAAGGGGCAGCAGGTGGCCCAGGCCTGCAAGATCCTGTGAGGACGCTGGGGAGGGGTGGCCGGGTGGCAGCCAGCTGCTGGGTGTAGCGGGCACGGCCCTGTAATTGGGCAGCCTGTTCCTAGATAAGACCCATGACACTGAACAGCTTCCCGCTCCACGCCGGTTGCGGCCGCTCATTTCCTGCTCCCACCTCCGCGATGCCAATTACCTCGCCTCTCCTGCTCGCCAGCGGCGGCTTCTGGGGTGGCCAGACGATACCTCTGTCATCGGCAGGGCCTGGATCCTCTCTGGAGGGTGGGAGGGAGGGAGGGGGCAGCTGGGGGTGGGCAGGATTCGAGATGGGGCAGCTCCCAACTTGAGTCTGTTGTGAGCACCTGTCACAGCCCAGGTGGGGCGGGGCGGGTGTGTAGACCCAGGCCACCCTGGAGGCCTCCACTTTCTCCCTAAATAGGTCTGCTGTTTGCCAGATGGCTGAGTGGCCGGCGAGCGGACTTGTGAACAGACCTGCAGAGCCTGGCTCTATGCCTCTCCCTTCCACACTCATTTTGCCCTGGGGGAAACTGAGGCTCATACACAGGTTTGACCACTGCTGCAAGGACCAGACACCTAGGCCCTTCCCTTTTGCCATCCCCAGAAGGTGGGGGGGGGTCAGGCCCCACCCACCCTGGGGGCCCCAGTAAAGATGCCTCAGGTACAGAGGCATTTGTGGCTCCCAGCTGCAGGGGGGAGGGGAGGGAGGGCTGTTCGGCTCAGCATGGAAAGGGTTGAGCCCCATCCTGAGGGAGGGCTGTTCGGCTCAGCATGGAAAGGGTTGAGCCCCATCCTAAGAGCCTGTCTTGCCACCTGTAGGGGAGTGGGAAGGGAGACTGGACAGGGCAGGGCGGGTTCACTTGCTGTAGGGGTCATTCCAGACCCTTCCAAAGGCCCACTGAGTGTTCAGGGTCTCCCAGACCACTCCTGATTACAAGAGACTTCTCTCTATGTCTCTCTGTCTCTTCTCTCCTCTCTCAATTGAGTCAGTTTATTAAAATAGTTGATCTAGGCATCGTAATGGTTATTTTAACCTCAGTTCCTGGCTTAATACTGATGGAAGTAATCTGTTTAACAACCTCAGGAGCACTTCTAGTTTTGTTTTGTTTTTGTTTTTGTAGGTCATGGGGCTTGAACTCTGGGCCTGGGCACTGTCCCTCAGCTCTTCAGCTCAAGGCGAGTGCTCTACCACTTGAGCCACAGTGCCACTTCCTGTTTTCTGAGTGGTTTATTGGAGATAAGAATTTCATGGGCTTTCCTGCCCCGGCTGGCTTTGAACCTGGATTCTCAGAGCTCAGCCTCCTGAGTAGCTAGGATTACAGGTGTGTGCCACCAGCACTGGGCTGACACTTCTACTTTTATTTGGGGAAAAGATGGCACCAAGATTGTGGCCAGGGAGGCATCTGTGCCAGGGTAGGGATCTAGGGAGTTTGGAATCTAGATGGCTCGAAGGCTGGAAAGCCACCAGCCCTCAGTGGTGTGGCTGGGGAAACTGAGGCCCAGTCCCTGAGAAGGGCAGGGTCTTCCCTCAGGTCTGGATCTAAGCCTTCTCCAAGGAGTCTCAGAGGTTCCTTTTTGAGGATCCCCCAAGAGAGCTTGACCTTATAGGCTCACTCCTGGGTGCTGACTGCTTACCCCTGAAAGAACAAGGAGGTGTTTGCCCTTGAAGCAGAGGACAAGGGAGGCCCTGGGCCGCTGGGATGCAGGGGAGGGGGACCCAGTTTGGGTGCCCTGGACACTGCTGCAGGCAGGGAAGGGCAGTGCAGGCAGTGAGGGGCCCCCGGCCACACTCGGGGGGGAAGGAGTGGAACAACTCCCTAAGGGGCAACTAACAGACCAATTAAGCTGCCAATAAAAAATTTAATCAAGTAATAATGCACCTTACTTTGTTTAATTAGTGTTCTGTCAAGTGAATGAATATTTAAGGCACAGGCGGCAATGCCAGCATCTGCCCAGCGGGCAAAGGCCGGGTCCACATTTCAATCAGCCTGACAGCTTCCCATGCGGGCACTCGGGCACTGATCGCTGTCACTGCCCGCTAGGAGGCCCCACAACTGCCAGGTGCCAGCTCTCCACCCTGTTGCTCCAAGGAGCTGTGCAGGCCTGTGCCTACACAGACCTCAGTCTCCTCATCTGTAAAATGGAAGGCAGGGCTCCAGGCAAACCCAGTGCCTTTCCTAGTCCTGGAGTTACAGGAGGATTGGAAGACATCTAGGAGCTAGGGGTCTGCCTGTGCCACCTGCACCCCCTCCTCCCAAACCCAACACCCTGCCAGCTGCCTGGCAGCTCTCAGCCTACAGGGCAGAGCTCTTTATTTTTTGTTGTTGTTGGTCATGGGGCCTAAACTCTGGGTCTGGGCACTGTCCCTCAGCTCTTTAGCTCAAGGCTAGCACTGTAGTGCTTGAGCCACAGCGCCACTTCCAGCCTTTTCCATTTATGTGTGCTAAGGAATCAAACCCAGGGCCACAAGCATGAGAGGCAAGCTCTACCACTGAGCTACCTTCCCAACCCCAGGGCAGAGCTCTGTAAGCCTGTGACAGGGCAGACTCCTGCCTGGGACCCCCTGGGGCCGGCCAGTAGCCCCCCATGTTTGATCTGGAGAGAAATCTTAGACTTCACTTTCATCCATCCATCCATCCATCCATCCATCCATCCATCCATCCATCCATCCATCCAGTGTATGTGTGTGCATGCACACGTATGCATGTGTTTGTGCAGGTCTTGGGGCTTAAACTCAGGGCCTGGGCGCTGTCCCTCAGCAATTCAGCTCAAGGCTGGCACTCTACCACTTGAGCCACAGCGCCACTTCGGGCTCTTTAAAATGTTAATTGGAGATAAGCATCTCCTGGGCTTTCCTGCCCAGGCTGGCTTTGAACCCCACAATCCTCAGATCTCAGCCACCTAGGTAGCTAAGATTCCAGGCGTGAGCCCCCATGGCCTGGCCTCATTCATTCAGTGGCCTAGTGACTGCGTTGTGCCCAGCTTCATGTGTTTACCTCCAAAAGAAAGAGAAAAGCCGGCTGGGGTGGCCCTCAGGCCCAGTCTTGAGTCCAGCGGCCCTGGGGCCCCCCCCTCGGGCCCCCCTCTCCCCCAGTGGGGCTGGGCAGGGCGTGCTTGCTGGTCCGGGCTCATTTGCATATTCATGACCTCGGCGGGCATGCGCACCTCCCCTCCCGACCCCCGCGCCCGCCCGCTGCCGCCTCCCTCTTCTCCCCGCACTTGGCGGGCGCTCGGGGCCACGTCTCCCCGGACGCACGACCACCTGAGAGCCTCGCGCTGGAAGGACTTTGGTAATTATTTGTTTCAGTTGAGCTGTTTTCAGTCCAGGCTAGGCTGAGTCTTGTAATGAGTATGGATTTGCCAGTAAATAAGTCCCCCGCTTCTAACCCCTGTAATAAATGCATTTGGAGTAATCTGGCGATCACGCGGTGTAATTGCGGGCTGTCAGGGCGGATGGATGCTCCCCGCGCCTCCGCCCGGCCGTCCGCCCTCGCCCTTCTCCACGCGGGGCCTCGCTGCCCGGCCGCCCCGCCCCCTCCCCGCAAGGCCCCGCCCCTCCCTGCCCCGCCCCGCCCCCTCCCCGCAAGGCCCCGCCCCTCCCTGCCCCGCCCCGCCTCCTCCCTGCCCCGCCCCGCCCTGCCTCCTCCCGCCAGGCCCCGCCACCCGGCTCCGCCCCCCCCCCTGCACACACCACCCAGGCCTGGCTCCAGATGCTGGGTGGGTTGTGCTATCTGTAGCTGGCTCTCTCTGCGGTTTTAAATGATCTCTTTGGGGGTGCAACAAGTTCCAACTTTAATTTCCAGGGGAGTAACTCAGATGGTCTTGAACTTGGGTTTATACCCCTCAACCCCCCGCCCCCTCCCCCCCAGGCTTCTGAAGGCAATTTTTAAACAAATCCTGCCCTGCTCACGACTTTGGACAAGCCTCTGCCTGGCGTGTTTTTACTTCCTTTTCTGCCACTCACCTAGCTGCGCCCAAATGCCTCCTCCTCCATGAAAACTTCCTGCACTTCTCCTGAGATCACCACGGTTGTCTTTTCACACAGACACCTGTCTGGTCCATGCTATCATTTTCCACAGTCTCCTGGTCCTGACGCACTATGAGGGCTGCACCTCCCTAACCACTTCTTCCAGTGACCCTTGTACCTTGCATGGTGCCTGGCACATGGTAGTTGCTCAGTGAACAGCAGAGGTATGAATCTGTGGATAAGCCTTGCCTGCCTCCCAGACCAAGCCCTGAATTTGTGGGCTGGTTTGGACTATTCAGAGGCTCTCCCAAGCCTTGAGTTTCTTAGATCTGCCCACATCCTAGGACTAACTGGGAATGCTGGAAAGGAAGGCAAGGAATGGGCAGAGCCCTAGCATCTCAAAGGACTCTGAAAGGAACATCACAACAGATCTCAGCCGCGTCCTCCTGCCCTTCCCCATCCTTTGCACGTGACACCCAAACTGGGGTGAACGAACGTGAGGCCTGTGCACACTTGGGTGTGGACAGGAGGCATGTGTACCTGGGTGTGGCACCTTGGCGAGATGAGTTGGTACCTGTGACGGGTTTATACCTTGATGTGGAGATGTGTGTGTACTTAGGTGGGGCACCACACCAGCTCGGGTCTGAAGCTAAGTCTCTCAGAAAACCAGTGCTGTGAGCTCTCAATGGCTTGCTGGGCCTGTGGCCACAGTGGATCTCAAACCACAGGAAAGACTCAATAGTTTTATGGGATTTTCTGTTACACACTATTTTCATAGAAAAGCATGTCATTTTTCTTTCTTCTTCTTCTTTTTTTTTTTTTGGTCGGTCATGGGGCTTGAATTTAAAGTGCCCCTTCTGGTTTCCTGGTGGTTAATTGGAAATAAGAGTCTCATGGCCTTTCCTGCCTGGGCTGGCTTTGAACTGAGATCCTCAGATCTCAGCCTTCTGAGTAGCTAGGATTACAGGCGTGAGCCACCAGTGCCTGGCTCACATCTTTATTCTTTGGGGATTTTTTTCCTCTGGTGTTGGTACTGGAGCTTGAACTCAGGGCCTGGGTGCTGTCTCTGAGCTTTTTTGCACAAGGCTGACACTCTACCACTTGAGACACAGCTCCACTTCCAGCTTTTTGGTGGCTCACTGGAGATAAGAGTCTCATGGACTTTCCCTGGGCTGGCTTTGAACTGCGATCTTCAGATCTCAGCCTGCTGAGTAGCTAGAATGATAGGTATGAGCCACCAGTGCCCAGCCCTGGTGTTTCTTGAGGAAATGAATAGGAAATCATCAAGGGTGGGGGCAGGGCACCCTGGCACAGGGACCCAAAGGCCGGCTGCTGCTGTGCAGCCTCTGCTCCTTAAAGCTTATGTGGGGATAAGATTCGCCCAGGAGTGAGGTCAGGGTGCTGTGGCTGCGTGCTGGAGGGCTGTAGGCAGTAGCTGGGTGTCTAGGGGTAGCAAGAAACATGCCAGCATACAGCGAAACCAGCGCCCCCCCCCACCCAGGGCAGCCATGCCAGTCCTCGGCGCTGTCAGCCAGCAATCATGTTTAATAAAGGCCCCAAATTAGACAGCCGAACATGAGCACCTTCGGTCTAACAATGCAATTAGCACAGACAATGCCTCCCGCTTCCTCCCAGGCCCCAGAGAGGGGGGCAGGAGACAAGCAGGCTGTCCCCAGCGAGCTGCAGAGAGGTTTGAAAAGGAGCCGGTGAAAGCGGAAGAGGTGACAATGAATTGCATGGCGATGGTTGTCAGGGAGTGTGGAGAGACCGCATCTCTGCTGGTTGGCTGGGAAGGGCAGCTCCCATATAAACCCCGGTCTTCTCTTGCCTCTGCTTCCCCAGTCCCTCTCTCTGCATCTTTTCTCTCTTCTTCTGAGGACAGATGCTGGCTGGGTTTACATGAATAAAACATTAGCAAAGGGAAAAATCCCCAACTGCGTAGCCCAGGGTCGGGGACAAAAAGCCGCGGAGCCGCGCTGCAGACTCCTCTAGCTTCTGCGGGGGGGGGGGGGGGGGGAGCGCATGGGGCTCCCCAGGCTGGGCAGGGTCACAGGCTGTGGCTGACCCTGGGCCTCTGGGCATCAGGACAGTCGGTCTGTTTTCTCTTGGCCAGAACCAGGGGCCTGGGCCCTGCCCTGGCTGCCACACGACGTGCTCTCTCCTGAGGCCTGCGTGCTGGCTGACCTGGGCCTGGCTTCTCTCTGGTCCTCTCCTAAATGCCAGCATGCAGGGTGCCAGGGCCCAGGCAAGACCTTCCACAGCGGAGTGCAGGAAGGGCTGCCTGGGGGGTCGCCCCATCCCATTCTTCCTCGCTGGAGCCGGGCCTGGCAAAGGCTGGCAGAGGAGAAATGCTGGCCAAGACCTCGGGCACGGGGAGGCCAAAGCCCAGCTCCACACGAACCTTGAGCATTCATCCATTCGCTGCCAGGGATGACACAGCAGGCAGGGCACCAGGCAGGAGGGATACTGTGGTGACACTGTGGTGACCCAGACACCTAGAGTACTGTCTGAGGGCGGGGGGGGGGGGGGGGGGGAGGGCAGGCAGGCCAGACACTGGGCGGTGATGGAAGATGTGCTGGGGATGCGAGCTGCGTGAAGGAGCCTGGGGTGGGCACTGGAGCCAGACCGAGGGGGCTGGGGAAGACAAGAGTCGCATCCTAAGGATGCTCCCTGGCTGCCGGTAGCTGTGCACACAGAAGAGATCCGATGGAGACCACGTCCTCCACCATGAACAGAGGCCCCAGCAAGAACCTACCCACAGCCAAGTGTGATGGGGGAACTCCCCAGGAAAACTTCCCAGGAGAGGGGATCTTTGTGTGGGTCTTGAGGAATGAATAGGAGCTTGCCAAGTGGCTAGAAAGATGTTTTAAATAGCTGGGCACTGGTGGCTCAAGCCTGTAATCTTTACTTAGGAGTAGTTAAGTGGATCTGAGGATCAAGGTTTGAAGTCAGCCTAGGCAGGATAGCCCATGAAACTCTCATCTACAATTATGTACCAAAAAGCCAGAAGTGGAGTCATGGCCCAAGTGGTAGAGCACCAGCCTTGAGTGAAAAAGCTAAGGAGCTAGGCCTGCAATCCTAGCTACTCAGGAGGCTGACATCTGAGGATCATGGTTCAAAGCCAGCCCAGGCAGGAAAAGCCACGAAACTCTTATCTCCAACAAACCACCAGAAAACTGGAAGTGGTACTGTGGCTCAAGTGGTAGAGCTCTAGCCTTGAGCTGAAGAGTTGAGGGACAGCACCCAGGCCCAGAGTTCAAACCCCATGACTGACTAAAAGAAAAGAAAAAGCTAAGGGACAGCGCCCAGGCCATAAGTTCACACCGTAGTCCTGGCATGCCTGGGTAGGCACATGCACACACATACATAGTAAGTAACCACTCTCCTTCGATGTTTGTTCTGGATGGGAAGGCGATGTGAGGCTGACTCTTGAGTACCAGTGCCCTGAGTACCGTGACTCCCTGAATAATAGATCTCCTGAGAACCCCCTTTTCCACAGGCACAAACTGCCAAGTGTATGGCCTGAGGAGCAAAGTCAGTATAAAGCCCCAGGATGTAGGGCCGTGATACAGTCCCCTCCCCCATACTAGAGAGCCCCCTGGAGCCCTCACCCTACTCCCCTACTGGGGGAAGGCGTGAGATGTTACAGGCAACAGGAAACATGAGCCATCTCACAGAGCTAAATGGCTATCTGGGGAACATGAGGCACGAGGAAGGGGTAAACTGAGGCCCAGCAGGATGGATGTCCCCCTTTCCCCACAGGCACAGGCAGGGGTAGGAGACCATTGAAGCTCCCAGGAGCTGGAGACAGGAGCCTGGGCCGGAGGGAAAAGGAGGGGTGAGGGGGAGGGAGGGAGCGTCAGCCTCCTCAGTCTCCAGAGGACGGTGAGGGGGGAATCCATTATCGGGCAAAATAGCAGCTGCTGACGTGAAAATGAAATATAGATTCAATACCTGCGCCTTTCAGCTCACAAATCATGCCCCCGGCCCAGGTGATAGCCAGCGCAGATGCCAGCTCTGCCGATGGAAGGGAGAACAGCGGGGACCGGGGGGGACGGGCCTCACACACCACCCCAGCTCCCCAGCACAGAGACCCGGACACAGGCTTGCCCTCCCCCGTGGCCCCTGGTAGGTGAGGCGCATGCGCGGCACATGCTGGCCAGGGTCGCTGAGCAGGTGGCTGGCGATGGGGCATCCAGGGAGGGCTTGTCCCAGCCCACGCCAGCTTCAGCCCACCGCCTCCATGTGTGATCTGGGGATGGCTCCTGGAGCTGTTTGTTGCTCAGATGTGGCAGGCATCCGCATCACCTCTACACTCCCCATGGACTCCAGGGCCGGGCGGCAGCTGGGCACCCATTTCCTGCGTGGGCTTTTAGCCGGCAGTCTGCGTAACTTTTACGAGAGGGCTGGCGGTGAACTCATCCCGTTCCACTGCACTCAGGGGCCCTGACGACTAATTTAATTTAAAGCAGCCTTGCAATAAAAAGCTCAGGACGGAAAACCGCCGAGTCTTGGGGGTTATTTAACAAATTGCCTTGCAGATAAATACATTAAAATGATTCTCAAACTGGAGTCGTATGAAGTTGAAGGAAAATTAAGAAAGTTGAATCAAAATGTAAATTAACGGTGCTGAGAGAGAGCCGTTGGAATTGCCAGGAGTCACAATGGGGGGCTGTTGGCAAGGTGTCTGCCTTCTGTTAGGTGACGTTCTACCTCTGAGTCGTGCCAGGGACCCCTTCAATCCAGGCAGCGGGAAGAGGTGGCCAGCCCCCACCCAGCACCTGCCTGTCCCTGCCTTGTTCCTTCTTTGGGGACATTCATACCTCCCAGCCCTGGCAAGCTCAGCCCAGGCCTGCCCAGGCCCAGGCCCATAGCTGCTTAGATCCCTGCCTTAAACCCAGCTCCCAGCATGCCCTGGGAGTTAGCTCCCCCCTCCCCCCGCCCCCCCCCCGCCGAGTCCCAGGGGGGCAGACAAGAATAAAGGAGCTTGGGCACAGGCTGAGCTGGCACAGACTAGAGCCCACAAAAGTTTCCGTGTGTGACAAGGTTACCCACACATTCACAGCTGGGGGAAATCCCGCGTTCCTGCAAACTGGCACGGCTTGTGCTCCCATTTGATTGACAGGTAAACAGGCCAGGGAGGCCCAGTGCTTCTGCCTCCTCCAGCCTGTCCCCTAGGTCCTGACTTCACTGCTCCTGTCCCGCAGCTGAGGACAGGCAAGCCACATGGTGCCAGCTGCAAGTCTGAGTGGCCAGATAATGGACTCTGAACCCATGGCCACCCAGGGTATGACCTTTGTGCTCAAGATGACGCCGAGCCCCCAGCAGCTCTTCCCCATCTCAGCTTGGGTCAGCCTCCGGGCTTTTCTCAAAAGCAATAACTCAGCCCCTTTGTCCCTACCTCAGCCAGGGACATGCCAGCCAGCCAGCCAGCCAGCCAGCCAGCCATGGGAACGCTATCTGGAGCTGCCTTGCCTGATAGCGCTGCGTGCTAATCAGCCCTGGAGAGGAGAGGAGAGGAGGGGGCATCCCCAGGGAGCCCAAAAGGCTGGGGGAGGGGTGGTTTTGCACACCCCTCCCCCAGCCAGACAAGGGCAGAGCCAGAAGCGGCTCTTCTGTGTGTGTGTGTGTGTGTGTGTGTGTGTGTGTGGGAGCGTGCACATTGTGGACGTCGTCACCTGGAACCACAATCCCATCTGACACCTGAGACAGCTCCCAACCCAGAGGAGAAGGTGCTGCCAGGCCTGGTGGCACATGGGCTGTCAGCTGTCAGCGCCTGGTGTGTGTGTGGGGGGGGGCAGGAGCCCTGTCACGGGCCAAGGCTGGGTGGGCTGGAGGTGCAGATGGGCTCCAGGGGTTCCTCTCTGGTTCCAGTCCCAGTAATCTCAGCGGGAGATGAAGAGAACGGAGCCAGATTCCCCTCTCCTAGTCTGGTCTCTGGGAAGGGGGTCTTCATGCCCATTTCTGCTAAGTTGCTGGTCCTGGGTTTTGGTGGGGGGGCACAGCTGGGAGAAGCTTGGATCGGGACGGAGGTGAAGGGCTTTGTCTCCTAAGCAAGACCCCAGATGTAGAGCTGGGCTCACAGCTGCTGGCTGGGCCCTGCAGTGGCCTGACCCCCTCCTGGCACAGGGAGGCAGTCTCGGGCCTGATGCCCACAGGGGCCCTGGCACACGTGGGTGGGGCATGGTGACACCCATGCTCACTAATGTTCCCCCAGGAAACCTGCAGCCAGCTGCCACTGCCGCCTGAGGCTCAGCAACAGGCGTCTTATCGACAGTCATTAAGTCTTTAGCAAATGGTTGAGGGAGGGAAAAAAATAACCGCGAGGAGGATTTATCCTGGGATGGAGGAGGATTTATCCTGGGAGTCATCTCGGACCTCAGCTACAAAGGGCATATACTGCCTGCACGCCCCCTCCCCAAGCCAGATCCATGCCTTCTCGTGGAGGGGCAGGGGATCCAAGCAGGGGGGCTGGAAACTGGGGGACTGGAGTAAGGAGAAAGGCCACCGCCAAATACCAAGCCATCGGCTGCGCTCTGGAACTACTGCCATCTTCATGGTGGCCTGAAGGGGGAGCTGATGCTACCAAGCCCCTTTCCACCCTTACAGAGGTTGAGGCTGTGGGTTCAGGGCTTGTGCCTACTGTGACAGAGCTGCCAGGTGACAGAGATAGGAGGTAAGTGACTTGTCAGAGATGTCGGCTGGCTGGGAGGGGGGCGGGGGAGCCTTGGGGAAGGGATCAGAGGCCAGGAGAGCTGCGGAGATGGCAAGCGTCTGGCTTTTCTGTTTCTTTCCTCTCCTGCAAAAGGGAGTGGGCAACACCTCCCCACCAGGACCTGGGCGGGAGGCATGTGCAGGGAAGTGTTAGGAAAACTATAAAATGCCAAACAAACAGGGTTTGGGGAAGCATTGCCCTGTGGGCAGGCTGGGGATGGGGAAGGCCTCCGGAGAGTGCAGGGAGCAGGTCAGGTGGGATCTGGCTGCAGCAGCTACAGCCAGAAGGAAGAAAACAACACAGCATAAGCAACCCAGGTGCGCTGGGGCTGGGGGAGAGGGGGGCTCCCAGCAGATCAGGGCAGATTTAACAGGACTTTGAAAAATAAAAAAGGTAAAACAGCCAAACCGTTGCCGTTGCCTCCTGCTGCAGTAAAAATGGATTTATTTGTTCGTGGAATGAAATTTAATAACTTTTGGGGGATATGAGGCATGAACGATAATCGTTGTTTTTTGTTTTTTTGGCACTTTCTCATTTTGGAAGTGGGGAGGGGAGGGGCAGAGCCCCTTCTAGGACAGCTGGGGAAGGGGCTGTCTCTGGTTCCCCAGGGAGTTGGAGACAGGATGGGTTGTATGTGTTCTGCACACCACACCGTGTCCACAGTCCACAGCCTGTCCTGACTCATGGAGTGGCCATCTTCATATCCATTCCTTCCTGTGTAGGGCGGGGTGCAGCTGGCCTTTGCTCCCATAGGGCCCATCACTGGGTGCCTTTCTGCTCTGTCAAATTCTATTCAGCCTGGAGACAATGGCTAATGGCTGTAATCCTAGCTACTTGGGAGGATGAAGTTCAAAGCCAGCGCAGGGCAGAAAAGTCAGTGAGACTTCTTATTTCCAAATTAACCACCAAAAAAGTAGGAAGTGAAGCTGCGACTCAAGTGGTAGAGTGCCAGCCTGGAACAAACGAGGGATAGTGCCTAAGCCTCAACTGAGTTCAAGCCCATATACCAGCATATGTACCCACACCCACACTATTCTATTCACCCCTCAGAGCTCCGTCCAAAAGGCTCCCCTTGCAGCCTTCCCAGGCCCCCACTCCCCACCCCATCCCTCTCTCAGGGAACCGACATCCATTTCTACCAAGCCCAGGGCTGCACCAGGTGAGAGGGTGCTCCTGGGTTCTACCCTGTTTGCTGACTGAGTGACTCTCATAGGTGAAGCCTAGTGTCTTCCTTTCCCAAGGCCAGGGAGAGGGCGGAGCAGAGCGAGTGGCCAAGGAAAAGTTCTCTTAGTCCCTGCTTCTGGACTGAGCCAGACCAGTTGCACACCAGCAAGGCTGCTCCAGCCACAGGTAGTGTCAGCTTGCCTCTCTGGGGCTCCGTTTGCTGATTTATGAAGTAGATGCCACAGAGCCTAATGGCTTGGGGGTCCTAGAGTCAGAGCCAGGGAGCCGCCCACCCCATCCTCCCCAGGGCTATGGCCATCCAAGACCCTGGGAGGATATGTTGGGGGGGGGTTAGAATTAAGACCCACCCAGGGACCAGTGGTGGGAAGAGGCCTGGGCCGGGGAGGCGGGGGGGACTGAGAAGCCCCAGGTCTGCAGTGTAGCAATGACTCCAGGCCCAGGACCTGGAGTCGCCTGAGCGGAAGGGATGCAGGGGCGGGCGGGCGGGCGGCTTGGGAGCTGCTTGGTGGGTCGATAGCAAAACAAACGCACTATTGACCGCAGCCAGCGCACTAAATCCTCCCGGCAGACAAGATGATGTGGGCCCCAATCGAATCTCTGAACTCATAACGCCTGCCCTGCCCGGGCACCAGGGGGGGGGTGCTGCTCCCAGCCACACCTCCTCACGGGCTCACAGGTGCCACGCATTGGCTGCTGGGTGCTGGGGGGTGGGGGAGGGAGAGGGAGGAGGAGGGCTGCCTGGAAGGCAGTGGGAGCCAGAAGGCAGGAATCCCAGGAGCTAAAATTAGGACCAGCAGATCCAGTCTTTTATTTAAAAGAAATTAAAATAATTACACAACATTAGATAAATACCCCCCCAAATACATGTAGCATCTCTAGATGAGGAAGCATAACGGAAAAATGAAAGCCCCTGTGACCCTGCCATGCTAACAAAACCCAGTGGGTAACTGGGGGCGGCTGCTTCCGCTCCCTGTGGGGCAGCCCTGGCGGGCTCTTCACCCACCTGTGTGGGGTCCCCGTGCTGTGGGTGGGGTCAGCGGGGAGAGCGCCCTCCGCCCTGGCCCTGGCTACAAGGGGCTGACATTAAAGACCTGTAAGGTTTCAGAGTGCACCAAGAACTGCTCTTGAGTGGGGGGCGGAGGGGAGGTCCTGTGTCCTCCCCGACCGGTGTGGTGGCTTTGTCCCTTGTGCGGCTCAGCAGTCCCTACCCTGAGCTTCTGGGGGGCCTGTGAACTCTAACTCCCTTCAGCTCTATGTGGAGCAGGATCTCATAGTGACCTCAAAGTAGAGAATTCAGGTCTGCCCAGCTGCCCTGTTTCAGGGGTTCTGTAGCCTCCGAGGGGGTGAAGCCACCCTCTCCAGCTAGAGGCAGAGCCATGCCGGGGCTCCCACCATGAGCCTCTGAGGGCCGCGGGCGCCGGGCATAGCCCCCTGCTGCATCCTCCTTCCTCGGTGTACCCCCTGCATGGGTGGGGAATCTAGCTGTGGCCCATGCATGCCCCCTTACCCAGCCCTTGCCTGTTTTCTGTCCTGTGACCTGGGCAGGCCCCCTCCCCACCCAGTGCCTCACACCCATCCCCCTGAGGCAGCCAGGCCAGAGTTGGGGACCAGGACATCTGTCTTTGGCCCCCACTTTCTCCTGCCTGGCTTCCCAGCTGGCTATGTCTTGCCCAGAGCCTCACCTTGGCACCCTAAGGTGGACAGAATGGAACTGGAAGGTTTTGGAAGCATTAGCTGAGGTCATATGTGGCACGTATTAATTAACTTATTAATTCACAATTAGTGCCAGTTGCCTGCCGGGCTGAGGCCGCCTGCCCTGGCCCAGGTACAGGAGGTGCGGGCAGAGATGGCGGGCGCCGGGCGCACATCTGCGCTGGGCCGCCAGCCTGTGCAGCCTGGCGTGTCAGATGGTGCGCGGGAGCATGCGCACGCTGGCTGCTTCCTGCCTCCCAAACATGCTCTGCTGCTCCGCAGGGTGTCGCGCCCCGCCTCCCATAATGGGCCTTCCCCCAGAGGAGACACTAAGCTTCCGGGAGCCAGTCACCCCGAAAGCCCTGTGGAGTCCTGAGTCTGGCCCCGTTCCCTCTGGGCTGTGGCTGACTGCCATTCTGGCTCCTTGGGATACCTTAGAGGCCTGGGCACAGCGGGGGGGGGGGGGGGGTTCCCCTGGCCAGCCCTCCGCATCCTAGCCTGGCCCCTACCAGGTGACCAACAGCCCAAAGGAAGAATCACCTAGAGCTTCACAAACGGTAGAGGGCAACAGTTTCCTTTCATAGTGGGGAAATTGAGGCACAGGGAAAGCCAGGGCTTCCACAGGGTCCCAGAATCCAGATTGTGGGACTCTTGTCTCTACCAAGGAGTGAGGTTTAAGAGAGAGGTGTCTCTCTCTTTTCTATCTGCTGAACTCCTAAGTATCCTTTAAGGCCCCAGCTTGGAGAGAATTTTGGTTTCTATGTCTAGTCATTCCCTGAGCATCACTCCCAGCTTTGGGCTTGAATTTGGGGCCTGGGCACTCTCCTTTAACTTTTTTGCTCAACCCACATCTCCACTTTTGGCATTTTGGTGATTAATTGGAGATCAGAGTCTCACAAACTTTCCTGGCCAGGCTGGCTTCACACCACAATCCTTAAATCTCAGCCTCCTAAGTAGCCAGGATGACAGGTCTGAGCCATGAGCACTGGCAGGGTTGCTAGGTTTTACATAAAAACACCAGAGATCCCACTCCTAAATTTAAATTTCAGGTTATAAATGAAAGGATTTTTCAGTATAAGTATACCTGGTGCAAGATTTGAGACAAGCCTGTACTAAAAAAATTACTTGGTCTAAAGCATGCATTTAAGTGGGTTTCTGTATTTTCTATGGCGCTGGCTCCTATAAGGAAGGAGTAAAAGGACTCTGATAGGTGAAGGCCAGGCTGGGATGTAAGATGACAGTGTGCTTGACAGACAGGGAAACTGAGGCCTGGAGCAGATAGGGGTTCCTCACTGGCAAAGCTGGTGTGGGATCCCCCCCCAATTCTCCTGTCAGTGACCCAGGACCAGGCCTGTTGACATCCCACCCTGCCACTTCCCCTCCACTCCTCAAGCGCCCTCCCCCCCCCTTGTTCATCTCCTCAGCTTGGGGCTAAGACTTCCTCACGTGGAGTGAATTTTCACAGCTGGGTTATCACCTCCTAAAAATAGGGCTGAGTGATGGATGGGAGCTGTCGCCGGGCCCTGGAGCTGTGCAGAGCGGGTGGGAGGATGGGGAGGGCAGTGTTTGGGGCCACAGACCCTAACCCAGGGCCCCCTCTCAGGGTGACACCCTCCAGTCCAGGTGGGTCAGAAGCTGCTGTGTGTCTGCTGTTCTCAGAGCTGGGCCTGAGCCTCTGGGAGGAGCTATTGAGGGTAGTCACCAGCCATAGGGATGCGGCCATTTACCTGCCCCCCAGGAGCCCCTCCAGGAGCCCCCAGGTGGCATCAGGAGGGGGAGGAGGTGTCCGAGCAGGAGGTCCCAGGCCTACCCTCTGCCTCTGTCTTCTCAGCTGTGACCCGTTTTCTCTATTCTCCAACTTCCTTTGTGTTTAAGGACCCAGGTCCAGGTGCTGAGGGAGCTGTGTAGACATCATCAGGCTGTGGGTGAGAAGTGGGGTACAAAAGGTGGGCTCCCTCCTCCTGCCCTATGTGCACACACACACACCTGCTGGCACCCCTGCAGCTCTGCAGCCACCCTGGACCCCAGCATTCAGGCGCAGGTGGCTGGGTCACTGTCACTAAAAGTCACCCACATGGGGCTGATCTAGCAGAGGGAAGAACTCCAAGCTGTGGGTGGCCAAGGCTTCTGGCTGCCCGGTGTCAGTGTAGTAGCGCCAGCTTCTACATTTAGGACCTCAGATGCTTGGTGGCCTGAAGCCTGATGACCTCCATAGACCTGTTCCTGGTCAGCCTCCTGTCCCGGCCCCTCCCTCAGCAAGGGGCAGGGACATGGGGTGCTCTGTAAGTGGCCGGCCCCTTCCATGGTTCTAGGTGGTGCCTGCCCGGTTGCCAGGCCCAGCCCCACCCTACCACCTGGCCAGCTTCTCCCCCAGCTCCGAGCCCTGCCTGACTTCAGGCCCATCTCGGGCCGCCGGGCTAGCTGTGTGGCCGCTTTCGGGGCGCGGCGGCTGCAGAATTACAATATTAAATGCAGCTGCACCGAACATGGCCTCAATCCAATTATGCCAGGAAACAAGAGCAGCCGCTTAGGCTAATCTGGTTATTCCGGCCCAGCCGCCTCCCCTTGCAGGCTTGGCTTGGCGGGACACCCGGGGGGAGGGGGGGGTGCTGTCTGGGTGGGCAGAACAGGACCATGAGCCCCTGTGGAGGGCCCGGGGAGCCACAGGGCTGACCACCCCTCTCTGGAGACAGCCATACTCCTATAGGCAGGGAAGCCCTCCTTCCTCTTCTTCCTTTATCCCACTGCTCCGCAGAGCCTCAGTCCAGGGCCCAGCCTGGTTTGCACAGACCCAGCCAGACAGGGAGTCTGCTCAGGGAGATGCCCACACTGGGGGAGGGGGAGAGTGAATCCCGATCAGTGACTGGGGAGGAGGTGGGGAGGAGGTGACTTGGGTAGAGGCCAGTGTGAGAACAAGATGTCCTCCTAGCACGCAGGCTTGGGGGGAGGCAGTGTCCATAAAGAAAAGCCAGTTGGGTGCCAATGGCTCACACCTGTAATCCTAGCTAATCAGGAGGCTCAGATCTGAGGCTCAGGGTTTGAAGCCAGCTTGGGGAGAAAAAAAATTTTTGTGAGACTCTTATTTCCACACAACTAGCAAAAAGCCAAAAGTGGAGCTTTTGGCCAAAAATGGTACAACGCTAGCCTTGAGGAAAAAACAAACAAACTCAGGGACAGTATCCAGGCCCTGAGTTCAAGCCCCAGGACTGGCATACACCCAGGAAAAAAGCTGGAAGTGCAGGTGTGGCTCAAGTGGTAGAGCTTTTGGCTCTAGGAAAAAAAGCTAAGGGTGAGCACCCTTCTCTCCTGGGAGGAGCTACACTGACTGGCAAGGCTCACCACAGTGTGCACTGACTATATACACTAAGCACAGAGCTCGGTGGTTTTTGGAGTTTACATAATGTTGCATGAACACCTGTCTAATGCCAGAACATTTTCATCAACCCCGGAAGGGCACCTTAGGGCTTGTTCTCTATACCGTGGGGACGAATCACAGGCAGGCGGGGGCTGACGGCATACAGTAGGCACTCATGAAGGGAGGGCCACATTTATGGTGCAGGAATGAGGCCCTCGCTCACATGGCTCTGCAGAAGTTCCCTCCCCACATGTCCATTCCATGGACCCACATTACTGAGGATGCTGAGCTCCCAGGCCGGGAAATGAGGCAGGAAATGATGTGGGGAGGGCGGGAGGCCTCTGTGGGTCCCTGATCAGAGCGGATCCAAGTGGCACCCAGGGAGTCTGCCGGCCCTGCTTCTGGGACTACAGACACACGGGGGCTCCTCATAGTTGGAATTCCACAATATTATTAATGGCGGCACTGTACCCTCTTCCATTGTCCACTCCCCCCCTTCCCCCCCTCCCCCCGTCAGGACTTTCCTTCTTAATTATTTAAAATTGAGCGCCGGGAATTATTTTATCCTACCAAGTCATGGGAACCGTAGACATCACAGCAGGTGGCTGTGTCAGGAGACAGGCGGCGGGCGGCGGGTGGAGCTACGCAGGGTAGAGACCTGCAGTGTTCAGCTGCCGCCCCAGAAATGTAGAGGTGAGAGTGTGGTGGCAGCCAGTTCCCACTTGGGGATCGGCCATGTGGCACCCCGATCTCCAGGTCCCAAGCTGAGCAGGACGGGGCTGTGCCTCTCTCCGCGGCCCCTACAAGCGTGCAGAGAAGCCAGGGAGGGCTGAGGTGGGGTCCACTCTGCCGGGTTCGCAGACATTGAGGCCATGGTGCTGGGGCTTGAGGTGGAGCCAGGGCTCGGCAGTGTTCTGCACCCGACTGGCCTCCCGGGCTCCCCGAGAGCTGCCTTCCCACCTGCTGCTACTAAATAGATGCTTCGTCCCCACAGCTGGGTCAATACAGCAGCCACGCACGGAGCATGTGGAGCGGAGCGGCCGCTCGGTTCCCATGGCAGGATTACAAGTATGTGCTGGGGCGGAGGACGCAGGGCAAGGATGGGGGTGTTGGGACAGTCTGGGTCCCCAGACCCCTCCCCGGCTGCTAGGCTGGGAGCCCCTGGCAGACAGGCTAGCCTGGGCTATCAACATCCAGAAAATACTGGCACGGGGCAGCAGGGCATGGCAGGAAATTCTGCCTCCTAGCCTTCCTCCCTCCTGGGGGACACTGGTGGGTGACGTGGGGAAGCCCAGAGGCAGGATGGGATGCTGGGAGCCTCCAGGGGGCAGGCCAGGAAGACTACCCTAGAGGAATAGGCCGCACCATGAGGAAACGGCCGGCAGCGGCGCAGGGACTCTGCCCGCAGTGGCTGAATGAGTAAAGGCGGCAGGATTTGAACCCCAGCCCCACGCTGCTTCCGAGGCCTGGCTTTCCCGCCCACTTGCCTCCCCTGGAGCCTCGTGTACTCTGTTGCATTGCATTTCTGTGCGTGCTGCAAATCCTTTGGAGAATGAGCAGGGAATACATAAATAATAAGTACACGAGTTAAAAAAAAAAAAACAAGAAGCTGACACGGGGCAGAGCCGGGTGGCTCCAGGGGGAGGCTCACCGGGCCTTCTGCTGGGGTGAGCTGGCACACCAGCCAAGGTCAAGGCAAGGTCAGCAGAGGCGAAGGACTGCCCCAGAAGTGTGCTGGGTGAGCATGGTGGGGGCGAATGAGTTGACACCTGAATTCCTGGGCTCTGGAGGATTACCCCTGCACTTGGAGAAGCAGAGCTGAGTCCCAAGCCACAGGAGCCCAGACGGAGCGGGCATGGTGAGCACAACTGGGGGGGGGGTGCTGCCAGACTCCAGGGTGTCTGATAAAGGGACCCCTCAAGGGTGCAGCAGAGGGCCCAGGGGTGCCCTATTCCCACCAGGCACCTCTTGCCTGACCTGGAAGACCTGGGAGTAGCTAACAGGCCTGTCTTTTTCTAGACCATCAATCAGGAGGTGAGAGGCCAGATGGAGGAGACCCAGCCTGTCCCCTGTCCTGCAGGCAGGGGTGTGTCCTGTGTGTGTGTACGCAAGCGTGCATGTGTGAAGTGAGCATGGGAGCCAGACCTCTGTGCGTGGCACACCGGCCTTGCACAGCCTGGTAGAGCTCCACCTGCCCTCCCTCTGCCTCCCCCAGCTTGGGGCAGAGCCACCACAGCCGCTCAGCTTCCGAAGGTGACACAGCGTTGGCGGGCCTGGGACCCTGCCAGCAAGAGCCCTGGGGCACCTTGTCCTCCAGCCACGTCCCATAGCCCGTGCTCTGCCCACGTGAGCTGTGGACAGGAGCTGTGGGGGGGGGCAGAGAAGTGGCAGGGTGAGGGGAGGATATGAGTCTCTGGGCACTGGCCTCACTTTCCCTCATCTGTGAAATGGGCAGGCAGTGCCGGGAAGGACCCAATGCTGGGGTGAGAACGGTGCCCTCAGGCATGATGGCCAGCGGGGAGAGGGCTGAACCCAGGGGCTACTCTGTCCTTCCATCCCTCAGGCGGGGGGGGGGGGGAGGGACCAGCATTGCTCCCCATCCCATCTACTCTAGGCCAGGAAGACCAAAAGCTGTACCACTATGCCCCACGAGAAGATGGTGTGGCCCCGGGGGTGTGGGCAAGACCGCAGTGCATCGTGGTCGTTGTGTCAGTGTTTATCCAGGGGCATGATTGTGACGGGGCTCACTACGTCATCTGGTAACAGTTGGGCTTATTAGTGTCCCCTTTTTGTAGATGAGGAACTCGAGGCTCGCTGAGGCTTCACCATCAGCCTGAGCCCCGCCCCCCACCCCAGGCATGTCTGGGAGTCAAGCCCCAGCCACCGGGCCCCGGGAGGACCAGGGGCACAGGGTTTGGGCCTGGGTCAGATGGCAGCTGTCCATCTGAGATGACAGGAGGGGTCCCGGGCCTCCCTCCCTCCAGAGGCTGGGGGTGGGGTCCCCTGGCCGCAGAGAGGCCGCCTGGGCACAAGCAGTTCCCGCCACACGCCCTGTCCTGTTCAATTTCAAACTGAAGTGCAAACAAGCCCCAGTGCCCGCCCCTGCTGCCCAAATCGAATTGGTGCTATGATTTCTCAGCGGGCAGCGGGCGGGTGGCGGGCTGCCTTCCGGGGAGGAAGGAGGAGGCTGGCACGGGGTAGGAAAGCCAGCAGGGGCCAGGCCATTTGTCTGGGGCAGCCAGCTCGGCTAGCCGGGATCTTCTACCCAAATTCAATTTTAACCCAGCTCATAAATCTCCCTCCAAGTCCAGCCCCCGCAGGGTCCGACACTAACTGTAGCGCACAGGGCAGCCCTGTCCCTCTGCCCTCGTGGCTGGGCACCCAGCCTGCCTGCCAGGGGACTGGCACCCTGGGCCGGCCCTACTACCCCAGGCCCTCAGTGCAGGGACAAAGCTGTAGTTTCCTTTCCTTTCTATCTTTGTCTGTCTATCTGTCTGTCTGTCTGTCTGTCTATCTATCTATCTATTTTTGTTGGTGCTGGGGCTTGAACTTTGGGCCTTGAACTCTTACTCAGCTTTCGTGCTCGTGGCTGGTGCTCTACTGCTTGAGTTCTGCTTCCAGTCTGGCATTTTGCTAGTTAATTTGAGCTGGAGTCTCCCAGACTTCAGAGGAACATTACCATGCCACAGCACATGGGAAAACAAATCAACCAGGCATGCAGGGGTGGAGGGGGACACTTTTCCATCTCCCACCCACCCTGCCCCCCCCCCACTTGCTCCACCCTGGGCTTTGTTCCTTATAAGGGCTGAGAGGCAATGCATTCTGGTAGCCCCCACATCCGGCATCGGGCTAACCTGTGGTACCCCAAATCCTGCCCCCAGGCAATGCCTTCTGCTGGCCTTTGGGGTGACTGTCATAGTGATCTAACACCCCCAAATTCCTGTTGGTCCTCCACTAGTGGTAACCAATGCAAGGCTATATTTCACTGGCACCCAAACTCAGGCCACAAAGGCATTAAAATAAACGATAGTGCAGTTCATTGAGGCTCCAGGTTCGAGTACCTGGCGCACAGGCGCACCTGGACCACGTGCCCCACAGCTCCGCCTGCCCTCCTGCTCCCGAGGGGCTGAGCCCCAAGTGCAGAATGGGGCCCTCTGAGAGCCCTTGGCATGAGGGGGACACTCCATGCCGCTACTTCCTGCCCAGGTCAGGCTCATCTCCAGTGCTCTGCCTGGCAGCTGGGCTACGGATCCTACACCAACCTGAGCATGCCCCAAACCCTTGTCCTCCTCAGGGTCCTTGGGGGCGGGGGCAGGCCAAGGGAGGGGACCCCTGCCTGCCTCTTTGTGGTCTTCTGTGATCCTCTAGAGCCGGCCCACCATCGCTGCCCTGGCTGGAGCTCTGGAGCGCGGTTCCAGGCTGTGCACACGGCTGGTGCTGTCTCTATGCCAGGTGTTCTCTGTCCAGCCACCTTACGGGACAGGTCACACGAGTCCCTTTTCTCTCGCATCTGCTCTCCTGTTCTCTCAGTCGTCTAGGTGATTATCTGTCTGGCCTCTGTGCCCTGTGAGCCACGAGGCTCCCCGAGGACAGGGTTCAGCTCCCATGCCTCCCAACCCATCACTCAAGGTGGGGCTCAGGTGTGGGGCTGTTTTAAGCAGGAGCTGGAAACCTGGCCCACAGCCGCCTGCTCTGCCCTGTGCGATGCCGCCTGACCACTTTGCTGGAGGGGCTGTGTGAGAAGAACAGGCGGGGAGGAGGCACGGGCTTGGTGCCTCGCTTCTGAGGCAGCAGAGGTCTGGGCTGGGTCAGGAGGGGTGACCAGCATCCTCGGCCATTGGAGGGCCCTGAAGTTTGAAGGCACTGTGAGGCCCGAGGCAGAGCCAAGAAAGCCAAGCTCTGAGTGGTGTGGAGACCTTAGAGGGTGGGCGAGGATGGTGCCATCCTACCGCTGTCTTTGGTTTTGTTTTATGTTGGTGCCAGTCCTGGGGCTTGAACTCAGGGCCTAGGTGCTGTGAGCTTTTGTGCTCAAGGCTAGCGCTCTACCACTTAAGCCAGAGCTCTTCTTCTGTCTTTTGTGGTAGTTAAGTGGAGATGAGTCTCATGGGCTTTCCTTCTCAGGCTGGCTTTTCACCTAATCCTCAGATCTCAGCCTCCTTGAAGAGCTAGGATGACAGGTGTGAGACTGCACCTAGCAGAAGTTAATCTTGGTGGTTGCTGTTTTTCTTGTTTCCTTCCCCCCGCCCCCTCACTGTCCATCTCCTCTGTGCCTCGCTCCTTCCATGGGTCCCTGGCTCCTGGTGCATCCCCTGGTCTCACCCAGGGCCCGGGGACTCTTGACTCAGAGCTCTTCACAGAGCTGGACCACCTGGGGACTGCCTCCCTGGGACGGGCCCTGGGAGCTGCAGCCAGGAGTGACTACCTCTCCAGAGGGAACTCCAGTGCCACTGTCCGGAGAGCTGTGGGTTCTTCCTATCCAGCCTGCTCCTGCGACACAATAACCACAGCTTCAGCTTTTCCTATCAGGCGGGCTCTCATCTGCAGGCAGCGCAAGGCCCTTTGGGGTTTCTCCCACCCACTCCTGAGGAGATCTGGCTCCTCTACCTAAGTTGTGGACAGTTTTTTTGGACCACAGACTAAAAAACCAGGATAACCGTCTTGGCTGTGTGGCCCTGAGCAAGTCACTTAATCTTTCTGAGTCTCAGTTGCCTTGTCTGTGAAAGGGGGGCAGAACGTCTCCATTTGTCACTAAGAGCAAGAAAGGAGCTGGTGCAACCTGGCTCATCAGATGGCATTGGCTGGAGGCGGAGCCAGGAACTGCTCATCCTCATGGGGCGGAGCCTCACTGCTGTGGGCAGAGCCAAGGAAGGGGCGGGCCCAGGAACTCTCACTGTCATGGGTGGGGCTAGGGAAATCAGCAGGCCACCAGAATCACACTGGGCTCTGGTTCTGAAGCGGGGAGAGGGGCAAGGGGGTGTTGTTGAGGGGGACACAGCAGGCAGTGGCAGCGGTGGTGGTGAAGAGTGACACCTGGCCGTACCAGGCATCCCAGGGCTCTGGGTGGAAGCACAGAGCTGAGACCAAGGCACAGTGACCAGCTGTCTCAGCCACAAGGGTCTGTCACCAAACCACTGAACACTGAACACAAAAACTCCGGGCCTCCGTTTCCTCACTTGCTGAACGGGCCTGTTTGGTCAGAGCAAGTCCCTTCCTCTGCAGCCTCTCCCACCCCTCCCGCTGCCCCAGCTCCAGTCTAGCGGGCCACACCTGAGTGGAGAGGGAGACTTCCGGAGAGAGCCTGGCCCAGGCATGGGCTGAGGAGGGAGGATGAAGTGAAAGGAAGGAGGAGGAGGAGGCCGGAGTTGAGACCCAGTTCTACCCTGTGTAACCTTGGATAAACCACTTCAGCTCTCTGAACCTGTGTCTCTTGGTAAAGAACTTGAAGCAGGTGGTATCTCTTCCGTTCTTTCAGCACGTGGGGGATAGTATCTTCTGCTTAGTAACAAAAGGGAGAGACTTAGCTGTGATGGGGACCCAATAAAAACTGACATTCTGAGCCCAGAACCTTCTATAAAGGAGCCCCGGGAGTGGGGGATACGGGACTCAAGCCTGCCTGACTTGGTTCTGGGGCTCAAACCCCGGTCTTGTGCGTGCAGCGCACAGGGGGCTGGGAGATCAGATGGGAGAGGGCAGCTGGTGGGTGGGGCTTGAGCGCTGGCCATCCTCAGAAAATGGATCACATAGTGTTTTTCTCTGGGAGTCTAATAGTCAGCAGTTATTTATCGTGGCGTTCCTGGTGAGTAGGAAAGCCACAAATAAGTAAACCCAGGCAGCAGGGCACAATTACTGAGCCCAGCGTTTTATTTCCCCAGCTCGTCTCCAGTCTGGGCTGGCACTGGGTCGATGACAATTTATGACTTGGGCCTGTGTATGGGTGAGAGGTGGCCAACCACTACTTCTCCCTCCTCCCCCCCCCACCCCCGCTTTCTCTTCACCCTCCCTGGACCAGCTGTGTGTGCTCACAGCTCACAGCTGGCTCACAGGTGGCTGGGACAGCAGGGACAGAATGGGGGCAGGGGGGTAGCGGTGAACTTCCAGAAAGAGGTTGGGGTTTGTCTGAGGTGTGGTGGGCATGGGAGGAAGGAAGGCAGGGAAGGCTGGGGAAGGTGGGCCCTGCTATGGTACTTGGACCAGGCCAGAGCTCTGGGTCAGTGGGTGGCTCAGGAAGAGGGGTGGGGAAGGAGGGAAGGGCAGGTGTAGCTGGAGCCTACGGTGCGTGTGACCCCTGCTCCCCCACCTTAGGAGGAGCGGCTGACCTGGATTTCATAATTTACGTGGCCGATTTCAGCATGTTTCGTGTTCTGTCACGTTTTCTGCTGTTACAATTTCATCTGTCCCTCCAGGGATGCTAGGGTGTTACGCGGGACTGGGTGTGAGGAGTGAGGGGCGGAGCCTGCATGAGTGCCACCTGGGTGGGCTGTGCTCAGGGCGCTGCCAGGGCTGGGTAGTAACTGAGGGGTGCGTGAGGTATAAGCCTCTGCACCCACAGACTGTGCTGCCCCTCCCATCATTCAGATAAGGAAAATGACCAGAGACTTTAAGACACTGGCCCCCAGGAGCACAGCTTCAGAAGCAGCAGGTGAGGCCCACCTGCTCTCCCCACTTCAGCCTGTTTCCGAGAGGCCAAGGACTTGTCACTCGGCTGAAGGGGCTCCTTGGCCAAGCCTCCCTCTGCCCACTCTTCCCTGGGCCCAGGCACAATGTGGGGGCTTCAAGAAACCCCCGCAAGGCCAGTAAGATCACCTGAGCCCCTGCTGGCCACGCTGAGGTTGCTTTAGGGATGGGGGACTGTCCTGGGGAAACTCGGGGCTCTGTTTGCTAATAAGATCTGGAAATTTTCTTTTATTTCTTTGTTGATCGTGGGGCCTGAACTCTGGGCCTGGGCGCTGTCCCTCAGCTCTTCAGCTCAAGGCTACCTCTATCACTTGAACCACAGCGCCACTCCCAGCTTTTTCTGTCTATGTGGTGCTGAGGAATCGAACCCAGGGCCTCCTGCCTGCGAGGCAAGCGCTCTACCACTGAGCCACCTTCCCAGACCCATGACCTGGAAAAATTCTAATTTGCAAACAGGTGGGTGCCTGGGACCCCCAAAACAGCCTTCTCAAGCCAGAGCTAATCAATCGCTTACTCAAAAGGCCACCTTCCATCTGTGGCCCCTGCCAAGGGCGGGGTGGTATCCCCCTGCAGTCCCAGTCAAGCCTCCTAGAGACCCTTTTGGAAGGAGCCTCAGGGAGGCTCCCACTTCTGCCCACCATGTCTCCCCTTTTCTCATCTTTTCTTTCTGCCTGGTCCTTAAAAAAATTAAACACGGATGGTTTCATCTAGGAAGAATTAGTATTCTGGGCAGGGCTGGGATATGCTCCGATGGCGAGGCAGGAGCTCCAGAGCTGGGAGGGCGAGGCAGAGGTGCTGGCCTGGTTGGGGCCAGGCTTGGGGCAGGGAGCGCTGACTGGGCGGGAGGCGGGGAGGGGGGCAGGGAGGGGGGCGGGGGTCAAGGGGGACAGACTGCTTCAGATCTGCGCAGAAAACAGGGAGATAGAGGCCAAATGTAGCTGTAGCCGGAGTGGCTGCCATTGCATGGGGGGGGGGGGGGGGAGAGAGGGATGGCTTGGGGCAGAAACCGTGTCTGGCCCCGGTCAGGACCAGGACATGCATCCCAGGTGTCCATCCTGGCTTGTCTGGGCCACGCCTCCCCGTCCCAGCCGTCCCCTGCTGAGCATGTGGGCACCTGCTATATTCTGGGCACCGGCTAGGGAGGCAGAGTCAGGGACAGGCCATTCTTAGCACTGCGTGTCACAGCCCCTGAGGCCGCTGCCTTGCCAAGGCTGGGCAAGTGGACATAGGAACCCTTGGCTTCCCCGGAACCATGTTTTGGAAGAACACAGAGCTCCTGGGAGGTTAATGGGTGTCACAGAAAACAAACTTAGCTGGTAACTGCTGGGGCAAGCCATCGTCAATTGCTATCTTTGCTGTGGGACTTCTCAGAGCCGTGTGTGTGTGTGTGTGTGTATGTGTGTGTGTGTGTGTGTGCGCGCGCGTGTGTGCGTGAGTGCACATGCATGTTAGTACTGAGGCTTGAACTCAGGGCCTCACGCTCTCATTTGGCTTTTTCACTCAATGCTGGCACTCTACCAATTGAGCCATACCTCCCCGACTTCTAGCTTTCTGGTAGTTAATTGGAGAGAAGAGTCTTGTGGACTTTACTGCCCAGGCTGACTTTGAACCATAATCCTCAGATGTCAGATCTGGAAGCAGCTAGGATTACAGGCATGGCCTCCATGCCTGGCTCCTCAGAACCTTTCACTGCTCATGCGCCCTGTGAACCTGCAGGAGTTAGGCCTGCGGCCTCCGGTGTCTGAGCCCTGACCACTCAGGAAGATCTGGCGTGCTTTCCAGGGCACAGAGTTGAGAGGCAGGAATGGGTTTGCCTTCAGGTTCTATGCTGGACCCACTGTGTGACCTTGGGCAGGCTCTTGAGTGTCTCTGTTTGCTGTGGTGGAAAACTGAAATAGTACTACTAGTGCCTGTGGACACAGCATGGGGACATATGACTAGTGTCTGCCACAGACTCAATACCGGGTGAGGCCTTTAGGCACTGCTGTCTGTGGAAACCCAGTGTCTGTGTGCCTGGGCCCCTGGGAGAAGACCAGCAAGTGGAGATGGTGGGGCCTAGGCCAAGGGAGCTCCAGGGGGGCTCACCCTTGTCTCCGCTAGTGGCTGCTCAGCAGTTCTTTGTTGGCCAGGTAGGGTGGACGACACATGGACACACACCATCTTGCTCGTGTGTGTGTGACTAAGGCGGAACGGAGACCGCCTCCTTCGGGGTGCGGTCTGCCCGTGCCTCCTTTAATGCAGCCAGGGCGTCCGGCTGCCTCCGATGGAGGCGGCCTCTGTGCTCAGCAGGGAAGCCAGGTGGACAGAGAGCAGGTGGGGGGCAGCTTGCACAGCCTCAGTAAAGGAGGCTGGGAACAAGGTAAGGGGCAGGGAAGGCTTCCTGGAGGAGGCTTTAAAGTTTAATTGAGCCCATCAGGCAAGCCCTCCACCGCGGTGCACCTCCCCAGCCCTGAAGACCGTTAGCTCCCGAGCCCCACGCCATCCTGGGCAGGGCCACACCACACCATACCCCGGGGCAGAGCCTCCAGGAGCTGCGCGTGTGCAGGTGCAGTGGGAGGGAAAGAGGGCTGAGGAGGAGGCGAAGCAGGAAGCTGACCACCCAGGCCAGAGGCCTCCCAAGGCTGGACCTCAAAGTCCTCCCACCTCCACCAAGACCATGGCACTCCTGACTCTCTCCAGGGCACACAAGGGGTGGATCCCAACATGCTCTCCTGAGGTCACACGCGAGTGTGGGAGGTGACCGCAGCCAGGGACATTCCTGAGCCCGCAGCTGCCAGGCAACGCTGCTTCCCCGTGCTCCGGGAGCGAAGGCACCAGGGGCCTCCTTGGCTGCCGCTTCAAAGAGACTCATGATTAACAAAACTGCAGCGAACCCTTCTCCTTTTTCCTCCTCTCCTGGAAGCAGGCTCCCCGATGCAAAGGGAGAGACAATAAGAAGCAATAAGGAAAGCCCGGGAGGAAAGGGAGCTGAGGCAAAGATGGAAGGAAGCATCCTTCCTCCCGGGAGGCGTGCACGGACTAGTTATTTAAAATACCCTCTCTCCTCTCTCCCCTTCCTTCCAGTTCAGCTGGGCTCTTGGGCTGTGCTTTAAGTCCTTTTGAAGTGTTACAACCATTTTCTCCGCTTTCAATTAACAACAAGAAAAGGAAGCTAATAGCTTCCTGAGCCACTCGTAAATATTAACAAAGTCTGGCCGCACGGCCTGGGCGCGGGGCTCCAGATCTCCGGGGCAGCGAGCGATGCTTACGGGAAGGCAGGCGGGCGGGAGATTTCCAACACACAGACAAAAATCCCTTGGCACAGGCTCCTGGTGGCGCAGGGGAAACTGAGGTTTGGGGGCATCAGGCTGGGGGACACCTGTCCCTGGGGGTTGGCACAGTAATGGGCAGGAGGGTTCGAGAAGGGAGGCTGTGGGGGAGGGGGGACACTTCTGGAAGGAGCCGGGCTGGAGAGGGGGTGGGGACAGTAGAGCAAATTAGAGGTCCCTGGCACCCCCTAGCCTTTTGCTGTCAGTACCCCTGGCCGGCAAGATACCAATTCCAACATCTGACCGAGAGCGGGTGTGTGGACAGCACCAGGCCTGCTCCAGAGCCCAGGCTGCCAGGGCTGTGGGCCTGCGCTCAGAGCCAGGGCAGCCAGCAGGGCCTAGATGCCGGAGGGACCCAGCAAGGGCACCGTGGCGGACAGCGCGGGGTCAGGAAGTCACAGTCCTGCCAGCAAAGGCAGCCTGGTTTCCTGAAATCGGAGGCTTTGACCTTGGCCAGCGGCCCTCAACTCATCATCCTGGCTCCCCAGTTCTGTGGCAGACCCTCCTGAGCCCTGGCGCCGGGGTACAGCAAGGCCTGCTGGGTAGGGCCCAGCCAGCAGGGCAGCTTCCATCCTGGGAGCCTGCAGACAGTGGGCGGAGGCCGCACAGCAGGCTGACCCACTGGGCCTGGAGTTACTCTACACCTCCTCAGGGCCTCTCCTTCAAAAGCTGAGGAAGCTGCCTATCCCCTTAATGAGGCCAGAAGAGCACAGGGCCTGGCTCCGCCCCCGCCCCGCCCCACCCCGCCCCCTGATCCAGGTGCAGCCTGGGCTCAGAGATGTAAAAGGCACAGGAGCATCTAGCAGGCCCCTGCCCTCTCCTGTCACTCTGCTTCCAAGGACAAGGGACCCCACTGGGCAGCCATGCCAGGAGTCCTGCCACTCGGCCCCGGTGGGTCAGCACCTTAGGACCCAGGACCTGGCAGAAGCAGGCCCATCACCTGTGCGGCCCACGTGGCCCGGTCCAGCACCAGGGAGTTGAGTCCCAGAGGCCACTGCTGGCCACAGCTGCCCACACTGGGAAGCCCGGAAGGGTGGGCCCTGAGGACCCCGGGAGCTGCCCTGGGCATTCAGACTCTGCGGTGCTGGCGGCTGGCAGGCTGGCGTGGGCCCTCCCCGCAGCCACCCCCAGCCTGGCTGGCACACTTGCCTGCACATCCACCCCTGAAAGTCTGTGTTTTGTCAGGAAGCGGTCTAATTAGCAGAATGGAGGCTGAGAGGTTCACACCGCCTAAGCAGGCTCTCGCCTCCGCCCCTTCTCAGCCCCTCCTTGGGTGCCAGGCCACGGTGCCAGGCCTGGGTGGGGGGCAAGGAGAGCACAGGGAGGAGGCCAGGCTGTGGCTGCCCTTGGTAGGAAGACCAGGCCAGGCCCTCCAGGCACAGCCCTGAGCTCCAAGGCCGGGCTCTGCCCTGCCCCGGCTCATCACTGCCCCCCTCCCCGCCCCCACGGAGTCAGCTTTACTGAGCCAAGCCCTCTCACTCTGAGCCTTCGTGCATTCTGTTCCTGTGGCCTCACATGCTCTTCCCACCCCACTCATAGCCAGCTGTTGTTCCAGGCACGGTCCTGCCCTGAGTGGACGTGCGTCCTCCCCCCCCCCTTACCCCCGCTGCCTTATGGCCTCAGCCCTATGCCCCTGCTGTCCTAGGGGGAAAGGAAGCATGATGGTCTGAGAGGAGAGCCGGCCCCTTGGTGGTGGGGAGAAAGGGAAGGCCTGTGGCTGGCCATGGGGGGGGGGGGGGTCGGCCATCACAGAACAAACTCTGGATTTGATCACAAAGGGCCCTTTCATCTAGAAAGGTCAGACATACTGACCTCCGTCTGCAGGCCCCAAATGAAAGCAGAGCCCGCTTCCCTGGCTTGCCGCAGCCCTGACCTGCTCATAGTGATCTAAACTCTGCCCTCTTGGTCTCTGGGCAGCGCTGCCCAGGGAGGGGGTGACGTGTTGTTCATTTCAAACGCTCCTCGACAAGCCACCAGCCATAGAGCCCACCTGGGCTCCAGCAGCATACACACCAGGCATCTGATTAATGACGCACATGTAGAAGTCCATCCCTAAGAGCCATAGGTTGGAATGAAACAGGAGGGCTAATTGCTAATATAGGAATTAGGATCTGTGCGCATCAGTCTTTAAGGCAGTGTGAACTGTAAAGCTGAAGGATTGGTTCTACTTGGGCTGCAAGCCCTGAGGGCCAGAGGTGGACCCTGGGACACAGACAGGGGAGGAGACAGAAGGAATGAAGCCATGCCTGCCCCACTCTGCCGGACAGAGCCCAGAATCATAGCACAGTGCCATCTTCCTCAGGAAGTCCCCTGGGATCTGTCCCCTTCCCCACCTAGTATGTTCAAGGCGGGGTCTTTGCTCCCACAGTGCTCTGCGTCTTACACTGCTGTTGCTGCTACGTAGGGGCCTCCCCACGAAACTAAGACTTCCTGACAGATAAAGGTCCTCTTTGGTCCCCAATGTCTTTACAGTGCCTAAAGCACGGACTAGGTTTGTCTGCTCAATGAAGAGATGGCTGGCTGGATAGATGGAAAGATGGAGAGACGAATGGATGGATGGATGATGGACAGATGATTAGATGAATGGAGGATGGATGGTTGAAAAGATGGACTGATGGAGAAATGGAAGGAGGGGGAGGAATAAAGAAGTAGAGGGGGTTGGCTCACTCCTGTAATCTTAGCTACTCAGGAAGCTGAGATCTGAGGATCATGGTTCAAAGCCAGCATGGGCAGGAATGCCCTTGAGACTGAGACTCTTATCTCCAATAAACCACTCAGAAACCTGGAAGTGGCACTATGGATCAAGTGGTAGAGCGCTTGCCTTGAGCTGAAGAGCTGAGGGACAGTGCCCAGGTCCAGAGTTCAAGCCCCATGATCAACAAAAAAAAGTAGTAGAGGGGTGCATGACAAGGCCTCAGGAGATCAAGGACCCTTTTCTGGTCCACCCGATGTCTATCTGTGCTGGATCTTAACATGGTGCAGGGAGAAGAGATCTGGCCAAATGCAAATGAGGCCCCAGCTCTTCTGCAGGTTGTGTAACTTTGGACACATCCCTCCCCACCTTCTCAACTTTTCCAATGGGCCAACCCTCCCTGTCCTGCTGGCTGGGCTGGGCTGGGCTATCCCTCGCGTGGAGGAGAGGGCCAACCAGAAATCACTGGAAGAGGCTGATGGCGTGGCGTGTCTCCCTGAGAGAGGCAGGTCTGCGTGGGCAGATCCCACCAGAATGCAAAGGAAGGAGTGGAGTTGTGGGACTGGGCGCTTGGCTCTCTTCCCTCTTGAATCTTTTCATCACAGTTGTGATGTTGTTGGTTACAAAAGAAGAAATGTGTGAGTGTCTCAAAGAACCAGCAAATGGGAGCATTTACTACAGGGGCTGAGAATGTGGCTTAGTGGTAAGAGTGCTTGTCTAGCATGCATGAACCCTTGGTTCAATTCCTCAGTACCACATACATAGAAAAAGCTGCAAGTGGCTTTGTGGCTCAAGTGGTAGAGCAAAAGAAGCTCAGGGACAATGCCCAGTTCCAGCCCCAGGACTGGCAAAATAATACCAAAACTGGCTCTTTGGTGCAGAGACCAGGCTTGGAGCCCATGGGGACAGGAAAGGCCCAGGGCAGAGGGGCTCAGAGGAGCTGTCTGGTGGGCAGTAGTGCCCAGAGCCACACCTCTCTCTAGGAACCAAGGAGACCTCCATTCTGACCTGCTGGGGCCACACAGGTTCTTCTTGCTTTGGGCAAATCTGGCTGACATCGACACCCCTATAGAAAACTGACCTTGCTCAGTGTGGGCTCCTCTCAGTCTAGGTACAGCTTCTGCAGGCACCGAGACTCTGGCTGGTGGAAGGTGTGTGCCAGGCGGCCCCATTTACATATTTATTCCTGGGCCACATTTGGTTCAGTGACTGCAGGTGGCTACTAATGATGATGATTATGCACCCAAAGTGGGAAGAGCCACAGTGCTGCCCAGAGCCCACCACAACCCCCCCCCCCGACTGCCATCCAGGCCCACTCAGAAAGCTACACACATCCCAGAGGCCTCCCCCCAAATCAGGCCCCAACCTCTGCTGAAGCCCTGCCTGCTCTCCACACACAGTGCCTCCAGGAGGCCTTGGCCATGGATGCTCAAAACTCCCATCGGAGCCTGGCTGCTCCAAACAATGAGGCAGAGTGCAAGAGTTGACTGGATGTACTTGCTAAGCACCTACTGTGTCTGTGGCACAGAGCCGGGTGCTGGGAATCCAGCCTCGAGTCCCCCCTGCAAGACAGGGAGCGACTTTCTATCCCATATCATGCCACTGCTGTTGTAGTTTGTGGGACAGGTATCCAGAAAGGGATGATGTCCCAAGATAGAGGTGCTGTGAATGTGGCTTAGTGGTAGAGTGCTTGCCTAGCATGCATAAAGCCCTGGGTTCGATTCCTCAGTACCACATACACAAAAAAAGCTGGAAGTGGCACTGTGGCTCAAATGGTAGAGTGCTAGCCTTGAGCAAAAGCAGCTCAGGGACAGTGCTCAGGCCCTGAGTTCAAGCCCAGGACTGGCAAAGAGAGAGAGAGAGAAGGAATAACATAGAGAAGGCCCTTCACACTTCGTGTGTGTGTGTGTGTGTGTGTGTGTGTGTGTGTGTGTGTGGTGTGTGTGTGTACTGTACATGTGTCCATCCCTGAGTATAGCTGTGTGTGTGTTCACATATGAATATGGCTGTAACTGTGTGCATGTGGGTTCATTTTTGCAGGGTGTGTGGATGTAGACAAGGATGTATGCATGTCTGCCGAGATGTGCTTACATGGGGACCTTTCTGTGTTCTTGTGTGCCAGTGTGTTTTTAGATAGCAGCGTTGTTCTATGCAGTGTGACTGGGTTTTTGCTCACATGTCTGCATAGGTGTAGCTGTGCACATAGATGTGTGCCCAAGTGCCAGTCTTTGTAGTATGCATGGGGGTAGGTGTTCTTGCTCTGCTGTTTGTCTGCATGTGTGTTAATGAGTGTGTGCTTGTGTATGAATGTTTGTATGGGTGCATTGCTATGTGTATGTGTGTGTGAATGTGGGCGTTCATGTGTGTGTGGTTACATTACTGCGTGCATATATGTGTCTTTCAACTATGCAAGCACGGGTCCATTCCTGTGTGTATCTATGTGTGTGCTTCAGTATGTGCGTGGGTGTGAATGGTGTGTCTACATTGTGTTTGTGTGCGGGCAGGGGTGTAAATGCATGCGCGGGTGCACATTCCTTGTGTGTCAACATGCGTGCTTGAGTGTCTGCGTGTGTACACTGTGTGAGAGGCGTGGGTACAGGAGTGAGTCTCAGCTGGGAGGTGGGGGTGTCGGGGCTGCTGGGCCAGGACAGCTGTGGTTTCAGAAGACGGCTGTGGTTTCCCTGTGCGGGGTGGGGGTGGGGGGAGGGGGCTGGGAGGATGGGCGTGTGTGCGTGCGTGCGTGTGTGCGTGTATCGGGCAGGGGAGGACCGCGCCGCCATCCTCTGTACAAGCAGCCACCCTGCCCCCACCCCCTCCATCTAAAACAATTTCCTCACCCCGGCCAGGGAGGCAGATGACCTCATTGGACGCTTTCCATCTCTCGCTTTCATAGAGAAATTACAATTTATAATTGGATGAAATCACGCGGGTGGTAATAGCAATAAGGGCTTGAGCCGCAGCCACCACTTCCCCCTCAGCAGGGATGTCCTCACTCCTCTTCCCTCCTGTCTATCCCGGCCCTGCCCCTGGCGGGGGGGGGGGGGAGGGGGGGGAGGGGGGTGCTGTGCCCACCTGCCTGCTTACACCCTAACAGAACAGACTGAGCCCTGGCCATGCAAAGCCAGTGGCCCTCAGGACAAGCAGGCTCAGGCCCGCTGTGGGTTGTAAGAAGACCCCCTTCTCCCCTTCTCCGCCACCCCGTGCCCCCCCTGCACACCCCTTGGCTGCATGCCCCCCTCCTCCAGGCTGCCTTCCCTGCTGGCTACAGCGTGTAGTGTAGGCCTTGCATCCTGGCTGTCCTTGTTTCCATTTGTCACCACCCCAGACTACGAGCAGTTCTCACATCAGCCACCTTCAGCCCTACAAAGAGAAAGGGCCCAGATGCAGTGGAACCCATCTGGATCTGATTTCAAACCAGAGCGAGAGCTCTCAGATGTGTCATGAAAGCCCCCTTCCAAAGCGGGGCTCCTGCAGGGGAGTGCGGAAACCGGCGGCGTGGTTCGGTTCAGCAGCGGCTTACACTAATGAGAGGGATGGGAGGGCTCGGGTTTGTTTGGGATTCTGGCACAGCCTGCCCCTCCCGGCCCTGGCTCTCTGCAGAAGGGACCTCAGCAGCAGCCAGGAGGGTGAAGCCTGGGCCTGAGATGGGGGCCAGGCCCCCTGCCGATCCTACTTCCCATGGACGGGGATGCAGTGTGTGTTCTGGAAGCGGAGGCCACCGTGGCCCAGTGGGAGCCTTTGAATGACATTTAGCAGGAGCAGGTGCTAGGGAAACAAAGCCAGCTCTGGCTGGCTGGGTGGCCCGATAGGGCCAGCAGCTCCCCAAACTTCATGTTTCTCTTTTTAAATCCTTCCAAACCCACCCCCCAGGAAAAGGAAAACAGGTAGCTGCAAGAAAAGGTACTGGGCCTGGCCAGCTGCTCCTTGTCTGGATTTGAAGGGGGGGGGCCAGGGGAGGGGGCAAGGAGGGGGACAGTAATAATCCCAGCCCCCTGCCAGGCACATAGGGAAGAAAATGCAAGAAAATAGTGATCTTGCCTGCCATCTTAGCTACTCCAGAGGTTGAGATCTGAGCATCATGGATGGAAGCCAGCCCAGGCAGGAAAAGTTCTTGAGATTCTTATCGCCAATTAACCAAGCCAGAAGTAGAGCTATGGCTCAAGGGGTAGAGTACTAGTCTTGAGCAAAAAAATCTCAGAGACAGTGCCCAGGCTCACAGTGCCCAGGCTCTTGAGTTCAAGCCCCAGGACACACACACACACACACACACACACACACACACACACACACACACACACACACACACACACACACACACACACACACACACACACACACACACACACACGGGAGCTGGAGGTGTGGCTCAAGTGGCAGTACACTTGCCTTACAACTATGAGACCCTGCATTCAAACCCCAGCACCAACCACACTTGCACAGAAGGAGCTAGTGTGAAGCTGGGCTGGCTGGCTGACACCAGCAGTCAGCAGAGATAGGAGGACTGCTGTTAGGGCTAGTAGGTCTCATCTAAGCCACAAACAAAAAAGCCCAAAGAGCTTATCAAGTCAGTGCGTAAGGCCCCAAGTTCAAACCCTAGTACTGCAAGGAAAAGGAAACAAAAAGTATCTGGGGCGTGGCTGTAGAGCGCTTGACTAGCATGTATGAGGTCCTGGGTTCAATTCCCAGCACTGCAGAAACAAAATCAAACAGGCTGCGAAGGGAAGGGGGACGATCACCCAGGCCGCCTGCTGCCTGACGGTGCTGGACACGGCATGTTCCTAACTTCCTCCAGTTTCATCACTTAAAACCTTTTTTTTTTTTTTTTCTGGCAGCCCAGGGAGTACAGAAGAAGGGCTCCTCTTTGGACTAAGCAAGACCAGGGGGTGAAGCAGGAACACCCCCCTCCGGCCTCCACACAGGAGCAGCCAAGCGGAGCCAGCCCCCAGCCACCCCCAGCCGCTTCCCAAATCCGCACGCCCAGCCTGACAGCTCAGCAGTGCACAGCAAGGCAGCAGCTCCAGCCCGGCAGTGAACATCTGAACCCCTCGGTGGGGTAGCGGACCCCTGCCTTCCCCCGAGACTCAGCCTGAGTGGCAGGAATACTGATTCTTTGGAGAGTGGCTCCCTCTCGGCTCTGTCACGCAAGAACGCTCTCTGCACCGAGCCCATTCTGCCAAGTGACTTAAAGGGATTTAAGCAAGAAAGAAAAGAAAGAAAGAAAACACTGGTAAAGAAAAAAGGGGTAAAAGCCACACAGCAGCCTGAAAAGAAGGGGTGGCAGCCTGCAGACAAAGGGGCAAAGTTGCAAAGGGCCGTGGAAGTGGTCAGCAGCGAGAGGCCACGGTTCTGGGGAGCAGGCCAGAGGGCATGGCCTGGGGCCGCAGGGGTACAGCGAGTAACTAGAGCGTGCACCCAGCGCTCCCGAGAGACGCCAGCCGCGCCCCAGGCCTAGGGCACCAAGGATGCTTGGGACCCGCAGGCCTATCTGAACGTGGTTTTGGGGGGTGGCTGAGGAGACAGAAGCACAGGATCCCCTCTTCACATGCCCCAGCACTGCCCTGCATCTGCTATCTGTACCCCAAGTGACGCTTGGCCTGGGAGAACCCAGGGGCCAGGAATGTGAGCGGAGCCCAGACCTACCGCACTGCTAAGAACATCAGCAGGGGCCCCGGGAACAGTGACCAACCCCACATTGGACTCCGCGGGGCTCCAGGGCTGCAGCTGCAAAGCAGGTAAGAACAAGGGGAGAGATGGGTGGGGAAAGGGGGGCCGCGAGAGTGGTCAGGGGTCCGAGCACCCAGCCCAGGCAGCGCGCATGGGACTCATGCAGCTCTTGATCTTCCCAGGGGCCTTTGGGGGCTTCCTGGTCTCCAGGAGGCACTGCTTGGCGGGGTAGGCATTACCTGCTACCTGGTGGCCCCCTTGTTCTGGGCTCTGCCCTGTGTGGGCAGAGCTTTCTGGAATGAGCTCTGCCCTGCCGGGGCTGTTGACTCACTATCCTGCCCAGAGAGGGTTGCGGGGAGGGCTGGTCGTGACTTAGGGCTGGAGCTTTGGGGACCTGGGCCTTGGCACCTTCTACCCTTGAACTGGTGTGAGTCCTCAAGCCCCTTCCATGCCTGCTTGCTGGAGCCCTGGGCTGGGGCAGATCCAGAGTCCTCACCAGCTCCCCTGGCTCCCCTGGCAGCCAGTCTCTTTGTGGAGGTGTGCTGAGGCCCAGAGATGGGCAGTAAGTGCTCCAACACCACACAGCAGGCACTGAGCCTCCCTTTCTCTCCCCACAGTGATGGTGCGGGGGGCGGGGCTGCTCCGCCCAGCTCCCGGGGGCCAGGAGCGAGGGGCCTGGCCTCCACAAACACTAATCCTCAACAACCTCTAGCAGCGGCGCCCCGGGCAGGGCAGGGAAGCCCCAATTCATTACCGAGATGGAAAATGACACTTCCCCACGCTCTGCCCCAGGGGAGGGCCTGATTTATGACTGCGCCAGGGCCCGGGACATCCGTCAGCACCGCGAGCTGCGCACGCCGTCTGCGGGGGCATTAATAGCCGTGTTATTAGCCACCGGCGTGAAGGATGCCCTGCGGATGGGCTATTTGCTGTTATTTATTATTGAGGCGGCCCCTGGCAGCAGGGCTGGGAGTGCACCGAGCCCCAGGCCAGCTCCCCCGCGCGGTCTTCCGCCCTGGATCCCCACAGCCCAGTACTTGTCCCACACCCCCCTCCTAGGAGGAGCTGGGGTTAGGAACCCCCCCCACACACACACACACTTCCCCAACCAGGCTGAAGCCCAAAGTAGTGATGGAGAATCTGCTCAGCCCACCTGTCCCCAGGGTTGGGCACCAGCCCTCTGGTTGTGGGCAGGGCCCCTCCCCTCTCTGAGTGTGCACTGGGGTGCTCCTTCTGGTGACTGCCAGCTGCCGTGGATGGTAACGGGCCCAGGGGGTGCCAGAGGTAGAAGCAGGCACAGGACCTTGCCATGCTGACCCCTGGGAAAAGGTGCCAAGGCCCAAGGAGGCAGCTGAGAGAGCTGCTGAGCGCACAGCGGGGGGGGGGGGGCTTATCTAGGCTGGGCTTGTCTCTCTGCATTGATCTCTCCTGTCTGGACAAAGCAAACTTGCTGGTGCTCACGCCTGTCACCCCAGCTATTCAGGAGGCTGAGATCTGAGGATCATAGTTCAAAGTCAGCCGGGGCAGGAACGCCCATGAGACTCTTTTCTCCTATTAACCACCAGAAAACCAGAAGTGGTGCTGCGGCTCAAAGTGGGAGAGCAACAGCCTTGAGCAAAAAGAGCTCAGAGACAGCACCCAAGCCCCGAGTTCAAGCCCCATGATGGACAAAAAATAAAACAAAAAATAGAAAAGCAAACTGTCCACCAGTCCTTTACCTCCCAATCCCAGGGTCCTGTTCTGTGCTCTCTATCAGCAGCAGCAGCAGCATCATGTGTATATTAGTTATACAGATGGAATTGGATTGTTACATTTCTACACGTTTCTACTATATACCCTCTATCACGCTCTCTACCCCATTATTCCCCCCATATAGCACCCTCACTCCACTCTGAGAAGGGAGGACCAGGATTGAGGGAAGGGTCTGAGGCTGGGCAGTGCCAGGCCAGCCCCCGCCGGGGAGAGGGGGCAGCAGCCAGGCCTGGCTGCTGAAAGGAGCTCTGGCGGGTGAGGTTGCGGCCGGGCTGGCACCGGCTCCCCCAGCACCTGCGGCAGGATTCAGACCTGTCACTTTGTCTCTTGGAGCTGCTGTGGCAGGGCCAAGGGGCCAGGTTGGCCTCTTTCCTTCTGCTACCCCCTTCTCAGTTTCAAATTCCAGGCTTTGTTAATCCCACTGATGTTGACTGAGTCCCTTCCATACCAGGCTCTGTGCCAGGAACAGAACAGACCTGGCTGCAAGAGTTCATATGTTAGCAGAGGTGCCGATCAGTAGTTGGCCAAGAAACTGATGGTAAATAAATAGGACTTCCCCGCCGGCGCCCAAGCTCACGCCTGCAATCCTAGCTACTCAGGAGGCTGAGATCTGAGCCAGCCTGGGCAGCAAAGTCCATGAGACTCCTATCTCCAATAAACCACTCAGAAAACCGGAAGTGGCGCTGTGCCTCAAGTGGTAGAGTGCTCGCCTTGAGCTGAAGAGCTGAGGGACAGTGTTCAGGCCCAGAGTTCAAGCCCCATGACGGACAGGGCCTAGTCTATGGATGGTCACAAGCCCCCGCTGAAATCTGACCCTGTTCCCGTCTCTTTCCTCTCGAGCCCTAGACCTCCACTGGGCTTCCTTTTTGGCTTCTAGAAGGAATGAGGTCTTCTGTCTAGGAAGCTTAGCTACAAAAGGACCAGGACAGAAGTAGCGGGGGGGGGGGGGGGGGGGGGGGGACATCTCATTAAATACCTGAGAAAAAGCAAAGAAATTACACTACACGTGTCTCCTTTCTCCCTCCCCCACCCCTTCCTGGCAGGGCATGGTTTAATATCGGACCCTGTTATCAGTATAATTAACCTCCTAAAACACAGATTTGAAAGTCTTGTTTTGTTTTTTTTTTAAAGTGATTCACAATCTCTGAAGCTCAGGACATCCCCCTCCCCCCCCCCGCTGCCCCCCCAACCAGCCCACCAGCTTAGGTGAACTCCCCCTGCTTTTGCAGTGGATTTGCATACCTGTCTGCAATTACTGCCAGCGATAACAGCTGATGCATAATGCATGCAGCATGAAATTAGAAAAATAATTAACTTTAGGGTTTAAAAGAATCCCCCCACCCCCACCCCAATGCATGACACGTTCTGAGCGCCACCCGCAGGATGGGATCCTAGAACAAAGTTGTTCAGGGTGATGGCACCGAGGTTAGGTGGCAACACAGGGTCGCCAGGGTAAGACGGTCCCTGAAGGCCATGCCAGCTGGCCCAGGGCCCCAGAGAGGCGTCTGCTGTGCCTGCAGGCCCAGAGGCATTGGCTTGAAGAGGCGGGACACGGGTCTGCCCCACCCACCTCACACTCAGTGGCAATGCCTCTTGCTGATGATGGAATGGCTCCCCCCATTCTGAATCCTGCTGTCAGCTGCTACGACGCCAAGTGTTTCACCCCTTGAAACACAGTGGTGGCTCACCCCTGCCATCTCAGCTACTCTGGAGACTGAAATCTGAGAATCGGAATTCAAAGCCAACCCAGGGCAGACAAATCCCCATCCTCGAATCTAACGAACCAGCAAAAAGACAAGATGAAGGCGTGGCTCAAGTGGTAGAGCACAAGCCTCGAACCAAAAGGCTAAGGGAGAAGGTGAGGCCCTGAGTTCAAGCCCCAGTTGGGGAAGGGAGAGAAGGGCCGGACTAGAGAATTAGATCGTGTGTGGTCCCATTTCACAGACAAAAAGATCTGAGGCGTGAGGCGGCCACCCCTCAGATGGCTGGACCGCTCAGATGGCTGGGCTCTCGAGGGGCCTCCTGGGAGGGAGGGGCTCCCACAGGCCTCCCGTCCTTGTCCTTGGCCCCCAGAAGTAGCTGCTAGCTGGTGGGGGAGAAACTGTGAGGCTCTTTATCTACTGGTACAAAGGTTCCCCCAGAGCCATCTCGGAGGAGAGGCATGGACTCCCGGGCGTGGCCAAGTGCCCACCACTGCTCCCCGGGGGAGGGGGTCCTGAACACTGCTTCCACCTGTCTGTCCTGCCCTGAGACAAGTCTCCCAGACTCAGGAAGACCAGGAGAGCAAGGCCCCTGCTGGAGAGCCGGTGGGGGCGCTGCAGTGGGAGGAGCTGGAGGATCTGCGGAGGCACGAGGCCAATGCTGGGCCACTTGGGCAGCCAGGTTCCCCAGGATTTGCCAGCCTAGGGATTGGTAGAGAGGTAAGAGCCCCTGACAGGTGAGCAAGGACAAGCCAATGTAGCTTCTAAAACGATGCATCCCCTTCCCATGCCACGGAGCGGCTGACGCCCTCGTGCAGGTGGAAGATAAGAGGACCAGAGCCGGGCGCTTTCCTTACCACAGCTGCAGGAAGTGCTTGAGATGGGCTCTGTGATGAGTAAGCAGCATGAGCGGGTGCCGTGGCTCACACCTGTAATCCTCTGTAATACTGTAATACTCTGCAGGCTGAGATCTGAGGTTTGAAGCCAGCCCATGTCGGAAAGTCTGTAAGACTCTTCTCTCCCACTAAAACTACCAAAAAAGCCAGAAGTGGCGTTGTGGCTCAAGTGGTAGAGCACCAGCCTTGAGCTTCAAGCTCAGGGACAGCGCCCAGGCCCTAAGTTCAACACACACACACACACACACACACACACACACACACACACAAAAGATAGAGAGAGTGGAAAAGAGAAAGAAAAGACGGATGGCAGGTTTCATGACAGCCAAAGGCAACAGCCAGTGTCCCCCAGCCCAGCCCAGGCAGGGTGAGCCGGGTGCACGGGCGTTGCGTGACACGCTGGGAGTGACTTGCAACGGCTTCTCAGATGTGGGACGCCCTCACTCCTCACTCTGTTCCTGCTAAACCCTAGCACCGGGAATACCAGGAGAGCCTGCTGGCTCCCTCCCGAGTGGCTCCCAGAGGCCTCCAGGCTGGCAGGGCGGGGCTGCCGGTCCTGGAGGGGGTCAGGCCACCTCTGCTCACGTATTATTCAAGGGATAGGGAGGGCTACACCTGCCTGGCAGGAGCCAGCCTGGCTGCCAGGCAGAGGAGACCCAGCTGGGCCTCAAATGTACTTGGGGCCTGGACTGCAGCCCTTCCCCACCCTCTCTCCCACAAACTCCAAGGGCTCTGGTGAGCTGGGAGGACCTCTGGCCCTAGTATTCAAAAGGGGGGACAGTACCATCCCCACTAGACAGCAGAGTCCTCACAGCAGGTGGATTCTGCCCCTGGCATGGACCCTTGATGGTCCCCTCTTCCCCTTCCCTCTCTTTTGCCCCTGGTACTCCAGCTACACTGCCTTCTAGCCAGCACACTTTCCCACCCCAGGACCTTTGCATATACATCTCCCACTTCCATGCAGGGAAGCGTCTGCTCAGGGGTGGACAAGTGAGAAAGTTCTGGGCTCCAGAGGAGGTCCCTCATGTAGAATCAGGGCTCGGGGAAGGTGGAAGCCCGGAGGGAGGGCAGGACTTGGCTGTGTGGGGAGGAAAGGAGGAGGCAAATGGTGGCGAAGGCCTGTCTGTCTGTAGGAAGGGTTGTGGAGGAGGAGGGCTGCACAGCTCAGTGCCCCGCCCCCACACCAGGACCCCAGTGTCTGGCAGACGGGGCTCTTCCGCAGCTGCCCAGAGCTGTTCCCACAGGCCCCTCTGCAGGCCTGCCTGAGGCCCCGCCCCGCCATCAGCCCCAGGCCCCTGCAGGGAGAGTGGATGTGGGACCCTCTCTCCGCCCCCACGGCAGGGGTGGGCACAAGGGCTAAGAGCAAACAGCAAGCACCCCACGTCTGCTCCAGGCCTTGGTCTGAAGCTCTCTGGGTGCGGCCTGCAGAGGACCCTGGCAGCCACCATGCCCAGCATGTCCCAGGCTAGGGAAGACAGCAGGCAGGGGAGTCCGGCTGGGTGGCTGTCAGCTATGGTTCAGCCCCTGCTGGTTCCACGTGGCCAGTGGAGCGGGAACACCGCGGAGGGGCAAGAGGTGGGAGGGGCTGGCATGGGCACCGGCTGCGGAGGCCAATGGGAAGCAGTAGGATGGGCATGTGCAAAGGCCCAGGGGAGGCAGAGGGGATAGGAGAGGATGTGCCCGGTGCCAGAGTTCCAGGGTCCAAGAAGAGACCTAAGCTAGCCGGCACCGGTGGCTCACGCCTGTAATCCTAGCTACTCAGGTGGCTGAGATCTGAGGATCGCAGTTCAAAGCCAGCCAGAGCAGGAAGTTTATGAGACTCTTATCTCCAATGAACCACCAGAAAACCGGAGTGGTGCTGTGGCTCAAGTGGTAGAGCCTTGATCTGAAGAGCTCAGGAACAGCTCAGGCCCAGAATAAAGAGAGGGCGGGGGTATGAGGCGGGAGACCTAAGCTATGCACCTCGTCTTGTTCCCTCCCCTCCTTGCGCCTGATGGCCCCTAATGAGGACCTGGCTTGCCAGCCAGGGCTAGCTCTGTGCGGCCCAGGCTGGGCCCAGTGCTTCCCCATAGCCGGGGAAGGACGGCATCGCAGCGCCACAGGGCGGACCAGGGAATCTGCAGCTTTTCAAACACAATGCATCAGGGATGCTGGTTGCATTTAGGAAGGGAGTGCCACACAAAGCCCAACACCCAGCTATTCATTCTGCTGTGCCAACAACTGTTACATCCGTGAGAAAGCTGCCCTCTGAGAGGGCAAGCACGCGGCTCAACAGTACACAGCCTGGAGGTGGTAGAGACAGGACTTGAACCAGAATTCTCTGTTCTGAAAGGGTGGCAGAAGCCAGTGACAGACAGCCAAGAAGGATGCCCCAGGCCCCTGTCCGCTAAGCCACGCCCCCACCCCAGCCCAGGGGGCGGGCCAAGGAGCCCGCTGTCAGTCACAGCGCTGGCAGGTCGTAACTCACCCAGGCTGAAGTCTGTGGAATCCACACAGCGGTGACAAGGGATCGCGTAAAAAATGGGCGATTTACCAGGTTTAATTTGATGGCTACGTGAACTATCAAACATACAACAAGGGAATAAAGGGCCGCCAGGCACCCGCACGTTTGAAGGGCTTGTCCAGCCTGCTGCTTCCTCCCTCCCTGGCTGACTTGGAACCACAGGGCTCAGCCCAGGCTGGCCTTGGGGAAGGGAGTGGTGGGGGAGACTCAGGCAAGATGGATGGACCAACAGACCGGGGAGTGGAAAGGCCTTGGGTCTCTGCCTCCTGAGGCTTCTCCGTTATCCATCAAGCATCTGTGAGAGGTGCAATTTAGACTCCATTATGATAGCGGGCATCGGGAGGCCAGGGACCGTGGCCGAGCGCTGAGCGGGCTCAGGAACAGATGCCCATGCCAGACAACGCCAAGGCTGGCCTTGCTTTGGCTTGAACAAAGTCTGCTCCCTGCTCAGGGTGCTGCCCCTGAACAGCCAAGGGCAGAAGCCACCTGTGACAGGACTCAGCCGCTGCTAACCAGGCGGCTTCGTGTCCTCGTGTCCTGGGAGCCAGGCAGAGGGGCCCTGTGCTCAGATGGACCCAGAGACTCAGGTGAGGGGGCTTTGAGCAGGCCTGAGCCTTCCCCGCCACGCCACCCCACTGGCAGGTGCCCACCAGGGACCTTTATGTCCTGACTCAGGGCAGAAGGGGGATGTAAGGTCAGAAACCCGGCCAAGCCTGGCACCAGTGGCTCACGCCTGTAATCCTAGCTATTCAGGAGGCTGAGATCTGAGGATCTCGGTTCAAAGCCAGCCCAGGCAGGAAAATCCTTGAAACTGTCATCTCCAATAAACCACCAGAAAAGCAGAAGTGGTGCTGTGGCTCAAGTGGTAGAGCGCTCACCTTGAGCTGAAGAGCTGAGGGACAGCGCCCAGGCCCAGAGTTCAAGCCCCATGCCTGAAACCCAGGCCAGCTGTGACTGTGGAGGCCCCCATACAATCAGAGCCTTGGGCTATGCAGCCGTAAAAGGGGAGCAAGGACCTTTGTTTATGTGATGGCCAATCACAGGTGCCAGCGGGGGGAGGCACCAGGGAATCAGCAGCACCCTTCCTCTTCAAGCCTGTCTTCACTCATACTCTAGCCCCCCATTTAACCCCCCCCATCCCAAGATAACGAGAGGTGAGGCGTTAGGTAAGGCTGGGACCGCGCCAATGTCCCCGCCACCACCCCCTGTGCCTATACCACACCAGAGCACCAGGAGGCTCTCAGCCCAGCCCCAAGGTCAGAGGTCAGAGGTTTCCCCTAGTAGGGCTCTCCTAGTGGGGAGACACCCAACTGTTTTTATCTCTTGAGGAAGTTGACATCTGCAAGCTTCTGTGTTCCCCTGCGCCCAACTGGGACTAAGGAGGACACCAACTACTGTCTGCTGGGAGGAGTAAATGGAAAAACTCAGAAAACCCTAGGCAACATCTTCATTACAGTGGCCCACGGGAACGGCATCTCCAGGGGATGGTGCAAAGCAGATGCTCAAAAATAAAAATGTGTTGGGTGGGCAGATATGTGATAGATAAACAGAGGCATGGATGATGGAAGGAAAGGTGGATGATAAATGGAAGATGAGTGGAAGATGGGTGGGTGGACAAGGTATGGATGATGGATGATGAGTGGATGGATGGTAGATGATGGATGGATGATGGGTGGAGGACAGATGATGGGTAGAAGATGAGTGGGTGCCTCGATGGATAAATGAACAGATGATGGACAGGTGGGGGAGGATGAATGGAAGGATGGAAGGATGGATGAGTGGAGGATGAATGGAAGGAGTAGCATGTGGCTGGATGGTTTGATGGACAAACTGATGAATGAATGAATGAATGGACAGCACGGAGACAGCTCTATTTAGGGCATCTGGAAGACCTAGCAGAGGAGGGAACATTTGAACTGAGTCCTGAAGGGTGAGGAGGAGTTTGCTGGATGGAGAAGGGAGGAGGACTGGCACGGGGAATCGTGGACACAGTCCTGAGGGCACACGAGAGGTCCCCGCTGGGTCACTGAGCGGAAGCTGCAGGGCCGCCCTCCCAGGCCAGGGCCTCAGACGGGCTGAGAGGCCGTCGGTCCCACACCAGAACTCTTGGCGACCCCGAGGTTCACAGCAGACCTTGGCCCTCATGTAAAAACGTCTCGCCTACTGAGATTGAACGATAATTTCTCTTTAATTGATTTTTTTAAACCACGGTGAACAGTAAAATAATAAGAGAAAAATGTACGCTGCAATTTTTCCATTTGTGAAAACAAATTACACCTTGCAGACAATTTCCCTGGGAGCAGAGACAACACCTCCCTCGGCTGTGTGTCTCATTTCCCTGAAACGCAAGGACGCTGAGAGATAGAGACATCCGCATCTCTTTCTTTTCCGAAAGAGCTGAACGTTACCTGGTTCGGGAGGGGCGAGGTGTGGAATAGTTTGCACACCGCAGTGAGGTAGAGGAGGCCCTGGCTCCCTCCCACACCTCCTTCCTGGTCTACGAGATGCAGGAGTGACCTCTCCTGCCAGAGGTAGGAGGTGGTGCTGGGGGGAGCCACACCGTGCTGCACAGGGCCCTAGCCACGCCCCCTAGGTCCTCACTGCCACTAGAAACAAGCCTTTCCTTCAAGCCCTGGGTCCACGCCAGAAAGCGAAGCTTCCTCCCCCATTCCAGTGAGAAATACTGCCCAGCGACTTCCGCATAAGCTGGGAAGACTGAAGAGGGCAGAATCCCGGGGCAAGCCGCCTAAACTGACGCCAGATCAACGAAGTGAGCTTCCCCCACCCAGACGGTCAGCCGCCCCCTCTTTGTGTTCTTTGCTCCTGATGAGATCTGCACACTAGCTCCAAGGAGCAACCCTAGCTGTCACCTGAACTGTGGCTTAATAAGCTTGGTGTGAATGGGGCTGTACTGGGCTGGACACTGGCTCCTGATCTCTGAAGAGATCAGGAAGATCTCAGTTCAAGGGCCGCCTAGGCAAATAAATAAATAAAAAATAGTGAAGGCCCCATCCTAGCAAACAAGCTGAGCATGGCCATTTGGTGAGGCCCTGGTGAATCTCAGCTGTCCAGAAGGAATCGTTAGGAAGGCTGCAGTCTGAAGCTGCCCCAAGCGAAAAGCAATGAGACCTTCTCTGAAAATTTTTTAAAAAGTGTGTGGCACTGATAGCTCACTCCTGTAATCCTAGCTACTCAGGAGGCTATGATCTGAGGATTATGGTTGAAAGCCAGCCCCGGCAGGAAAGACCTTGAGACTCTTATCTCTAATTAACCACAAAAAAAAAAAAAAAAACACCCAGAAGTAGAGCTGTGGCTCTAGTGGTAGAGCACTAGCCTTGAACAAAAAGGCTCAGGAAAGCTGGGCACTGGTGGCTCACGCCTGTAATCCTAGCTACTCAGGAGGCTATGATCTGAGGATCACAGTTCAAAGCCAACCCAAACAGGAAAGTCCTTGAGACTCTTATCTCTAGTAAACTACTCGGAAAAAGGCAGAAGTGGTGCTGAGGCTCAAGTGGTAGAACACTAGCCTTGAGCCAAAGAAGCTCAGGGGCAGTGCCCAGGCCCTGAGTTCAAGCCCCAAAACTGGAACAATCACAGAATATGCAAAAGGGTAGAATATGGCTCAAGTGGTAGAGCACCTGCCTAGCCATACACAGCCCTAAGTTCAAACTCCAGTCATTTAACAAAATAGAACAAAGACCAGCTGTGCTCACGGCCTAGCAACTAGTTGTGGCAACCCTTGGGCGGTGGCAGGGAGACCCGCGACACTTACCCAGGTGCTGTCACTGAGGTGCCCTCACCCCACCTGTCTCGTGCTCCCTGCAGGTGTCCAGACTCCAGGTCAGGGGAGTCAGGCTCCCCCTGCCATCCACCATGGTGGTGGCACACCCCACCGCCACCGCCACCGCCACGCCTGCCGCCACTGTCACGGCCACTGTCGTGATGACCACAGCCACCATGGATCTGCGGGACTGGCTGTTTCTCTGCTATGGGCTCATCGCCTTCCTGACGGAGGTCATCGACAGCACCACGTGCCCCTCGGTGTGCCGCTGCGACAACGGCTTCATCTACTGCAACGACCGGGGGCTCACGTCCATCCCCTCGGACATCCCCGACGACGCCACCACCCTCTACCTGCAGAACAACCAGATCAACAACGCCGGCATCCCTCAGGACCTGAAGACCAAGGTCAACGTGCAGGTCATCTATCTGTACGAGAACGACCTGGATGAGTTCCCGGTCAACCTGCCCCGATCGCTGCGGGAGCTGCACCTGCAGGACAACAATGTCCGCACCATCGCCCGCGACTCGCTGGCCCGCATCCCGCTGCTAGAGAAGCTGCACCTGGATGACAACTCCGTGTCCACCGTGAGCATCGAGGAGGACGCCTTCGCCGACAGCAAGCAGCTCAAGCTGCTCTTCCTCAGCCGGAACCACCTGAGCAGCATCCCCTCGGGGCTACCCCGCACGCTGGAGGAGCTGCGGCTGGACGACAACCGCATCTCCACCATCCCGCTGCATGCCTTCAAGGGCCTCAACAGCCTGCGGCGCCTGGTGCTGGACGGCAACCTGTTGGCCAATCAGCGCATCGCTGACGACACCTTCAGCCGCCTGCAGAACCTCACTGAGCTCTCCCTGGTGCGCAACTCGCTTGCCGCCCCGCCCCTCAACCTGCCCAGCGCCCACCTGCAGAAGCTCTACCTGCAGGACAATGCCATCAGCCACATCCCCTACAACACGCTGGCCAAGATGCGCGAGCTGGAGCGGCTGGATTTGTCCAACAACAACCTCACTACGCTGCCCCGCGGCCTGTTCGACGACCTGGGGAACCTGGCCCAGCTGCTGCTCCGGAACAACCCTTGGTTCTGCGGCTGCAACCTCATGTGGCTGCGGGACTGGGTGAAGGCACGGGCGGCCGTGGTCAACGTGCGCGGCCTCATGTGCCAGGGTCCGGAGAAGGTCCGGGGCATGGCCATCAAGGACATCACCAGCGAGATGGACGAGTGCTTCGAGAGCGGGAATCAGGGAGGCGCCGCCAACGCGGCCGCTAAGACCACAGCCAGCAACCACGCCTCGGCCACCACTCCCCAGGGCTCACTGTTCACTCTCAAGGCCAAGAGGCCCGGGCTGCGCCTCCCCGACTCAAACATCGACTACCCCATGGCCACGGGCGATGGCGCCAAGACTCTGGTCATCCAGGTGAAGCCCCTGACAGCAGACTCCATCCGCATCACGTGGAAAGCCACGCTTCCTGCCTCCTCCTTCCGCCTCAGCTGGCTACGCCTGGGCCACAGCCCCGCCGTAGGCTCCATCACAGAGACCCTTGTGCAGGGGGACAAGACGGAGTACCTGCTGACCGCCCTGGAGCCCAAGTCCACCTACATCATCTGCATGGTCACCATGGAGACGGGCAACACCTATGTGGCCGATGAGACCCCGGTATGTGCCAAGGCGGAGACGGCCGACAGCTACGGCCCCACAACCACACTCAACCAGGAGCAGAACACCGGGCCCATGGCGGGCCTGCCCCTGGCGGGCATCATCGGCGGGGCGGTGGCTCTCGTTTTCCTCTTCCTGGTGCTGGGGGCCATCTGCTGGTACGTGCACCGAGCTGGCGAGCTGCTGACCCGGGAGAGGGCCTACAACCGGGGCAGCAGGAAAAAGGATGACTATATGGAGTCAGGAACAAAGAAGGACAACTCCATCCTGGAAATCCGCGGCCCCGGGCTCCAGATGTTGCCCATCAACCCGTACCGCGCCAAAGAGGAGTACGTGGTACACACCATCTTCCCGTCCAACGGCAGCAGCCTCTGCAAGGGCACGCATACCATCGGCTACGGCACCACCCGGGGCTACCGGGACGGCGGCATCCCCGACATAGACTATTCCTACACTTGATGCCAGCTGCCACCTGCCCCCACGCCCCAGCCCCAGCCGGCGGCCGACCTGGTGTGGGCCCCGTGGCTCTGTCCAGCCCAAGCCAACCTGAGAGAAAGAGGAAGAGAAACTCTGCGATGACTTTCCCAGCAGGAAGCGAAGTTTGGAGAGGGTTGACGATTTTTTTTTTTTTTGTAGACCACAACAGTGGAAAAAAAGAATTTTTTTTTTTAAACAGATAGAAGGCAGGAGGGAGATTCGACATTGCTGGAGACCTAATTTATACTGAACCATGCCAGCTGGGGGTGGGGGAGGAGAAGGACTAAAAATAATATTGCAGGAAGGGTTGGGAATTTTTTTTATTTTTATTTTTATTGCTGAACTGGAAAGATACTACCTGTACAACGTCTGTGTACACCTCACACTCTGTTCAGGGCCGTCACAAAAGAACCGCAGAGAAGCAGCCATCGTGTGGAGCCCCATGCAGTGATCCCACAGCCGGCCTCTCGCCGGTGAGGGTGAACGAGAGGACGTGATAGAAGGTTTACAGGCTCCTCACAAAGGAGCCAGGAAAAGAAAAGATCTTTTGCTATGGAGATATTGTCCTGACATCTCTTCCCAGGCCGTTTCCCTTACAGATTTGCAGAAATAGGGCGTCTTTCGCTGCATTCTTGGAACAATGATGTAGTCGATTAAAAAAATAATCACACTCCCCCCCCCAAACTTCTGCTGAATGCTCTTCAGTTCCACTCCACAGAAGGCCCGATGGAAGCTGCAGCCTTGCCCACCCACCCACCACGCGGAGGTGCGTGCTTCTACCTGTGTCCCTGGCATGTCTCAGTGCAGATGGGTAGAGACCTACACCATCTTTACAGTACTTCTTGGGTCAGTTCTTACCATTTCCTGAGACAATAGAATTGCAAACATGTAATTTCTCCTAGAAATCACTGAGTAAGTAGACCATGTGTTTGGGGAGGGGTCGGGAGTGGAGGTGGAGGAAGGAGCCTCATCTGGGTGGGGGTATTGCTGTTCCTAGAGGCAGAGGCATGTGAGTGCCAGCAGGTGGCCTGCAGGGGGGCGGGGCCAGGCAGTTTCTCTTCTATTCTGTTTCAGTTTGGCCACACCTAAGCCAAGGTCCTTTCTGAGACAGAGAAGACTTTCCACTTTTGACAGCTAGTGTCCTCATCCCCTCCCCCTGCTCCTTAGATACAATCACCTTGATAGCGTTTACTATATGCTTCCTCCTGGAACAGGTAATTAGTGCAGGGATCTATCATTCTCTACACACACACACACACACACACACACGTATGTATGTGTCAATCAGCTGACTTAGACCTATTGGTTTCCATGGCTGCTCAAAGCCCAGAAAAAGAGAATTCTCACAAAATCTGTGGCAGTCCCCCCACCCCGACACACACACACACACACACACACACACACACACACACACACACACACACACACACACACACACACACACACACACACACAAACCCCACTGTAAAAAACCGCAGCGGCACCCATACCTGGCGCTCTGCTGTCCAGAGACCAGATGGCTTTGTTAAAATGCCAGTCTCCAAAAGGGTTCTGACCAGGCCCTGAAGAGAGCTGAGATTTTATTTCCTCCCCACTGGAATCAGCGTCGCCCTCATTCATCGACCGACAGTGCGGTGTGGCGAGCCATGAGATTAAAACGATGTTGAAATGGCAGCGGATCTGGGGAGGAGGGCAGAGCGGGCGCAGGGCTCTGGTGTCTGCTGTGCCCTGCGCTCGGCAAGCGCGGTCACCATCTGTCAATGCGCCGCTTGTCCTGCGCCGGGGGGAGAAGCGTCATCAAAGAAGAGACGTTGGTCTGAGGGCAGGAGGACGAGAAGGGGTCTGGCTCCTGGCAGTGGTGCTTTCAAAAGGCCTCTGCCACTTTTGACCAAAGCAAAGGCATGAAGAAGAGGCCGGGCAGTGGTCCCGAGGATGCCCACAACGTGCCCAGGCACCGCCTGCTTGCTAGATGACAGAGCCAAAGGCTCCTCACTGAAGATCTGGGGTGGGAGCAAAATGGACCCAACAGCCGCTCCACAGACGCTGAAGGAAGGGCAGGCTCTGACTGCAGCCCAAAGGGATGTCCAACCGAACAGGGACCTCCTCCCCCCTCCCCCTCCCACCCCCCCCCCCCAGCCCCAAGAAGTGTGGGCACAACCATTCATAAGCATTGCTGGCCTGAATTCCTCTCCCATGCAATGAGACCTAGAGGAGAAACGCTCCACAACCCTAATTTCAGGTCTGAAAACATCATATCATCACCGACACAGCCCATCCCTGGCAGCTCAGGACGGAGGACAGGGCACCCCACCGCCAGCTCCGGGGCAAGACACTGTGTAAGGCATGCCCTCAGCCAGGGAGATGGAGGCCCAGAGCTTGCCATTTCTGAAATAAGAGCCCCTTCCTCGAGGACCCCACTCTGGCCTCTCTAATGTCTCATGACAGTTGGGCCCCGAGATTGGCACCAGTGGCTCATGCCTGTAATCCTAGCTACTCAGGAGGCTGAGATCTGAGGATCGTAGTTTTAAACCAGCTGGGCAAGAACGTTCATGAGATTTTTTTTTTTTTTTTTTTTTTTTTTTTTTGCCAGTCCTGGGGCTTGAACTTAGGGCCTGGGCTTCTTTTGCTCAAGGCTAACACTCTACCACTTGAGCTACAGTGCCACTTCCAGCTTTTTCTGTGTATGTGGTACTGAGGAATCGAACCCAGGGCTTCATGCATGTGAGGCAAGTACTCTACCACTAAGCCACATTGCCAGCCCTCTTGAGATTTTTATCTCTGATCACCAAAAAAGCTGGAAGTGGGGCTATGGTTCAAGTGGTAGAGCAGCAGCCTTAAGCCAAGAAAGCTTAGGGACAACATGCAGACCCTGAGTTCAAGCCCCAGGACCGGCACACCAAGAAAGAAAAGAAAAGAAAAAGAAAGAGAAAAGAAAAAGAAAGTTGGCCCCCAAGTCACTACCACCACCTCCTGCCTCTGCCAAGGGGTGCTGCTGGTCTCCCACATTGACCAGACACCCTGGGCCCATGAGAACTCCACCAGCTGCCCAGGCAGACCATTCAGGCCTGGGCACCACATCCTCCTCTGCCCAGGCTGGAGAGGCCAGGTCTTTCCTCACTGCACTACTGGGGGATACTGACCACTCTGCTCAGCCAGTACCCCGGGGCCCCCTCAGAGCTCTTTACATCTGTCCTGTCCCTTCGTGTCTTGACAACTTCCTGTCTGGGAAGATGGCACAGCTCTCCTGCCCCAAGCCAGAAAAGGGGGCCTGAAGCCAGGTTCCCCCCCCCACACACACACACACAAACCCATCTCCTCCTGGTCCAAGCTGGCCTCCCAACACGTGATAGATGGTTCAGGGGGCTGCTCTCCCCACCTCCACCCCTGCGTGGGACACAGGCCTGCAGCGACCCCACCGAGCCCATTAAAACCTCCATCTGTGTGGCCCACACTGGCACAGCGAAGTCAGCTGCCAGCCTGACCCTCGCAGCTTCTAACCAGCCAGAACCACCTCGCTGGCCTGGGCGGTGATGAGGCTCTTTGGTGACATTTAAGGCAGGTTTAAAGTTTAAAAGGGGGGGAAAAAAAGCCCATGACACTTCTATGGTTAAGTGGTTTACCCTTCGTGGTAATTAGATGTAGCGATTGGAATCTCTTTTCTATTACATGGCAATTTTCCTTTAAATTTCCTGTTTTAGAAAAAAAAAAAAAAAGGAGGAGGAAAGGCTTGCAAGGCAAGGAGGGAAGCGAAGGCAGCAGCAGGGCCGCCTGTCATTTGCATTTTGCCAATGAGGCCTCTTGTTCGCTCAGCTCAGGCGTGGGGCCCAACGTATGGAATACTTAAGAGATTACTAAGAATAAAATCTATTAATTAGTCATACTCAATTCTGCAGACATGATATGCATCAAAAGCTCCTTTCTCTTCCCTGTTCTGCTTCCCCCTTCCCGAGGAAGCCTCCATCTTCCCAAACAGCTCCTCTGGCTGTGGCCTCCGTGATGACAGGGTACCAAGTGGGCCTTCCCACAGGGCAGGGATGCAGGTGTGAGGGCTGCAGCACAGTCACGGCCCCTTCCATGCTGGTAGGAGAGGTGACGTCATCAGGAAGATGGCAACAGCCAGGAGGGGTTCGACTTCCCTTCTGGAACCCAAAGCTCGGCTGCTTCTCCTGCTTCAGGATGCACGGTCTCTCAGCGATAGCCTGGCCCAGCAAGGGGAAATGGAGGAAGCCAGGGAGTATGTTTGGCAAATCTAGAGACTCCTTTTTATAAAGTGTGGGTGTCCTGGGGTGGGATCTAGCTTCAGCCCAGACACCTGTGCGCTACCAAAGCCGAATGCAGCCCCTCCTGCCCTCTGATTCTGGAAGATTCTAGTTGGCTCAAAGCAAAGCCTGTGCAACCTGCCCGGGCTTCCGTAAAGTGAGCACCCAGCACAGCCTCATGGCCAGAGCCTCCCGTGCCACCGTGAGGAAGGGGGGGTGGCAAAAGTCAGAGGCCCCCGCAGGACAGCTTCCCACCCCAAGTGGCAGCTCAAGTTCCAAAGTCAGCCCACTTCAGAAATCTGTTTCCTGCCCGAGGCTCCAGGGAGGAGGCCTGGGCTTCTGAGCCTCGAGCTTATGAAAAATACAACAAGGAAAATTGGATGCAGTAGACGGGGAGCGCGAGGGCTGCAAAGGCAAGAGGGGGGAGCTCTGGGGCGCGTGCAGAAAAAGGAGGTGCTCAGGCAGGCGCAGCAGCCTGGGCCCCCGAGGGAGGGCCAGACCTTGCTCCAGGGCCAGCCTGGGTCAGCTGCAGGCGTCCCGTGTGCCTTGTCGCTGGTTGAAGTCAGCCGATGGGAGGCTGGATGCGAGCCAGGGTGAGCGCTAACAAGCAATTCACGGCCCTTCCACCACGCAGAGGGTGGAGGCATTTTTTTTTTCTTGAGGTTAGATAAAAAGGCTCAAAAATGCAAATCATTACCGTTTACAACCAAGCGAGTCGGCTAAATTGATTAGGAGAGATTAAACTCCTTGGAGGTAAAGAGAAGGGGGGTGGGGTTCACGGTTTCTGAACCTGTCCCAGAGGCCGTGCATACAGCAGAAGTTTTCCAGGGCTGGCTGGGGTGGGGGAAGTACCTGCTCCTGCTCAACCCTGGGGGCAGCTGGGGTCTCTGAGAGCTGTCACCCAGGGCTGGGAAACTCGGGCTGAGCAGTGCCAGCCACAGCCTTGTGCCCAGGCCTCTAAAACTACTGTGGCCCAGGCTTTCCGGCCTCAGCGGGGGCGGGGCCAGTGCCCTCACTTAAAGAGCTCTTCTGCCCTGCCTGTGCTCGAGTCTGTCCCCTGTAGTCAATGAAAGAGTGGATGGCTGGAAAGGGAAACTGAGGCAGAGAAGAGAAAGCAACATTGGTCCAGCAGAGATGGAAGTGAGGCCCCCCCCCCATCCCCAGAAGCTCCCAGGCACTAAATGGGGACCTGCACAGCCTCCCTGCCCAAGTGGAGGTCTGCACCCCCAGGTGAGGGCACAGACAGCCCCCCCCCATACCAACTCAGCAAGGATTTAGGAGGGGACTAATAGGGCCCTGCCAGGTCAGCAGCTCCAGATCGCAGCTTTTGCCCCCTGGGCCTGGGCCTTCAAGCCCAAGTCACCCCATGGCCGCAACCAACACCCTAAGGCTACCAGCCAAGGCAATCGTCCATCACGGCCAGTTGACAGCGCCCGGGGCACCATTCACTCTGTGTTTTGAGGCATTTACTGATTCTTTTGAAATGTTCCAAGTAGTTGCCTGAAATATCCACGCTGGCTTCTTAAAAAAAAACAAAAACCACTAAACTGCCAAGATTCCCTTTGCTCTCTATCTCCATTCCCCGCCTACCTTCAGAATGGTAATATACATCCCTCCCACCCCCACCCCACCCCCCACCCCCGTTTGGAAAATTCCCCTATATACCCTGAGGTCGAGGCTTCGGCCTCGCTGGTCTCCTCCTCCTCAGAACCACACCGGAGGCAGCTCTCAGCCTGGGGCTACCCTGGCCTCAGAAGCTGCCCTGAGTCAAGCTCGCTGTCCACCCCTCCCACCCCTTATCAGCTTGTGCCAGGAGGGAGGGAGTATGGCACACCTGAGAACAAGGCGCACCTGGTGGGTGGGCTTCCTACAAGCCCAGCCATCAGTGTGCATGGCAAGCTGTGTGCTCCACTCTGCTCTCCCACCCCACCCCTCCCCAGGGTCCTTCCCAACCAAGGTCTTCACCGCCACCGGCCCTAAAGCTCTTTTTCAGTTGTCAGGTGGATGGGGCCATTGGGTAAGATGCCTATGCTCCTTTCATGGGCCTCAGTGGCCAGAGCCTTGCCCTCCCTTGTATCTCAGAGGCCTCAACACAGCGTCTGGCACACCTCTCCTTTGCTTACCTCCCCCTGCCATCTACTGACACCCCCGTGCAGAAGGCCCGAGGGTTGGCAACCAGCGGCCTTCTCTCGTCCTATACCTGCCGCCATGGCAGCCGGAGCAACGCGAGCTCGTCTCCTCTGGGCATCTTTTCCTGGAAGCACCCTGTTCCCCACCCCGCTGCCTCTGACCCACGCGTCTGCGGCTTAAGATGTGACAACACCAGCACCTGGCTTAGGCCCAAAGTGACTCTGTTTCCCTTCCCCAAATCTTGCATCAAGAGGGTGATGGTGACAGCAGAGAACTGGAGGAGTCCAGGGATGGGGCAGAAGGCAGAGGATCCCAGGCGACAGCCAGCCTTGTCTGTCATTCCATGGAGAGTCCCCGCACCCCAGCTACCCGCCTACAGGAGCTAATCAGGCTTTCTCCTCAAGACAGAAAAACAAACGCAACATGAACTGACAATCAAAGCGGCCACAGAGGGGGGGGGGGGGGGCCGCCACCGCCTCTCCCTGGGGCTCTGCTTCAGGGTGTCTCTCACCTGTCCTTGCAGAAGATGTGCAGGCAGAGTTCCTGATCACCCCCCTCTGGCTAACCTTTGACCAACCAAAGGCTAGCCTACAAAGGGGGGCAGCCACACACATAAAGCCTAAAAGTAGCCTTAGATATTTCCCTCCAGCCCGCATGGCCACCTGCCAGTGGCTTCATCCCAGAAGCCATCGGGGCATCCAGAGTGGGAGAAAGAATGAGGACCCCAGTAACCCTCCAGCTCCCAGGGAGGCTGGGAATATTGGGGAGGAAGCCTGGGGCCCAGCCTAGAGGCTTGCCATCTCAAGACGAAGCAGGAAGAGAGGGCGCTGAAGGCTGGGAGGCCATGGGGCTGGACACACAGGCTGGCCAGAGTGAGTGTGCGCATGCACATGTATGTGTGTGCGGCTGCTGGCAGGGGTGGCCAGCAGGCACGCACAGAGAGTGTCAACTACAAAGTGCAAGTCAGTACCAGGACCCCACCCCCACCTAAGGACAGCTGGCATCAGCGATCCCCTCCTGAGGTACAGAGGTAGAACAACTGGTAAAGCAGTAGGGAGTGGCCACGGAGGGTCAAGGGATGAGGCCCTCTGTCAGCGGATGGCACCAGGGCATGGTGGTGGGGGAGGGCAGGCCTGGCTCTGTTCTCTCCCAGGCCTGTGGTTAATACACCTTATGCCATTGGTGGGGAAGGGCCTCTATACCCCAACTTCCCAAGCCTCCCTCCCCTCCAAAGTCAGCCCCGTGGGACCATCTGGCCGCACGCTCCTTGTCTTTTTTGTTTCCTTTTTCTCTCAAGGGCAAAGCAATCTCGAGGGTCTGAGTGACGGGACCACCCCCCACCTCCCACCCCACCCCCGCTGCTGCCGCCATCTGAGACCTGGTGGGCTGACGTGGCCTGGGGAGCCAGGCCAGGTGCCCACTGCCCACCCACCTCGTTTTCAACTCAACCACCAGGCAGGGGGGCTCAGCCATGAGACCCACAAACCCCACCACCACCACGACAACAACACAAACCAAAGTGCACTGCGAACCGCCCTTCGGCCTCCTTCTTGTAGGTGCCTTGAAACTTCAATGTTGAGATGAATGTGATTAACTATTTGGTCCTATTTTCTGTTTGTCTGTTTTCATATAAAATGTCCAAGTCCACCTGCCTCGTCCTTTCTTGAAATAAATAGAAAGATTTAACTTTTACAGTCATTTCGGCTGCCGACTCAGCTTGGTTCAGTGGCCCAGAGTACCAGGGACCAGGTATCTGGGGAGTCCCAGCTTGGGGAGGGGGGAGGTCTACTGCCACAGGGTGTGGCGGGCAGTGGGTCCGCTGTGGGGGGGAGGGGGGGTGGGAGGGAAGTACGGGGGGGGGGGGGGGGCCCGGGAAGCAGTACGTAGCTCGTAGCCCCATCAGCACAAGGAGGGACATGAGTTGTCGTAACCCAGCCATGCGGGGAGGCCTAGCAGCTGGAGCGGCCTCCAAGAGGGTCTCCACCTAGGATTCATTAGTACAGCTGCGGATTATCCCCTAAGAGGCCCCAGCAACCATGTGGGCACCCAGATAAGAGCAGAGCCATCTGGGCATTTGGGAACACATGCTCGTTCAACCACCCTGAATGAACGCCCCCCCCCCCCTTGCCCCGGCCCGGATTTGTCCCTCAGATGTCCCTGTTCCCTGGGCACACCCACTGTGCTCACAGCTCTTATCTGTGTATCTCACACAGGGGGGTGTGAACAAGAGCAATTTCTGCTAAATTTAACATAAAATAAGAATTTCCTGCTTCTGCCATAGCTCCGACTTCCTGTCTGGAGAGGAGCTGAGGTTCATCCTTGGGCTTCAAGGATGCAAACTCTCTTCATGTCCCTCGGTGCGGGTGGCCAGGGCAGCTGGGGTGACCCTGGGCACTCTGGCCCCACAGATGTCTCTCCCCACCCCATGTTCCACCTCCCAAACCCCACCACCCCCAATCCTGCCAGGGCAGAGCTCATTCTAAAGATTCAGTACCAGCCAGGCACAGGTGGCTCAGGCCTGTAATCCTAGATACTCAGGAGGCTGAGATCTGAGGATCCCAGTTCAAAGCCAGCCCGGACAGGAAGTTTGTGAGATTCCTATCTCCAATGAATCAGAAAACCAGAAGTGGCGCTGGGGCTCAAGTGGTTGAACACTTGCCTTGAGCTGAACAGCTGAGGGACAGCACCCAGGCCCAGAGTTCAAGCCCCACGACCGACCACAACAAACAAACAAGAAAGCCATAAGTGGAACTGTGGCCCAAAGTGGTAGAGTGCTAGCCTTAAGCCAAAAAGACCCAAGAACAGCACAAAAAAATAAAGAGCCAGCAGCACCCTTGTTGTCCATTGGGGACAGGATTGGGTCTGCTGAGGGATCTTTCTAGAACATGGCTGGCCAACCAGTCAGGTGCCAGTTCCCTAGGACCTACTACAGGCCGGGGCCAGGGCTGGGGCGAGGTGGGAGCGGGGGTGTCCTGGCCGGGACTGGGGGGTCGAGGGGAGTTGCGTTAGTGCAGAGGATGTGCTCACAGGTGAGGAGGATGTAGAGACAGGGATAGGAGGTCTCTGAGGGCCAAGCTGCCCAGGGCCCAGGCTGCGCCACCCCCCACACCCCCCCGCCCCCAGACCCATGGAGCAATCGTTTCTGGGCAGACCCTGCGCTGTCTTAGGTTCTGGTCCTTGGGCTTCTCCACAAAGGCCCTGGAAGGTTCAGCGTGCCCTACCAATTCCTGAAAATCTCCCAGACTGGCTCATGGTTAGGGTGCAGCCGGGTAAGACTCTATATGGCTGCCTGCCGGCCACGGGGTGCCTTAAAACCCCAGACTCCCCCTCTGTGCGTTTACAAGATACAGATCTTATAAACTCTCAGTTCAAACAGGAGTGGGAGGAGTGGGGGTGACCCTCACCCCCTCCATGGCTTCTCCCCTGTATCCGGCCCTCGGTCTTTCCCAGTTACCACTGGGATTCTAGAACTTCCCTTCTCCAGACCCCACTTCCTAGGAGGGGGATCTCTGGTCTCATAAGCATCCAAGTTCTGTGGCTGATTCACAGTGCTCTGCTTAGGAAGGTCCTGACCGGAGGTGAGGCCACCCAGTGATCCCCAGAATTCAGACTCAACGGATGTGGATGGTGCTGGCTTATCCAGTTCCAAAATAAAGCTCCCCTCTCCCCCTGCTAAGCAGCCTGCCACCTCTCCAGCCTCCTCCACCCGCATGGTGGTCAGGTGCTGACACAGCCCGGCCTCTCCCCGCCCCAGCCTCCGGCCTCCTGCCCAGTGCCTCTGAAGGGCCCCTCTCGCCCTGCAGCAAAGGAAATAGGTTCTCTCAGCGCTAACTGACAGCGCGAATGAAAGCCTGCTCCCCCCGCCGGGATTTACAGGGGAAGTGAAATCTTATTTGCACCGCTGCCAAGCCGGGACGCGATGAAATTATGCCTGGAGAGGAGACCCGGGCGGCTCCTAGAAGAAGCGGCCGCATCGGAGATGGGCTTATTAAAAGCCACAGTGGCCACATTTCAACCTGTTTCAGGTGTTAAGTAATTTACTGCCACCCAGAATTCGGTGGCAGCTTTTTATCATTTTGATTTCCGCGATGCAGGAGAATGCATCTCCAGATCTCTGCCCAAAGAAGCGTGGGTCTAAATACTCCCTCGGGGCTCTGCGGCGAGAAGGGGGCGAAGCTGAGGGTGGGTCCACCAGTGTACCTCATACTTCAACCCCCACCCCCATGCCTGGCCAAAGCTGAGAAGGACCATATGGTCAAGTTCTGGGATTCCTACCCCATCCACATTTGGGGGTCCCGGAGATCCCCTGCAAAGACTCTCGGGAAATTGTCTGAGGTCAGTAAGCACAGGCCTAAATTCTAGTCACAGGATCAAGTCCTTACTGAGCTCTGCTCAGGTCGGGGACACAGGACACAAAGGGACGTCTCAGAGCCACGTTCTACTAGTAAGTACCAAACACATATTCCTGGTTGGTTAATGAAAATCTGGCTGGGGAACGTAGCATACCTGCCTGGCTTGTGTAAGGCCCTGGGAGAGAGAGACAGAGACAGACGCTATGATCTCCAGTGGCTAACAAGCAGTTGACTGGCATGGGAGCCCTGGAGGGGAAGGGCAGCAAGCAGAGCCCAGCTTCTCTGAGCATCCTAGAACCTGGCCCTGGGCCCTGGGACATCTCCGCACCAGAGCTGAGAGGTTCAGGAGCCACTCGCTTCACTGCGCTGCAGATCACCCCGAAGTTCAGGAGGTTGAGCCTGATCTCCAAGAGCTCAGAACAAGGGAACCTGTGGGCCCTAGGTCAGGAGCAGCCTGGGGTCCTGGCTCAGCAGGACTGGGCAGAAGGCTGTTTGATGCCTGGTGGGCTTGGAGGTGGGGGGGGGGGCACTAAGCCTATTATGAAGGCTCTAGGGGTTTATCTGACACCCCCTTTCTCCACCTGTTTTGAGAAACTCCAAGAAGACCAAGGGGAATCTTCAAAGTTCAGGCTGAGCCCAGAGCAGAAATTCTTTAATTAGCTTTCTCTTGGATGGGGGCCCTGGCGAATGGATTAGTCATCGTGGGGGCAGGGGGGAGGGGCCGGGTCCTCTTTAAAGCAGAGATTACAAGCCCAGGGTGATGAACCCCGGAACCCCGCGGCTGTCTCCCTGCCCCAGTCAGGGGCTCCCTGGGGAGGGGGGCGGGCAGATGGGACTTCCCTCCGGAAGATGCTGAGGTGTTCTCTATTGAACCCAGTCTTCAGGAAGCTGCACGGAGACACATTCGGCACAGCCTGGGCTGTGCGCCTGGGTCTCCTAATGAACATGCGTCTTTACCACGTGACCGTCTGGAGCTATAACTTCATCATGGGTGGGGGGGACTTCCTGAGGGGGTGCCCATCTGTGAGAGGCAGGGTATGAGGACCAAGGGTGCCAGGTGCCAGGCAGCTGTCACCGTGTTATACCCGCAGGGCGGGGGGCACCGGAGGACTGATTATGCCATTTCAAAGTCAGCAAACTGAGACCCAGACAGCAGTGGGCCCAAGGCTGGAGTGACGGGTGGCACTGGCACGGCGGCCAGGCCCCCCACCACCAAGTCCTGCGCCCCGCATGAATCCATCACTGAGCACCAGTGCTGTAACCCTGCCACCCTGCTACAGCTGAGCACCAGCGAGGGGGCCCCCAAATGATGAGGAAGGTGACCCCGCGCCCGCCTCAGTCGGAGGACCTGAATGAGGAAGACGGCAGGTTGAACACTAGAGCTGCGAGAGGAAGTTGTGGGGCTCCCCACTGCGGAGCTCCACGCTGGCAGCGCCGGGAGATGCCCTCCACTGTCTGATTTCCAGTGGACAGGGAGGTGGGGGTGGGAATGATTCAAAGACTCTGGAGACCCCCGCTCCCCAGGACTGGGGGTTGACTGAAGTGTGACTCGTGCTCTCTCCCCGGACTCTCCATCAACAGGGACTCCCCTGGGGGTGCACAGTGGGCTCTGCAGATTAGGTGCAGCCGAGGATGGCACCTGGGCCCCGCAGGAGCAGTACTAGGGCCTGTCCACAGCGCCCTTTCTGACCTCTGTGCCAGGGCGAGGCTGGGAACCCCGGGGGAGGCAGCCCCCAGCCCCATGCTCCAGGCAGGTCTGCCCCAGGGTCAGAGCAGGTCACCCCATGTGACAGTGTGGCACTCTGCTGGAAGGGGCTGGAGAACCGGGGCAGGGAAAGGCTGTGCTGAATGCCCAGCAGGTGCATGTCAGGTGGTGGCCCTGTACCTGAGGAAGCAAAGGAGACACCTGGACAGCTGTGGTCCTGCTGCATGTACAAAAGAGCTTTCTTTGGTGTGTGTGGTGTGTGTGTGTGTGTGTGTGTGTGTGTGTGTGTGTGTGTGTGTGTGTGTGTGTGTGTGTGTGTCTGTGTGTGTGTGTGTGTGTGTGTCTGTGTGTGTGCATATCTGGTCCTAGGGCTTGAACTCAGGGCCTGGGAACTGTTCCTGAGCTTTTTTTTTTTTTTTTTTTTTTTGCTCAAGGCTGATGCTCTATCACTTGAGCCATACCTCCACTTCTAGATTTTTGCTGGTTCACTACAAATGTTCCTGCCTGGGCTGGCTTCAAACTATGATCCTTAGATCTCAGCCTCCTGAGGAGCTAGGATGACAGGTGAGAGCCACCGGCACCCAGCTAAAGCAAGCATTTCTGAGCATCTACAACTTGCTTGGTGAGGCACCTGGAAGACACCCAGAGAAGGGTGACCCCAAGATGGCACCTGAGCTTCAAGAACTGACATCAGCCCTCTCCCCCACCCTAATGCCTGCCTGGCGGGGAAAGAAAGAAGCCCCTTATTTCAATTAGCCTTTTCTTGATTACAGACAAAATTCTGCCTCTCTTCACTTGCTTACAGGCTATTTGTTTTCTTCCTCCTGGGAATCCTCTGTCCACATCTCTCACTCATTTTTCTTATTGATTTGCAGATGCTCTTCACATGGTCAGAAAGGGGCAGAGAAGCGACTTCTCCTGGGGTGGGAGTAGGGGGTGTCCTGGGAAAGGGGGGAAGGTATGGGGGTGGGGAGGGAGTTTCTGGATGCATTGGCAGATTTCTGTCCCCCTCCTGGCTCCTGGGAATACAGGCAATTCTGCCTGAAGATGGAGTACTTGGCCAGGCTTGCCACCAGCCTCGCCAACCCCGAAGGCTTCTTTCTTCCTTATATAGGAAGTCTGAACTGCTAGTGGATGGTGGGGTGCCCCAGATGGCGCCCTAGGGGGGCATTGAGCATAGGAAGACATCAAGAACAGGAAAGCTAGCCTGGCACTGGTGGCTTACGTCTGTAACCCTAGCTACTAAGGAGGCTGAAATCGGAGGATCTCAGCCAGTCCAGGCAAGAAAGTCCATGAGACTTTTTTTCCAATTAACCACAAGAAAAAAAAAAAAAGATGTAGAGCTAGCTGTGGCTCATGTGGCCTGAACCACTACCAACCTTAAGTGGAAAACACTAAGGGACACCCCCAATACTGGCACACATACACACACAAAAAGAAAGGAACAAAAGCAAGAACAGAAAGACCTTCAGGCTCCCAGTCAGGTGGAGCCATCAGAAGAAAGGTCCCCAAGCTCAAGCCAACACTGGCAAGAAACTCTCCTCCCAATCCTAGCCCACAGCTCCCCTGCCCCACCTCTAGCTAAGTGACCCTCGCTGGGGACAGCTATACCTGCACTCCATCTCTTGCCCTGAGTCTCCAAACCTTTCAGGGCCAGAATGAAGCCTGCCTGCCATTTATTCCCACCCCCCGGCGCTGCCGATATTTCAGCAGACAAACAACACAGGCCATAAAACTGATTTCCAAAGTCTATAAAGGCAATAACATTTAGGGAGGAAGGAAAAACAAAGCCCCTCCTCTCCCAGACAGAGGCTGCAGGGAGCCTTCGGGGCCCCTTCGGCAGCCGGGTGGCTCTCTGGACGCCTGCAGACATCATGTGCCAGGTGGTAAATGGCCACTTGGCACCCTCTCGGGGCCAGCAGAAGCCGGAGTGCCTACAAACAGCCTTCTTACCCTCTTGCCTGGTGCCTCGGCTCCCTGACAGCCCTGGAAGCTTGCCCGTACTGCCCCGACCCTCCCACCAGCTCCCTGCAAGTACCAGGGGCCGTCTGAGGGCACATCCCCGAGGCCAGGCTCACCTCTGCCACCACCAGAGCTGTGGGCTGCCAGAGCTGAACGGCCCAGGAAGCACTGGGGGGGCAGCCATGCAAGGCTCACCGCGTGCAGAGGTGGCCGCTGGGGAGCGCAGAACATGGCCCTGTGCTGCTCACTGTGGCCTCTCAGTGGCCAAAAAGGGCCGGGCTGCTCAGCTCTCCCAACACCCGCTGTGGGCTGTCACCAAGTCACTAACCAGAGCCTCCAGATTACACGCAGTGGGCCCCCAGCCCTCACACATCCATCCTCCACCCACCCGTCCATGTCCTATTCTGTGCCCCCCCCCAGCAAGAGGGAAGAAGGGAGGGGGTCTGCCTGGAGGTGGGGCTCACCCTAATCCCCCGACTGTCCCTTCCAGATGAGGTCAGAAGTCACCTGGGACTAAAAATGCCCCTTTGGGGCCATCTGCTGTACAGCTAACAGGAGGCCTAGGGGAGCCCTTAAGTCAGGGGTGGGAGACCCCCCGCCCAGCCCCAGAAGTCACTCATCTTCTCCTGAGATTAAAACTGCATGACATGGCATTAGCCATGGCCTCCAGCCTGACTGCAAAGATGTCCGAGTCCTCCAGCGGGCATCTTCCTGCGCGCACCCAAGGGCCAGGCGGGGGGAGGCAAGGGGCTGGAGAGGTGGGGGGCAGCTGTGGAGGGACCAGGAGGAAGGCTCCCCTCCCAGGCGCTGGAATTTATGCAGCCGCCTGTGCGACTCCGAAGGCGAGACCAATCTCCAGGCCGCTCCTCTCAGCAGGAACAAGCCTTGCCTTCAAATCCACGGTGACACATTTTTAAACTCCAATATTAAGGAGGGAAGGATTGCGCCGGCCCCCTGAGGGCACCCTTATTAGTCACAGGCTCCTGTGAGAGACACCACAGAAGCAAGACCCTGTGGGCCTGGGCAAGACGGAGGCCCAGAGGCCAGGCACCGAGAAGGACGGCAAGGAACACAGCGGTAGAGACGAGGGCAGAGAGGCTCCTGACTCAGACGCAAAGCCATGCATGGGGGCGCACTTCAAGAGTGAAGTGTGACGGGCTAGGGGGCAAGGGATAAACTATTTGTGGAAGAAATAAGGAACAGTTAGGGTTCAGTCCCCAGCAACACACACACACACACACACACACACACACACACTCTCTCTCTCTCTCTCTGTCTTTCTCTCTCTCTCTCTCTGTCTCTCTCTCTCTCTCTCTCTGTCTCTCTCTCTCTCTCTCTCTCTCTCTCTCTCTCTCTCTCTCTCTCTCTCTCTCTCTCTCTCTCTCTCGCCTTGAGCTGCAGAGCGCAGGGACAGCACCCAGGCTCAGAGTTCAAGCCCCCCACGACCAACCAAAAAAAAAAAAAAAAAAAAAAAGCAGTTGGTATGAGGACTAGAAAGAAAAAAGGCATTATCACACCAAAATTTAAATTGGTTTCTAAATGGAGAATTACACATCTAAAATTCTGTTTTCCTTTGTTTTTGTGCTGGTACTGAGGCTTGAACTCAAGACCTGGGCACCTGAGCTCTTTTTACTCAAGGCTAGCATCCTACCACTTTTGAGCCACAACTCCACTTCCGGTTTTCTGATAGCTAGCAGTAAGAGTCTCACGGACTTTCCTGCCCAGTCTGGCTTCGAACCCCGATCTCCAGATCTTAGCTTCCTGAGTAACTAGGGTTACAGACGTAAGCCTCGGTGGCCAGCTCTGTTTCCCTTTTTGTGATGGCTGCTAGGAAGCTCCAAGTCCCCTCTCATTTTCGGGTGCGACAGATCTGTCCCTAGTTCTAAGGTGTCATCTGGGTGGGAACCAAGCTGCCCTACATATGCAGCCGTGGCAGGGTCTGTAGCTAGCAGAGGGCCTGTCCACAACTAGACAGGAGACTGGTGGGTCAGCAAGCACATGCCAAGGCCAAGAGTCCCAGCAATGGCCGAGAGCATGGCCACGTTCCAAAGAGATGCCCAGGATAGAGCCCTTATTTATTGGGTTGTTTTGTTTTGGTGGTTCTAGGGTTTGAATTCATGATCACACTCACTTGATTTGCTTGTCCAGCTGGTGTTCTACCAGTTGAAGTATGCCCCTGCCCCCCAGGCCAGGCTTTTTATTGGTTAACTGGACATGGAAGTCTTACAGTTTTTCTCCCATCCTTCTCAGCCTCCTGAGTAGCTCTTGAATGACTGATTTTTTTTGTTGTGGGTTAGGTTTGGGTTTTTTGTTTTTGCTTTTTGTAGTTTTTTTTTGTTTTATGTGGTACTGGAGAGGAGATCGGGGCCTCATGCTTGCTGGGCAGGCGCTCTACCACTGAGCTGTTTTAATGGTACTTCGTTTCACTGTGGTTATTTTTCAATGGGAATCGGTAGGTTAAACACTTTTTCAAAAATCAATTCCATTTCACATGCCACTTCCTGCTCACGGCAGCCCCCTCGCACTGAATTCCAAGCACCTGGCGGGCATTCACTGCTTCACCCTGAGCCTCCCTCTCTCTGGAGTACAGACAAGGAAACTGAGGCTCAGGGGAAGGTGCATCCTGGCCCAGGTCATGAGAGTGTATTAATGATAGGCCAGGGAAGATTTGAGCCCTATCTTATCTGACCCTGCTGTGGCCCCCCACTCTGCACCGTGGGGTGCCTACCTCCTTGTCAGGATGAGAACAAGGCTGAGTAGAGGCCAAGGCTGGGGAGGCCGCGGAGGCCACGGGGTGGGAGGTGACCTTCAGAGGTCCCTCCAGGAGCTCTCCAGACCCCTCCCTCCCAGGACGCTGTCCCTCTGACTGCAGGCAAAGATTTAGCTCCTTTGACAATAGCTGCTGAAGCTCCATGGCCAATGTCAATTCTGGCCATTTGCTTGGTAGATTTTCATGTTCCTGCTTCTCCTCAGTAAGGTAGCTCTTGCTTTTCAAAAGGGATGTGGCGTTTGATGGTGTTTAAGCGGTACGTGAAATACAGCCAGGCGGCAATAATAAAGCAGACGCGGGCCCTGCTGGCAGAGGACGCTGACAGCAGGCGCTCCTCTCCCACCTGCTACCCCGACTCCCATTTTGATGGCTATCACAACGTCTGGAGAGGGTGGAGGTGGCCTGGGAGCAGGAGGGGGACGCCAGTGATCACCACTTGTTGCCACTGGGAGGGGGAGCACCACAGCCAGCCAGCCACCGCCCTCCCCCGCCCCCAGCTCTCAGCCTCTGCTGCCTGCCTCCCCACAGTGATCCTCTGCCCTTCATCCTCCCCGTCTTCCTACCTACACAGCATAAATAGCAGGTCCCGCCCATTCCGCTGAGGGGAGCGTGGGTGAGAAGTCCACGTGTGGTGGTTGTGCCGGGCTGCCTGCCCGGGGGGAGCCCCCAGTTCCTTTATGTCCGTTTTTCTTGGAGACCCACTGTGCAGGCAACCTGGGACTCCCCACCATGAGACCCCCCCCCACTCCCAGTCAGGGAAGACACAGTCAGAGGCCCAGCTTTGTCCTTTGAGGGGTCCTGGTCTAGTGGGCTTCACCAGTAACCCCAGTACCTATGCACACAAATCCAGCGTACTGGGCAACAAGGCAGGACTTACTTCTTGGCTCAGAATCCTGAGGTCCACATGGGGAAACTAAGTCCCAGAGAAGGGCCTGCCAAAGTTCAGTGTGCCTTGTAAGCAGTCATGACCCAGGCCACCAGAGCCATCTTAGGCCGGCTTGTGCCCACCTCCAGGGATGGCACCCCAGCCCAGCCAATGTCCCCCACAGCCGCCTGGAAAGCTGCACTTGGGTTAGTAAGACTTCAAGGAGCAGGGGCTACAATGATGCTACCCACCTTGGATGTCACCAGAGTCTGAGGACACATCAAGACAGGTAATTTGCAAAATAAAGCAGCTGGGTAGCTCACACCTGTAATCCTAGCTATTCAGGAGGCTGAAGTCTACAAGACTCTGATCTCCAATTAACTACCAAAAAAACAGGAAATGGAGCTGTGGCTCAAGTGGTAGAGCATTAGCCTTAAGCAAATGAGCTCAGGGACAGTGCCCAGCCCCAAGTTAAGCCCCAGGACCAGTACAAAGAATTAATTAATTAAGCAGTGCCAAAGGGAACATTTTGAAATGCCACCTAGGGGACAGAGGGCATTCCCCCAACCCCCATGTCCTCATGGCCAGGAAACCCCCAATTTGAAAGACAGTGGTTGTCAGGAGGGGGCCATCCCCTTAACCACCCCACACCAGCCCACAATGTCCTCAGGGGACAAAGAGGCCATCACCCCCACCCCCACCCCCAGCCCCACAGAGCTGAGCAGAGCAGCCCCGCTGACTGAACCCCACTGCCTGGGGCAAACCTGCCTCCAGATGCAGCAAGGGCAGTGGGAACAAGCTGCCTTTGGGGGGGCTCTGCACCCCCACACGGTGCTGGGCATTTTATACACAGGGTTGTGCTTCAGACTCCTGGCCCTGGGGGACAAAGCCTGGCATACACCCACCCCTCTTCCAGACAAAGACCACGAAGAATCAGAGAGGTGAGCAGACTTCCGGAGGCTAGAGTCAGCGTGCAGTGCGGCTGGGATCCACATTAGGTCTCAGACCCACCGTGGACGGCCTGTGGTGGGTGGCGTGGGAGAGGGGGAGCAGCCAGGATCTCCTACATCTAGGCTATGTGGAATGGGGGGAGGTGCTTGCCCCTGGGAGGGGGGCCCCACAGCTGGGTGGAGCCACCCACCTTTCGTCTCCTAGGGACACACAGTGGCTAAGCGGGCAGCCTCAGCCAGGTGAGCAAGCCCAAGGCTGCAGCTCCAACCCTTTCATGCTTGGCCAATTTAATAGCCCCCATTAATTTCAAAACACACACATTCCCACAAGCTCTGGCCTCCATGGCCCAGTGCTCCGGACAGCGAGGACACGGCAGGCGCACAGGTGCGGCCGGGCGACTCCAAGGACGGGAGGCGCTGGACAGAGTGCGCTCCGCCTGCCCTCTTCCTAACCGAGAGTCTTTCCTGAATGGGAGAAAAGGGCCCAGAACACAAAAGGCTCACAGCCAAGAGTCAGGAGGCCTGGGTCTCAGGCTATGTCTTGTTGTTTTCCTGCTGTGTGGCCCTGAGCAAGTTGCCAAACTTCTCTGAGCTACAGATAGGCTCCTGATTGCCTTGTAACCTCCCCCCACCCCCGAGTATCCCCAAGACTAGCCCAGGAACCACATTCTCAACTATGAAATCAGCTGTCCCCCTTCCAGCCCAGAGAGCTAGTGGGGAGAGGGCCAGGCTGGGGCAGAAAGAGGGGGTCCCCCACAGCAGGTCCTGACATCTGACCAACTTTGATCACGCATTCACTCACCAATCACTGACTGAAACCCAGGACGGAGTTCAAGAGCCCAGAGCCAAGGGTGCCCCCCACACACCCCTCGCCCCTCCACTGCCCAAATCCCTGTGGAAACGACAAGAAGACTCTGGCCAATCAGCAGGCACTTGGCCAAGACCTTGGGGAGGAAGGACCTTCCCGGGCCGCCCGAGTCCCGCCCACCGGCCCACACAGCTCACTGGACCAGGTCCTGCAGGCCCGGAGGGAGCCTCAATAATTCAGCAGGGATTCATCATTTATGAATTTATGTAACCACGCTCGACCTTGTGGAAGTGAGCCACGCTGCTCCCGGAGCGGGGACATCAGGGCTTGGCTATGGCTGGCTGCTTTGGGCTGCTCAGCGGGGGAGGGAGGAGCCTGAACCCCCCCCCCCGACAGATGAGCCCCCCCCACCCGTCACTGAAGGATGGAGACAGAGGGAAGGCAGTCCTGAGCATGTCCCTCTCTCCTCCCAGTACCAGCACCAGGCTTTCACTCCTGGACCAGACTTTTGTCTGGTGCTGTGGCCCCAGAAGCCCTATTTTGGGGGTGTTCAGGGGTGACCAGGCAGCGGGTGCCCACCACAAGGTTCCAGGGATCCCACAAACCCAGGCTTGAATTCAGTATCCCACGCTTTCACTTATTGGCTGGCACTCTACCACCTGAGCCACGCCTCCCATCCCTCTCCATTACTCTTGGCTTCCAAGCAACAAGGACAGAAAACCCAGTCTGAGAACCAAATTTCTCACCTAGGGAAAAGAGAATGAAGAGCAGGTGTCCCTCCCCCACCTCACTGAGGGAACCAACAGATTCTCTGGGGGCTCAGGAGTCTGACACACCTCCCACTCCAGCTCCACCACCATGCTGTGTGGCCTTAGGTGAGTTGCTTCATGTCTCTGAGCTTGTTCCCCCATTAGCAGTCAATCATATCAATGGTGCAGAGTGGGCATGAGATATAAACACAGCCTAGACTTTCCGTCCTGGATACCCTCATCCTCACCATCTCGTACTCCCCACCTCCTACCAATTCCACCCAGCAAACTTCTCTAGCAGGCCTGGCTGACCCCTCCCACCACCTTCTCCCCTCACAACTACCAACTCAGCCCCCATTACAACTCAATTGTCCCCTCTTCCAGGAAGCCTTCCAGATTGCCTCCCACCCCATCAGGCGAGACAGACCCCCCCATGCCTCATCCCCTTGGCTTTCCTTCTCATTCACACATCCCCCTGCCCCTTGTATGCGATTACGGCTTATGTGTTTGGTAGCCCGGCTGACCCCCCCCCACACATACACACACTCCTGGTGCCCAGAAGACCTTCCATCCGGGTTTGCTGGATGAATGAAAGTCCACGCGTTCTAATTCAGCTCTGCCACCTACCCCTTCAACACGTGCGCCCTGCTCGGTGTGACCACTATCCTCTGGGGGATGGTGAGATCACCCCGCAGGCTGGGTGTGGTCAGGGGTCAGCGCTTTGTGGCCTCTGAGGAGGAGGGGCTGGAGGAGGAGAAAGGGGAGGGGGAGCACAGGTGGGGCCCGTGGTCCTGTCCAGCAGCAGGGTGGGCCAGGCTGGGCCCCCTTCCCTCTTCCTCACCCCCCCCCTGCACCGCAAAGTGTTGCTGCTGTTGGAGGCCGAAAGCCTCAGCAAACGCATTTAAATCTGAAGTGACAGATAAAGCGATTTACGACGACAGTTTAGCGTCAGATCACTTCCCACCAGGCAGCCTGCGTCCCCGCGGCCCCCAGCTTGCTAGTCCATCAAGCCGGTCTCTAAATCACTGGGTCCAGCCGCAGGGGGGAAGGGGGGGAGGGGGGGAGGGCCGGGGGAGGGGAGGGGCCCGGCTGGGCAGCCAGCTCCTCACCAGGCCATGCCAGGCTGGAAGACAGGAAGCGAGGGTTTATGAGGGCTCAGAAGAGGGGCACGGATAAGAGGCTGGCAGATTCTCACAAATCAAAGCCCCAAGACTTAAGGAAACAGAGCGCCACTCATGCCTTATTTTAAATAAATAAGCGGCTTAAAAGCCTCCCTGTGCGCCCAGCTTGTCGCGGTGAAACATAGCTTTCCACCTGTTCTTCACGGCCCAGCCTGCGTGCCCAGGCCCCTCAAAGGCCTCCCCGGCCCCCCTCGCCGGCCTGCCACCTCCTCGCAGAATTAATTGGTCCCTGTGGCGTCGCACGTACTTTATTCAGACCTTTCTTCCTCCCGGCGCTTTGGCACATTATAGTCTACTTAGTTGCTCCTGACGTCCCCAGTATTAATTTACTGGGGGAGATCTCTCTCTCTCTCTCTCTCTCTCTCTCTCTCTCTCTCTCTCTCTCTCTCTCTCTCTTTCTCTCCTCCCACCCACCCTCCCAGACTCCGAGGTGCCAGCAGGAGCCTGGCCTCTGTGTCCGAGAACCTTGGGTGCCACCCTGAGCCTGCTTTGAAGGGAGAGACTCCTGTCTGTCCAAGTATCGCACCTCTGCTCCGTCTCCTTCTATCTCAAAGGCCCAACACCAATCAGTCCCCTGGGCTGGCCAAGAATGGCAAGCTCTGATTTTTGGTTTTGTTTTGGTTTTGTATTTTGGTGCTGGTCCTGGGGCTTGAATTCAAGACCTGGTCGCTGTCCTTGAGCTTTTGTGCTCAAGGCTAGCTCTCTACCACTTGAACCACAGCTCCATGTCTGGCTTTCTCATAGTTTATTGAAGATAAGAGTCTCACGGACTTTCCTGCCCAGGCTGGCTTCGAACCACAATCCTCAGGTTTCAGCATCCTAAGTAGCTAGAGTTACAGGCATGAGCCACCCACATCCAGCAAGAATAGGGTTCTTTGTCAGGAATGCAGTGCAGGTTGGGAAGGTGGCTCAGTGGTAGAGTGCTTGCCTAGCATGCAGGAAGCCCTGGGTTCAACTCCTCAATACCACATACACAGAAAAAGCTGGAAGTGGTGCTGTGGCTCAAGTGGTAGAATGCTAGCCTGAAGCAAAAGCAGCTCAGAGACAGTGCCCGGGCCCTGAGTTCAAGCCCCAGGACTGGCCCCCAAAAAAGGAATGCAGTGCACAGACCTTAGGCCCATGTTCCCCAGACATAGCCGTAGGGGTCACAGGCCAAGCTAGAGAAGCTGGCTCTACCCTCTAGCAATCTCCCTCTCCACCACGGGGCCTCAGGGCCTCCCTGACTTATCTCCATGGCTTGGCAGGCCAAGTTAATTAAGATGGATGCGGCGTGCCCCTGTGGGCAGAAGCCGTGGCCGGCACAGATGGCAGGGGCCTGCGACTCTCCTGGGTGCTACCCGGCAAGCGGCCTTGGCCACCAGCCAGTGGGGACAGAGCTGGGGAGGGCCCAGTGAATTTGTTGTGTCTCCATGACCTCTAGCCCTGCTGCTCACCTGCCAGGCGCCCTGATCTGTTCTCTTGCCCAGCATCCCACTCCAGCCACACACCACGCATGCGCATCTCCCAGCACACGCCTGCCTCCACCGCCCCATCACATCCCAAACACTGGGCAAGCAGAGGCCAAGCCCAGCCCTGCACTTCAAATGCCAGGTGACCAGGGAGAAAGCCCCAGCCAAGTGCTGTGGCTCACGCCTGTAATCCTAGCTACTCAGAAGGCTGAGACCAGAGGAGCTCTGTTCAAAGTCAGCCCCAAGCTGGGCGCTGGTGGCTCATGCCTGAAATCCTAGCTACTCAGGAGGCTGAGATCTGAGGATCGAGGTTCAAAGACAAGTGGTAGAGTGCTCACCTTGAGCTACAGAGCTCAGGGACAGCACCCAAGTCCAGAGTTCAAGCCCCACAACCGACCCCCCAAAAAAAGCCAGCCCCAGCAGCAGGAAAGTCCATGAAACTCTTATCTTCAATTAAGAAAAAATAGTTGGAAGTGGAAATATGGTTCAAATGGTAGAGCATCTACCTTGAATAAAAAACCTCAGGGAAAATGCCAGCCTAGTACAATAAATAAAACCGCACGGAGAGCTCCCAGGCCCTGAGTGCAAGCTCCAGAACCAACACACACACACACACACACACACACACACACACACACACACACACACACACACACACACACACACACACACACACACACACACACACACACACACACACACACACACACACACACACACACACGTCCCATTTCCAAGTTCCCAGAATGAGGTGGGAGATAGGAAGCATTCTGAGGCCTTCCAAGGTACAGGGACATGCCCATGCCCCGCCCTCAGCTTCTCAAGCTGGGGGACCCAGACCCAGACCCCCCCCTTTACATCACAGGCCCTCCCCAACTCCCCTGCTCCGCCTCTTCATGTCCTCCCAGCTGGAGTGAGGACCAGGTGGTGACGCCCATCCCCATTTGGCAGAAGGGACAAAAAGGGACCTCCCCCCCCCCCCCCCCCCACACACACACGAAACCCAGAGGCTCCGGCTGGACCTCAAGCCTCCAGCCCCTCCTGAGCCCCCATCCATCTCTATGGATCACCAAATCCCCACGGGACCAATGCTACCCCTGGCTTCAAAAAATAAGAATTTGAAAATTCTCACCCCGAGATAATTGCTCTCTCCTCCAGCCCATTGTGGTGGCTCCGTGGTCGGAGCTGAGAAGCAATTATTCATGGCTAATGATTATAATCAAGTCAAATAGAATTTAATGGACACGTATTCTCTTCCTGCTTGAAACTTTACATATGAATTAAGCACATATGGGTTTCACGAGGCACAGACGCAGATTTATGCAGCCTCCAGAAGCCCCGCGTCGCCAAGACTTTTTATTCCGCTAATAAACAGGCTGATTTACAGCTCCTCGGGAACCTTGATCTCTGCTGCCCCCTGGTGGGCGGCAGGGCTGGGGGTTGGAGTCCACACCACGGGAACCCCTGGGGACTTGGAGGGGAGTCACAGAGGGCCCCCAAGGTCTGACCAGGGCCAAGGCTGTCCTGATCACTGGGGACACAGGCTCTGGATAGGAATCTGTATTCAAGACCTGCTTCGTCAACTACCAGGCAGGTGAAGCCCTTTCTAGAATAGGGAGAATGTGGGAAAACACACCAAGAGATGTGGGTAAGTTGAGGCAAGCAGGAAGGGGAAGTTGGTGAGTACAACGCCCATGGCTTTAGTCTCAGGAACCTGGGACAGGGTGGCTGGCACTGGGTGAACACGCACAGCTCACCTGCCCCAGGAACCCGATGGCTGGCTCCCTAGCAGCCCCTCTGTGCAGAGGAGGAAAAAGGCCAGGCAGGCCCAGGGAGAAGGAGAGCCCCCAGCTCCACCGCACTTTCAGCAAGGCGCTGAGAGCACTACGTCCAGTCTGGTCAGTCACGGGGCACTTAGGAAGAGCCAAGGGCCGGGCCTCAACCTCTGGAACCCGTGCATCCTCAGTCCCGGGGCCCTCACCCGACCCCGAGCCAAATCACACTTTTTCCTCAGGCCCCTTTGTGCCTCAGCAGGAAAAGCATTGGGCAGGTGCCAGGGACTGGCAGTGCCTGGCCCCCAGCAGGACAGTCACATGGGCTTTGTGACTGCCCCTCAGTCAGCCCAGCCCCGTCTGCCCTTAGCAGCAAGAATGCTCTCCCGTGCCGTGCCAGTGGCTGACAGCTGTAATAATAGCTACTCAGGAGGCTGAGATCTGAGGATCGCGGTTCAAAGCCAGCCCGGGCAGGAACGTCCATGAGACTCTGATCTCCAATGAACCACTCAGAAAACCGGAAGTGGTGCTGTGGCTCAAGTGGTAGAGCGCTCGCCTTGAGCTGAAGAGCTGAGGGACAGCGCCCAGGCCCAGAGTTCAGGCCCCACAACCAACAAAAAACAACAACTCTCTCCCCCCACAAAGCCACCAAGGTGGCCGCCAGCCCCGGTGTGGCCGCCTCAGTGTCTCTCCACATGGGCTTGCAGACCTCACTGCACATGAGAACCCCCAGCAGAGAACCACGATGACCCAAGTGCCCCCCCAGTGTGAACTCCTGTGTGTGGCTCGGCACCACACACCTGCGGCAGGCCCAACAGGGGTGGGGACACAGTTTACACCATTAGGACACCAGTCGGGAGACACACAGCACAATGATACCACTGCCAGGCACGCCATGCGGACCCAGACGAGCGGGCATCCCCTCCGCCTGGGCACTTCAGGAGAAAAGGGGGACAGCAACAGCATCAGCAGGACCGCATGGGGGCCGTGGAGGCACAGGCCCTCTAGTCAACACAGGGGTCAGACGCCGCTGCTACAAGCCCACGGGGAGTCAAGGAGATTCCAGAAACTTCTGAGTCTGTCCTGATACCCTGGGGCAGCCAGGAGAGATGCCTGCTCCAACTCCAGCCTGGGACTCAGTGGCCTGCTGGACCTAATGTAGCCTTGACACCCCGTAGCTGAGCCCCCCTCCCAAAGCCCTTCCTCAGACCCTGTGACCTGGGCCGGAGAAGCAGCCACTGGATAGACAGCTGGATAGACTGGAGAGCAGCTGCCCTCCTCCCCCTCCTCTCCGCCCTTCCCCACCCTCCTTCCCTCCCCCCTCCTCCCTCGCTGGCCCCCAGAGCAGCCACCCCGACTTCTCATCGCGATGAACTGTCAAGCCAGCAAGAGGCGACTGGCCGCCAGCAGGAAGCTGCGCAGCTCTCACTTTCAGGGGCTGGAAAGGCGCGGGGGGGGGGGGGGGGGGGGCGGCGGGGGGGCATGCTGGGCCCCTCCCTTCTGCCCACAAGCTCCCGCACCTGCCCAGCTCCAGCTCCCAAGTGAGCAGGGCAGGTGCAAGGAGAGTTGCCACAGCTCTCCAAGCATGGATCAGGCTGGGGGGTAGAAGGGGGGCTGGCCTCCGCCTTCCTGGCAGGGCAGCCCCGCCCCATCCAGCTGTGCCCCCCTCCGCAGCCGCCCATTAGCGGCGGCTAATGGGTCTCGGAGCTGCTGCGAGGCGGCGAGGCAGAGCATGCCCCCGACCCAGCAGGTCAGGCATCCCAGGGATGCCGAGGCTAAGTGGCCACCACGCTGGGTCCCGTGGCGCCAGCCGTACATCCTCGCCCGGCACCCTGGAGCCTCTGGGGAACCAGACGGCGCCCACACATCCCTGGCACAGCGGACCCCGGCAAAGGCAAACGAAGCGGCCACCCAGGGCCTCTGGCTCAAGCCAGCCACTCACCGGCGTTGACAATGGCGTCCACCTCCAGCTTGGTGATGTCACCTCGGAAAAGGGAGATCTTCTCATTCAGCTGCTTGTCCTTCTTGTACTGGGGCTCCTCCACCTTTCCTGTCATCCCTGGAATGGGGAGGGGAGGGGGATGTGAGGGTCACAAACAGGGCCTCTTCCTGCCAAAGGACCCAGCCAGAAACCACATGCCAGGCCCAGCCCAACCTCAGGGCAGCTTGCGATGGTGACAGCCCATACCGAGTTCGCGCATGCTGGGTGCCAGGTGTCTGGGGACCTTCCTAACCGTGCCAGGGCAGGGACAAAACTGATGCCAGCCGGGCGCCGGTGGCTCACGCCTGTCACCATAGCTACTCAGGAGGATGAGATCTGAGCATCAAGGTTTAAAGCCAGCCCGGGCAGGAAAGACAGTGAAACTCTTATCTCCAATAAGCCATCAGAACACCGGAAGTGACACTGTAGCTCCAGTGGTAGAGCTCTAGCTTTGAGCTGAAGAGCTGAGGGACAGGGCTCAGGCCCAGAGTTCAAGCCCCACGACCGAACCAAAAACAAAAAACAAAAAACTGATGCCATTACTCAATGTGCAAAGTGAGGCTGGTGCTGGTGGCTCACATCTGTAATCCTAGCTAGTCAGGAGGCTGAGATCCAAGACTTGAGATTCAAAGCCAGCCTAGGAAAGTCTATGAATCTCATCTCCAGTTAACCAGAAAAGAAGGAAGAAGAGGAAGAGGAGGAGAAGGAGGAAGAGGAAGAGGAGTAGGAGGAAGAGGAGGAAGAGGAGGAGGAAGAGGAGGAGGAGGAAGAGGAGGAAGATGAGGAGGAAAAAGAAAGCCAAAAGTAGAGCATGAGCAAAAAAAAGAAAAAAAAAAGTCAGGTGCATGCGGCTCACACCTGTAATCCTAGCTACTCAGGAGGCTGAGATCTGAGGATTGCTGTTCAAAGCAAGCCTGGGGAAAAAAGTCCATAAGACTCTTTTTTTTTTTTTTGGGGGGGGGGGTCGGGTCGCGGGGCCTGAACTCTGGGCCTGGGCGCTGTCCCTCAGCTCTTCAGCTCAAGGCTAGCGCTCTACCACTTGAGCCACAGCGCCACTTCCGGCTTTTTTCTTTTTGCTTACGTGGTGCTGAGGAATTGAACCCAGGGCCTCGTGCATGCAAGGCAAGCGCTCTACCACTGAGCCACCTTCCCAGCCCCCATTAGACTCTTTTTTTTTTTTTTTTTTTTTTGGGTCCGGTTGTGGGGCCTGAACTCTGGGCCTGGGCGCTGTCCCTCAGCTCTTCAGCTCAAGGCTAGCGCTCTACCACTTGAGCCACAGTGCCACTTCTGGCTTTTTGCTTATGCGGTGCTGAGGAATCGAACCCAGGGCCTCATGCATGCAAGGCAAGCACTCTACCACTGGGCCACCTTCCCAGCCCCCATTAGACTCTTATCTCCAAAAAAAACATTAGAAAACCGGAAGTGGTGCAGTGCCTCAAGTGGTAGAGCACTCCCTTAAGCTCTTCTGAAGAGCTGAGGGACAGCGCCCAGGCCCAGAGCTCAAACCCCAGACCAACAACAACAAAAATAAATAAATAAATAAATAAAGCTAAGGGACAAAGCCCAGGCCCTGAGTTCAAGCCCTAGTACAGGAGAGCGTGAGGCTGGGGGAGGGCAGTGACTTGCCCCAGGGTCTGAGGGGGCCAGGCCGCATCCGAGGCCTGGTATCTCATCCAAGCCCTCCCGCTGCAAACCAGCCCACCACAGCTTCCAATTCCAGCCCCAACAACCAGGTAATCAGCAGCAGGTGGCTTACATGGTCTAGGGCCGGCTTCCTGAGGGTCCTGGGGATACAAACTGCACTGGCCTCGGGCGGTGTTAATAATTAAACGAGGTGACAGCGCAGGGCAAGCACTCAAGCAGTGCCCCTGGAGTCTTCCCGGCAGAGTTTTACAAGCCTCAGTGAGAAGGGGCCTCCTGGGCGGCAGCAGGCGGGCCTACCTTTCGCCATCTCCTTCCATGTGGGGATCTTCTTCAGCCTGACGAAGTCTTTGCAGAAGTAATGCTCCTCCCTCTGCTTATCGCTCAGGCCCTTCAGAAAGGCTGGGTGGGGGGCGGGGGAGAAGGAGAGTCAGGACACCTGGGGAGGATCGGGGTCCAGGGCAGCTAACACCCAGGCCCCCTCCTCCTACCCCTCCTCCTGAGCACTCCAGCCACAAGCAAGCCAGCCCTCCCAGCTACCTTTTCACAGCAGATGTGAGTGGAGGCAGGCTGGGGACAGGGGCAGCACTCCCCCGCCCCTCCCCCCCACCCAGTATCTTACCCCACCCTCATTGCTGAAGAAGAAACTGAGGTCCAGGGAATCACTTAGGCCCTGCAGACCCTGTTCAGAACTCAAAGCACAGGTAGCTCACGTGGATAATGCTAGCTACTCAGAAGACTGAGATATGAGAATTACTGTCAAAGCCAGCCTGAGCAGTCAGTGAGACTCTTTTTTTTTTTTTTTTTTGGTTAGTCTTGGGGCTTGAACTCTGGGCCTGGGTGTTGTTCCTCAGCTCTTCAGCTCAAGGCTAGCACTCTACCTCTTGAGCCACAGCTCCACTTCCGGTTTTCTAAGTGGTTTATTGAAGAGTCTCTCAGACTTTCCTGCCTGGACTGGCTTTGAACCGTGATCCTCAGATCTCAGCCTCCTGAGTAGCTAGGATTACAGGTGTGAGCCACCGGCGCCTGGCTCAGTGAGACTCTTATTTCCAAATAACCAGCAAACCAGAAGTGGAGCTGTGGCTCAATGGTAGAACACCAGCCTTGAATGGAAAAAAAGCCAAATAAGAGCCTAGGACCCAGAGTTCAAGCCCCAGTACTGACATACTCATACAGACACACAGACATACACACACAGAGACACACACACACATACACACTCTGGCTGTTGACACCTCTCTCTGAGCCCATAGTTTCTCCATTTACACGATCCATGAAATAATTTCAAAACACACAGGCAAAGCCAGGAAGACGGAAAGCATCGTTATGAGTTGGTGACAAGGTCATTGCTGTTACCACATTACATCTGTCCCAAACATCTACATGGGCTGGGGGTGGTGGCTCACACCTGTCATCCTAGCTACTCAGGAGGCTGAGATCTAAGGAACGCAGTTCAAAGTCAGCCTGGGCAGAAAAGTCCAAGAGACTCTTTTTTTTTTGTCGGCCGTGGGGCTTGAACTCTGGGCCTGGGCGCTGTCCCTCAGCTCTTCAGCTCAAGGCGAGCGCTCTACCACTTGAGCTACAGCGCCACTTCCGGTTTTCTGGTGGTTTATGGAGATAGGAGTCTCAAGGTCTCTCCTGCCTGGGCTGGCTTTGAACCGTGATCCTCGGATCTCAGCCTCTTGAGTAGCTAGGATTACAGGCGTGAGCCACCAGCACTCGGCCAAGAGACTCTTATCTCCAATAAACCACCAGAGGGGCTGGGAAGGTGGCTCAGTGATAGAGCGCTTGCCTTGCATGCATGAGGCCCTGGGTTCGATTCCTCAGCACCACATGAGCAAAAAAGAAAAAAGCTGGAAGTGCCGGGCGCTGGTGGCTCACGCCTGTAATCCTAGCTACTCAGGAGGCTGAGATCTGAGGATCGTGGTTCAAAGCCAGCCCGGGCAGGAGAGACCGTGAGACTCCTATCTCCAATAAACCACCAGAAAACCGGAAGTGGCGCTGTAGCTCAAGTGGTAGAGCGCTCGCCTTGAGCTGAAGACCTGCGGGACAGCGCCCAGGCCCAGAGTTCAGACCCCACAACCGGACCCAAAAAAAAAAAAAACAAAAAAAAAAAACACCAGAAAACCAGAGGTGGCGCTGTGCTCAAGTGGTAGAGCACTAGCCTTGAGCTGAAGAGCTGAAGCACAGCGCCCAGGCCCTGAGTTCAGGCCCCACAACCAACAAAAATTAATAAATTAATAAATAAATAAAATTAGGGGCCAAGCAGATCCTAAGCCTGTGGTCAACGCCAGCTGAGGGCTCCCCAGGGATAGCTGCCCAGCTGGGGCAGGTGGCCCCCCACTTTGGAAGGAGAAAGAGGGGTTTGGGAGGTCACCCCAGGTCACACAGTGAGTGAGCAGTGTGGGGAGTTAAGACCCCACAGCTTCCCTAACTTGAGTTCCAAGCTGGTTCTTCCCACGGCAGCTCTGGCCCTTGGTCCCCTTCCTTCCCTTTGTGGGCACCAGACGGAGAAACCCGAGCTCCCCCCAGGGGCTTCGGCCAGCAAAGGTGCAGACATACAGCTCATGGGTGCCCCCTGCCGGCCTGAAGCTACCTGTGCGCCCAGGCTCAGTGAGCCCGGTCCCCCCTCCACCATGGGCTGGCTCTCCAGATGGAGCAAGCCAACAGAACTCAAGAAACCAGCAAAAAAGATGGAAGGGGCAGTAAGATGTGGCTCAAGTGGTAGAGCACTAGCCTTATGCAAAAAAAAAAAAAGAGCATGGGGCTGGGAAGGTGGCTCAGTGGCAGAGTGCTTGCCTTGCGTGCACGAGGCCCTGGGTTTCCGGCAGAAAAAGCCGGAAGTGGTGCTGCGGCTCAAGTGGTAGAGCGCTAGCCTTGAGCTGAAAAGCTGAGGGACAGTGTCCAGGTCCAGAGTCAGGCCCCACGACCAAAAAAAAAAAAAAGAGCACAAGACCCTGAGTTCAAGTCCGAATATGGGTAACCAGAAAACAAAATTATTTCACTAGATACAGCTTAAGATTGCTCCCCAGCTGGGAAGGTGGCTCAGTGGTAGAGCGCTTGCCTTGCATGCCTGAGGCCCTGGGTTCGATTCCGCAGCACCACATAAGCCAAAAAGAAAAAAAAGCTGGAAGTGGCGCTGTGGCTCAAGTGGTAGAGCGCTAGCCTTGAGCTGAAGAGCTGAGGGACAGCGCCCAGGCCCAGAGTTCAGACCCCCCCCCAAAAAAAAGATTGCTCCCCAAAGATCAGACCCTCTGTGTGTGTGTGTGTGTGCATGTATGTGTGCGTGTGTGTTGTACATATGCCCCACCCTTTTATTCTTTCAATGAGGAAAGGGCTTCCTGTGGCACCTCTAAATCCAGAGCCCCTCCTCCCCAGAGGCTCAGGACCCCAGCAGCTGAGGAACAGCCCAGGCCTCACCTAAAGGCACCTTTCCTGGGGCAGGGTGCAGATCTGGGACGGGGCACAGGGCTGGGGTGTGGAGGGGGCCATCTCCTGCTCCTGCTTCTCAGCAGATGGGCTTGGCTGGCAGCGCCTGTCAGAGGCTGGAGCCGCACGGTGCAGGGGAGGCCACACGGGGGCTCTGCCCCTGGCTGGCAGTTTGCCTGTGGAATGGTTAATAACTATTTGAGACACCACTGGACACCAGGTCTAGGGGTCAAAGGTACAGTTGAGGTTCTGGGGCCTGATGGAGAAGGGTAGAGAAGTGACCCAACCATTCTGCTCTGTGTCCAGGAGTGCAGGCAGGTTCCTGGGGCGGAGGAGGGAGGGGGTCCTGGGGTTAGAGCCTTCCTCTAAGTTCCAGAGCCAAGGAAATGGACCCCCTGCCAACATACACTCAGAAACCAGTCACCTGAGGCCACTTCCCCGCCCCCGCCCCCCAAGCCTGCCTGCCACCCGCACCTTGTCTGCCCTCCCTCAGGTCATTGGACAGGAGGGCCCTTCCTCCCTGAGACTGGCTCACCCTCTAGTGCTCCCTCAGCTCCCCTGCCTCTGCTCCACGCCCACCTCGCTGCCCTGACTGCCCTCCAACAACCCCACATTCCAGCGGCAGCTACCTCCAGCCTTCCTTCCCAGGCCTCCTCCGGCTCCTCCTCCCACCTCCCAGCCGCCCACCCCTTGATCCACCAAGACCAAGGTCAAAGTCAAGAGCACCACAATGAGCCAGCATCTCTGGCTCACGCCTGTAATCCTAGTTACTCAGAAAACTGGGATCTGAGGATCACAGTTCCAAGTCAGCCCAGGCAGGTAATTCTGTGAGAATATCGTCTCCAATTAACCAGCAAAATCCGCCCCCCCCCCACACACACACAAAAGAAAAGATCACCTCACCACGGTGATCAGAATTCGCCCATCCAGGTGCAGATTTACCCACAATACTCCAGAAACCAAGCCTTCCTCTCACCCCCTGGGGCGAGCCCCCTTGTCACTTCCTGGTCCCCCATCTGTCCCCAGCATAGCATGCATCTCCCCTTTGCCCTTTTCCTCACAGATGCCCAGGGAGCCCAGGACTATATTTTTTGTGTGTGCTAGCAAGTATTGGGGCTTTAACTCAGGACCTTGCATTCACTTAGCTTTTCCCAATCAAGGCAACCACACCCTCACTTATGACTTTTTGCTGGCTAAATGTGAATAAGAGCTTTAGGGACTTTCCTGCCCAGGCTGGCTTTGTATCACAATCCTCAGATCGCAGCCTCCCAAGTAGCTAGGATTACAGGCTTGAGCCTAGGACTACAAACCAGATCCTATCCTTCTTCTGTAAGACCCAGTTCCCTAAGCTTAAGGTCTGGCCCACGTGACCACCCCTATTTCTGTCCCCAACCTCCTCCTAAACACACCTCCCCCCATCCCTGGCCATACACCATTCAGTTCTCAGTCAGGTAAAGCCAGGTGCCAATGGTTCACATCTGTAATACTAGCTACTCAGGAGACTGAGATCTGAGGATCTCGGATCAAAACCAGCCCAGACAGACAAATCCATGCACAGCATGATTGCAGGATGAATCAATAAATGGGTGAAGTGAGACCTGAGGCTGAAGGTAAGTTGGCCAAAGAGATGAGTCTCCCAGGTAGAGAGGTGTGGGTGCAGAGGTGGGGGGAGGAGCAAAAAGGAGGGAGACTAACACCTGCTGCAGAGTAAGGGAGAGCAGCCCAGTCCACCTCGGAGCCCCCCTCCACACTAGCGAGATGCTCAGCCTCCAGCTGCATCTCCTCACCTCTGCACGGACCAGGCAGGCGCTGCCCCGTGACCATTCTCCATGGGGCCAACAGAAAGAAGGTGGCAGCAAAGCAGGATGCACACCATGTTTCATATTACAACACCCATATGCCGGCTCCGCCCAGGAACAAGAGAACTAGAGAACAAGGCAAAGCAAGACACGACGTGGCACCAACCATGTGAGGATGCCTGCAATCCCAGTGCTTGGGAGGCAGACACATGAGGATTGAGCTCAATGCCTACCTAACTTACAGACCTTGACTTCAACAACAAATATTGAGACCCAGGTGCCGGTAGCTCACACCTGTAACCTTAGCTACTCAGGAGGCTGAGATCTGAGGATCATGGTTCAAAGCCAACCTGGGCAGGAACATCCATGAGACTCTTATCTCCAATGAACTACCAGAAAACCGGAAGTGGCGCTGTGGAGGAGTGGCTCAGGGGTAGGGCACCTGCCAATGAGTGTGAAGAGTCAGATAGCGAGTTGGAGTCCCAGTCTAGGATGGAAAAAAAATGGGAGAATAAACATTTTGTGTCAACTGGAGGGCAGAGCCAGAGCCCAAGTGAGCTGCTACAATACCGGTGGTCTGCTCAGCCAGCAGACAACCCACCGCAGGTGGCACACATGCTGAGGCACCAGCTGGCACAGGCCCTGGGCATCTCATGATGCCCAGGGACACCCCAGGTCTGCTAGCAGACATCCTGTGTCAGCTGTTTCCATGTTGGGTTAGAGCGAGGCAGTGGGACGTGTCCCTGGACGCAGCAATGAAAGGAACGTGGGGTGGGGCTGTCTTCCATGGCCTGGCCTCAGGGCCCAATGTCGGCCCTGCCATCCAGAGACTGCACACTGGCACTGGTGCCAGTCACTTGGTGCTGACCTTGGGGACATCAGTCAACCCGTCCCTGCCTGGGCCAGGCCCCAGTGCATGCCTTAGACTCAAAAAGCCAGGCATGCCGGGAGCTGTGTCTCAATTACTATGAGGCTCTGGCCTGGTCTGATCTATGGGAGAAGAAAAAGCCAAGTGTGATTCTTTTTTTTTTTTTTTTGGTGGTCATGGGGCTTGAACTCAGAGCCTGGGCACTGTCCCTGAGCTCCTTTGTGCTCAAAGATAGCACTCTACCACTTTGAACCACAGCTCCACTTCTGGTTTTCTGGTAGCTCATTGCAGATAAGAGTCTCAAAGATTTCCTTGCCTGGGCCGGCTCTGAACTATGAGTCTCAGATCTCAGTCTCCTGAGTAGCTAGGATTACAGGCGTGAGCTACTGGTATCTGTGGCTTTTTGTTGTTCTAGTCCTGGGACTTAAACTTAGGGACCGGGTGCTGTCTTTGAGCTTTTTTTGCTCACTGATAGTACTCTATCACTTGAGCCACAGTTCCACTTCCACCTTTGTTGGTGGTTAATTGGAAATAAGGGTCTCACAGACATTCATGCCTGAGCTGGCTTCCACCCACGATCCTCAGATTTCAGCCTCCTCAGTAGCTAGGATTACAGGCGTGAGCCACTGGTACCTCAGTGCCAATTGTGATTTTTCTCCACCTGGAGGACCATGCACCACATTCATCACCCCAACTTCCCATGTCAGGGGCCAAACCCCCATACCTATCTCCATCTCCGCAAGGAGAAGCTGGAGCCCGGCGCCCCACCGCCCTCTCACGTGTCAGGACAGATGTGGACTTAAAGCACAAGTGCACTTTATTTATTTTTTCTAAAAGATGTAAAACCTGCATTTTCATTTTCTTTCAGTTTTGGAAAGGCAAGTATATTTCACAGCTCACTGAGACAGGTGTTGTAAAAAGATACTCGCCGTAAATTTTGATGGGAGGCCTGACCCGAGCTGAAGCTTCCAGGAGCTCTGGGCACGAAAGCTGGGCGGGAAGAAGCAGGCTCCGCCAGAGTCATAAAGTGCGACGGGCAAACGGGAATTCAATGATGTGTTTTAAGAAGCATCTTTATGGCACTATGCAAGATGGGGTGGAGAGAGGCAAGGGTAGACTGGGTGCCAGGGAGCCACGCTTCCGCAGGATGCAGGGTGGCAGGGCCAGTAAGATGGGGGTGCCCGGAACTCAGTGACGTGTGGACCCCCCCCCACGGTCCACACCAAGACAATGCCAAGGCTACTTGCCCAGGTGTGCCTGGAAACTGTACCTACTCGGCAGTCACCCCTGCCCAGTGTGTCTGCAGCTGGAGCCCACAAACTCCTCAACCACTGGGGAAGCTCAGCGTAAGCAGTGATGGGAGCCCTGGGGGTGAGGCCTGCAAGCTGCCAGGGGCGCCAGGCCCCACGCAGAAGTGGGCCCGGGAGGGCTGTCCCATAGCAGGTGCTGTTGGTCCCATCTCCGAGACTGGAGTCAGGCTCCAGGAGGGCAGAGTAGGACCTAGGTGTGAAGACGTTAATACCCTTTCTTCTCTTAGAGTGGGGTGGGGCCAGAGCAGCTTCCCATATAACTCAAAAATGCCTTTCAAAAGGAGAATAGCCCAGCCAGGTGTCGGGTGGCTCACACCTGTAATCCTAGCTACTCAGGAGGCTGAGAGCTGAGGATCCAGGTGCAAAGCCAGCCTGGGCAGGAAAGTCCATGAGACTCTTATCTCCAATAAAGCACTTAGAAAAACCAGAAGTGGAGCTGTGGCTCAAGTGATAGAGCACTGGCCTTGAGCTGAAGAGCTGAGGGACAGCGCCCAGACCCAGAGTTCAAGCCCACAACCAACAACAAAAAAAAAAGAATAGCCCAGACCAGTGATTCATGCCTATAATCCTAACTACTCAGGAGGCTGAGATCTGAGGATCTCATGGGCAGGAAAGTCCATAAAACCCTTATGAACCACCAGAAAACCTGAAGTGGAGCTGTGGCTCAAGTCAAGTGGTAGAGCACTAAAGCTCAACAGGTGGGAGCCACCAGCATCCAGATCATCAACAGCTTCTTTAGAGCACCTACTGCCCCTCGTCTCCAGACATTCCTGTCACCTACCAGAGTACAAGCTTCTTGGGGACGGCCCTGGGTGTTCAGAGGAGCTGAATCTCTGGCACACACAGGCCACACCGGAGGCACTTGACACAAATTTGCTCAAGGAATGTTAAGAATCTCAGCTTCCAGCAGAGAGGAGAAAAACTACAGCAAGAACACAGCAGACTGGGACCCCACAGGTCCCCCCCTTTGGCTTCCTGGGGTCCTGTTATTTTCAGGGTCACCGGCAGATGGGGGGAGCTGGGAGAAGGGGAACTGAGTCATAGAAACTTTTGCAGAACCAGAAACAGGCACCAGCCCCACCTCTCTGGCCCTTGCACCAACCCAGGGAGCTGGTCTCCAATAAGAAGAAATTCTCTGGAGAGACAGTGACACCTGCTTGCCAGGGGTCCCCCACCACCAGCAGCAGCTCCCACTTCCTGTCCTGAGCCATTTTCCAGGGCCAGGACTGAAAGTGTGACAGGTTCTGACTGTTTAGAATAGCATCTGGTGCTTCAGGACTCCAGGGCCCAGAGCCAAAAGCGACTGTCACCAGTCCCAAACGGGCCACCTTGCTTGATCCCCAACCCCTGCCAGTCAGGCCACCTGCCCAGCTCAGGGTCCCACCCCCCAGCAGCCCAGCCAATGAGCTTCCCTCCTAGGGCTCTGGAAACGGGATCTAGAGGGCAGAAGCTGCTCCAGCAGGCAGGCCTGAAGGGCAGGGGCAGCTGGGTACCAGGCAGAGCTATTTGGGGCTCGGCAGGTCCCTGCTCTTCCCTCCCCAGGGCAGAGACTTGGCCAGTGCAGGAGTGGAGGCCGGGTCCACCACCCGTGCTCACCCAGAAGGTGAAGCAATTTGCTTCTTGGGGGTACAGAGGTCCTGGCAGGCACGTGCGCGCACACACGTGCACACACACACACATACACACACACACACACACACACACACACACACACACACACACACACACACACACACACACACACACACACACACCTACCTCCCACCTGCTCTCCCTTCCCCTGGCCTTCTTACTTCAGTCCAGAAGGAATGGGGCAAAGACCGCCAGCAGGTGGCCCGAAGCCAGCCATGGGAATGGGCAGGGAGGGAGGGTACAGGGCAGGCTGCCATGGGAGGCCGCCCCATGAAACCACCTTGCCCCTCACCCAGGCGGGCCACGGGCCACAGACCTGCCACTCAGACACCCCGGGAGAGCTACTCCAGGCCCAGCCCTGGGTTGGTCGAGGAGTCCTACAGAACTTCCTTCTGCTAACCCCACCGAGTGACCTTGGTGAAGAGGCTCTGGCTCCGGGCCTCAGTTTCCCTCCCTGCACGAAGGAGTAGAGAGATCCTGGGTGCTCCCTGCGGGGGGGGGGGGGGTGCCTGGGACTCATTGCAGGGGTGAGGCGCTACACACTGCCCCAGACTGGAGATGAGACCTGGTGGGCGGGGAGGGGGGAGGGGGGGAATCTGGGGAAGGGGAAGCGTGGCTGAAGTGAGGGGGGGTGTCTATCCCAGGGCAGAGCGGGCCTCAACTTCCCCAAGTGTCTGCCGGCGGCTCGCACTTACATTTGGCCTCCTTCCAGTCGGTGGAAGTACTCAGGTCCACCTTCGCCGCCATGGCCAGGGGGGCCCAGGTGCGCACCCCGGCTCTCCGCCCCGCCGCCGCCGCCCCCCACGCCCCAACTCCCGCCGAGGCCCACGCGCGGGGGGCGTGCGCGCCCGGGGACGCCGGGGGGCCGCACGCAGCGCCGCGGGTTCGCGTGGCCCCCGCCGAGGGGCCGGGCCGGGGGCGCGGGGCGACGACCAGCAGCTGCCCCGCGGCGCGCAGCGGTGCCAGGCGGCCGGACGCGGCGCTCCGCAGAGACATGAGCGGGCGGCGCGAGGCGGGTCCCCGCCCACTTGGACTCGGCGGCCGGTGCTCGGGAGAGTCGCTCCCTTCTCTACTTGGGGACCGGGCGGCTCGTGCCAGCCGGTGGTGACCTGCTTGGAACCGGCGGGCGGCGCAGACAGCGAACCCGGGCGCGCCGCTGGGCACCCTGGAACTTGTAGTCCGGGCCGCCGGATGGGCACACGCACTCGTCTCCACACGTGCGCGCCCCGCCCCGTCCCGCCCTGTCCCGCCCCGCCCGCGCCCGGGCCCGCGCCGCCAACTTCTCCCCGGGCCTCCTGCACGACGCGCCGCCGCCGGCCCTCGAGCGGCTCCCACGGCCGCTGTAGGGACCCGAGCTTGTGTTGCCCGGTGCCGCCCGGCGCCCAGCCCCGGAGCCGCGGGTCCCGGCGATCGGCCGCGGGGAGAGGATAGGGGCCCCGAACTTGACGGGAAGGGCCTGTTCCGGGCCTTCGCCCCAGGCCCCAGAGCTGCTGGGGAGGCCAGCGTGGAATGGTGGCATGAGAAGTCAGAAACCTGGGTGCCAGGGTTCTGAGCCCTCCAGTGGAACTGGGGTAACATGTTTCTTGACATTTTCCCTATCTCTTTGCAAACTACTTTTTTTTTTTTTTTAATTTTGTCAGCCGTGGGGCTTGAACTCTGGGCCCGGGCGCTGCCCCTCAGCTCTTCAGCTCAAGGGGAGCGCTCTACCACTTAAGCCACGGCGCCACCTCTGGTTTTCTGGTGGTTAATTGGAGATAGGAGTCTCAAGGTCTCTCCTGCCCAGGCTGGCTTTGAACTGCAATCCTCAGATCTCAGCCTCCTGAGTAGCTAGGATTACAGGTGTGAGCCACCAACACCTGGTGAAAAGTAACTTTTCTGTATGTCATTTGTGTCTGTACTTGAACTCAGGGCTGGGCACCATCCCTGAGCTTTTTCTGCTCAAGACTAGTGCTCTACCACTAGAGCTACAGCTCCACTCCGGGCTTTTTGGTGGCTAATTGGAGGTAAGAGTCACATGAACTTTCCTGGCGGGGCTGACTTTGCCCTTATCCTCAGATCTCAATCTCCTGAATAGCTAGGATTACAGGTCAGAGCCACCAGCGCTCAAGCTCAGAGAAAACTGTGTGTGTGTGTGTGTGTGTGTGTGTGTCAGTCTTGGGGCCTGTGTGTGTGTGTGTGTGTGTGTGTGTGTGTGTGTGTGTGTGAGTCTTGGGGCCTGAACTCAGGGCCCGGGCGCTGTCCCTGAGTTTCTTTTGATCAAGGTTAGCACTCCACCACTTGAGCCACAGCTTTTTTTTTTTTTGGGGGGGGGGGGGGTCAGTCGTGGGGCCTGAGCCCCGGACCTGGGCGCTGTCCCTTAGCTCTTCAGCTCAAGGCTAGCACTCTACCACTTAAGCTACAGCACCACAACGCCACTTCCAACTTTTTCTGCTTATGTGGTGCTAAAGATTTGAACCCAGGGCCTCATGCATGCAAGGCAAGCACTCTACCACTGAGCCACCTTCCCAGCCCACTTCCAGCTTTTTCTATTCTTGTGGTACTGAGGAATCAAACCCAGAGCTTCATGCATGCTAGGCAAGCACTCTATCAGTAGCTAACTTTTTTTTTTTTTTTTGGGGGGGGGGTCTGGTCATGGGGCCTGAACTCAGTAGCTAACTTTTTAATAGACACATTATGTGTATGGGTTAGAGAGCTTGCTTAGTATATAGAAGCCCTGGGCTTGATCCTCCGGCATTGCCTGGAAGAGGAAGGGAAAATCACTGTCTGGGAGTAAGGAGCCAGGGTTCAGAGAAGATCCCAGCGCTGGCTTCGCTGCCCTAGGGTCCACCCCAGCTTCCTGTGCTCTCTGAGGTATTGAGACAGTGCCTGGGGAATGAGAGCTGCCAGGGAGGAGGGTAGTGAGCAGTTTGCCTGGGATGGAGCAAAGGCAGAAGTTTAGGGGCCCAGAAACAAGGGCTATATCCCAGGAACCCCAGCAACTCCCACACTCTGTCCCAAAAAGAGACTCAGGCTAGGAAGGTTTATAGGGCAGAGGGGAGAGGAGGAGTGCCCACCTCCACTCCTCAGCAAGGAGAAGCCGTTGCAGTGGTTGCCTGGGCGACAGACACCTGACACCTGCAGGACACAAGCTCCTGAGGATCTGAGGTCCTCAGCTTCCATCTGCCTCTCAGGGCAGCTCTGTGGATGTCACCGATTCATGATCATGAAATGAGACAGGAGAGAATGACGCTGGGACTCCATTTCCTAGGGTCCTACTGTAATACCAGCCCAGATCTAGCAGCTTACACAACACAAATATATCACCTTCAAGTTCTGTAGGACAGAAATCTGACATGAGTCACTGAAACCTGGCATCAGCAGGGCTGTGTTCCTTCCTAGAAGCTACCCTCCGGGGCCTTTTCCAGCTTCAGGAGACACCCACATGCCTTGACCCGTCGCCCCTGCCTGCAGCCTCAGAGCCAGCTTCATGCATCTCCTTTCCATCTCTTGTAGCCCTGAGACCTCTCCTTCTGCTTCTTCTCTCTCCCTCTTTACTCTCAAGACCACTCAGATAATCCATGAGTAGCTCTCTTACTTGGTTCACCTGTTTTCCAATCTTAATTGCCCTTTGCCCTTGGTTTAGGTTGGCAATGTCTCAGAAGGGCCTTTATTCTGTCTGCTACACTCTTTCCCAGGGAATGGAAAGAAGAGACCTTTTTGGTCCCAGCCAAAGAAAATCTTGATGGCTAAAGAGAAGGCTTACTGCCAGGAGCTCACTGGTGGTTCATGCTTGTAATCCTAGCTACTCAGGAGGCTGAGATCTGAGGATCACAGTTCAAAGCCAGTCCAGGTAGTTAAGTCCATGAGACTCTTATCTGCAGTTAACCACCAGAAAACCAGAAGTGGCACTGTGGCTCAAGTGGTAGAGTGTTCACCTTGAGCTGAAGAGTTTAGGTACAGCGCCCAGGCTTGGAGTTCAAGCCCCATGACTCACCAAAAAAAAAAAAAGGAGAGAAGGCTTCCTTCCACCCAGGGATTGAAATAACTGAAATTAACTGTATTGTACTCAAGGCCTTGCACCATGGATGCCCACTGTGCACCAGCCTCCTTCTCTCTGTTTCTCTGTCTCTGTCTCTCTCTCTCTCTCTCTCTCTGTCTCTCTCTCTCTCTCTCTGTCTCTCTGTCTCTCTCTTTCTCTCTCTCTCTCTCCCTCTCTCTCGTTGGTCGTGGGGCTTAAACTGTGCCTGAGCACTGTCCCTCAGCTCTTCAGCTCAAGGCAAGTGCTCTACCACTTGAACCACAGCACCACCTCCGGTTTTCTGGTGGTTAATTGGAGATAAGAGCTTCATGGGCATTCCTGCCCAGGCTGGCTTTGAACCACGATCCTCAGATCTCAGCCTCCTGAGTAGCTAGGATTACAGTCATGAGCCAATGCTGCCCAGCCCCTTCTCTCTCTTTTGGCCAGGACTCAGCTGTGTTCTTACGTGTAGTGATGGTCCAGCCAGCAGACCTCCATGGCCTGATCTAGAGGAGGCCTGGGCTACACACACAAGTAATTGTGAGCAAGGAAGCAGAATTGTTTTACTTATCTATTTATTGATTGATGGTACTGGAGACTGAACTCAGTGCTTGTGAGAAAGCACTCTGTCCCTTGAATCACACATTCCCCAACCCTTTTTGCTTTAGTTAGGTTTTCAGAAAAAGTCTGACCTTTTTATCCAGGCTAGCTTTAGACCATGATCCTTCTATCTCCTCACCCAAGCAGCTGGGATTATAGGCTTATGCTACCAAGTCTGGCTAAGAATCAGGATTCTAATAAGGCTAGGGAGAAAGTATTCACAGAATGTGAGCCAGGGGGCTGGGAAGGTGGTTCAATGGTAGAGCACTTGCCATGCATGCCTGAGGCCCTGGGTTCAATTCCTTAGCACCACATAAGCAAAGAGGGAAAAACTCAGAAGTAGCGCTGTGGCTTAAGTGGTAGAGCGCTAGCCTTGAGCTGAAGAGCTGAGGGACAGTGCCCAGGCCCAGCGTTCAAGCCCCACAACTGAACCCCCCCCCCAAAAAAAAAGAATGTGAGCCAGGCCTTTTGGGAAAAGTCAAACTTTCCCATGTTTTGGGGCTATTGCAAGCAGAAAGACCCACAGAAGCAAAGGCAGAGAAGTCTCTACAATGCTGCAGAATGGCTTCTGTGCAGCAAGAAGCCACCTACTGCTGCTTGTGTTTAAATTAATGCTGTGTTTATTAAACGTATAAATTTAAAAAAAAACTTGTTTTCTTAAGCACCCAAGTACAACTTGCAAATCTAGTTTTCTATTTGTAAATCTACCATTTTTATAAAATAATAACAATTGCTTCACTATTCTGTGATTAATATTTAATTAACTCATAAGTTCAACAGATTAAATTTTTCTAAGAATGGATGCCAGTTATAAACTTAGGTAATTAAATTCTCTAATAGATTTTAAACTACGTTTCATAGAGTTGAAATACAGTAGTTGGCCTTCAAACACCTCACACACCAACGGAAGAGACATCTGTACCTAACAAGCACATTAGTTTTCCAGTCGTTTAAGCAACTTTTGTGTTAATAGACTAAACAAAAAATATGATGGGATGGGCTGGGAAGGTGGCTCAATGGTAGAGCGCTTGCCTTGCATGCCTGAGGCCCTGGGTTTGATTCCTCAGCACCACATAAGCAAAAAGAAAAAAAAGCCGGAAGTGGCTCTGTGGCTCAAGTGGTAGAGTGCTAGCCTTGAGCTGAAGAGCTGAAGTACAGCGCCCAGGCCCAGAGTTCAGGCCCCATGACCGGACCCCCCCAAAAAAAAAAAAATGATGGGGCCAGGTGCATGCGGCTCACGCCTGTAATCCTAGCTACTCAGGAGGCTGAGATCTGAGGATTGCTGTTCAAAGCAAGCCTGGGAAAAAAAGTCCATAAGACTCTTTTTTTTTGGGGGGGGGGTCCGGTCTTGGGCCTTGAATCTAGCTAGGATTACAGGCGTGAGCCACCAGCGCCCGGCTTCCATAAGACTCTTATCTCTATTAACCACCAAAAGGCAGAGGTGGAGGTCTTATTCAACAGGTAGAGCATTAGCTTTGAGTACAAAAGCTCAGGGACAGTGCCTAGGCCCTAAGTTCAAGCCCCAGGACCATTAAAAAAAAAAAAAATTGCAAGGTTTTGCCAGGTGCTAGTGGCTCACACCTGTAATCTTAGCTACTCAGGAGCCTGTGATCTGAGGATCTGAAGCCAGCCTGGGCAAGAAAGTTCTGGAAACTTTTATCTCCAAGTACTCACCAAAAAGCCTGAAGTGGAACTATAGGTCAAATGATAGAGTGCTATTTTTCCTGAGTTCAAACCCCAGGACCTGCACAAAAAAATAAAAATAAAAATAGAGGGCTGGGAAGGTGGCTCAGTGGTAGAGTGCTTGCTTTGCACGCATGAGGCCCTAGGTTCGATTTCTCAGGACCACATAAGCAGAAAAAGCCGGAAGTGGATTTGTGGCTCAAGTGGTAGAGCATTAGCCTTGAGCTGAAGAGCTGAGGGACAGCGCCAGGCCCAGAGATCAAGCCCCACGGTGACAAAAATAAAAAGGAGTACAAGGCCCTAAGTTCAAGCCCCAGTACCAGTACAAAAATGTAAAAATAAGGACAGCATCCAGGTGCCAGTGCCTCTTTTCCTCTCAAGTCCTTGTACTGTCCACTCTAGGTAATGCCAGTTTTGCTTTCAACCCTCCCTGCATCCTATCCATCCATCTAGGTGTACAGATGTCTTCATATTTTACTTTATTTTACCTGCCTCCCTTTCATTTTACTGTCTGTTCATTGGACATAGTGCAGTCATTATGTTGAGTTATATATAAGGAAGGATGGAGGAAGAGCTATAAACCAGAGCCTGAGCAGCACAGGACGCCTCTCCCCCATTGGATTCCCATGCAGGTGGCAGTGGTGCTGGGACAGAGCTGTAGGATAAAGGAGTGGCCACACAGGTCCTGATCGGTGTCACCCCATGTGGCATTCCCCAGAAAAGGCTCACTGGGCCAGGAGTGAGCTGAAGAAGGACTGCCTGCCTCTGGCTTCAAAGAAGCCTGCAAGGAGGTAGAAGGCCAGGGGACATTTGCTTTGCAGTGTATAATACACACATGCACACGCACACATACACAACCTTTAAAGGTAATATTTATTGCAACACAATTTAACAGCACAGAAATAAAATGCAAAAGTTAGGGGCATAGTTCAGTAGAAGAGTGTTTACCTAAGGAGGCTTGAGGCCTGGAGTCCCATTTTCAGCACTTAAGGAAAAAAAAAAAAACAGGGGCTGGGAAGGTGGCTGAGTGGTATAGTGCTTGCCTTGCATGCATGAGGCCCTGGGTTCAATTCCTCAGCACCACATAAGCAGAAAAGGCTGGAAGTGGCCCTGTGGCTCAAGTGGTAGAGTGCTAGCCTTGAGCAAAAGAAGCTCAGGGACAGTGCCCAGGCACTGAGTTCAAGCCCCAGGACTAGCAAAAAAAAAAAAAAAAGTTGGGGCTGGGAAGGTGGCTCAGTGGTAGAGCGCTTGCCTTGCATGCTCGAGGCCCTGGGTTCGATTCCTCAGCACCACATAAGCAGAAAGAAAAAAGCTGGAAGTGGCGCTGTGGCTCAAGTGGTAGAGCGCTAGTCTTGAGCTGAAGAGCTGAGGGACAGTGCCCAGGCCCAGAGTTCAGGCCCCACGACCGGACCAAAAAAAAAAAAAAAAGTTGCTGAACGCTGGTGGCTCACACCTGTAATCCTAGCTACTCAGGAGGCTGAGTTCTGAGCTCTGAGTTGTGGCTTTGCGGTTCAAAGCCAGCCCTGGCAGGAAAGTCCCTGAGACTCTTATCTCCAATATAAACCCCACCACCACCAGAAAACCGGAAGTGGCACATTAGCTTAAGCGGTAGAGTACTTGCCTTGAGATGAAGAGCGCAGGGACAATGCCTAAACCCAGAGTTCAAGCCCCCTGACCAACAACAACAACAAAAAAGTAATTCCAGTGAGCTACCTACAATACAAGCCCAGAAGAAGGGCCTGAGAACAATCAGATTTTCCCACACCTTTATCTTTTTTTTTGTCAGTTGTGGGGCTGGAACTGGGGGCCTAAGTGTTGTCCTTGAGCTTTTTTGCTCGAGACTAGTGCTCAACTACTTTGAGCCACAGCACCACTTCCTGTTTTCTGATGGTTAGTTGGAAATACAGACTTTCCTGCCCAGGCTGACTTTAAATCTCCATCCTCAGATCTCAGCCTCCTGAGTAGCAAGGATTACAGGCATGAGCCACCAGTGCCTAGCTCCATACCTTGATCTTGAACTTGAAACTTCCTGTGTTTAAGCCTCATCCTCAGGTAGGAAGGTGGCTAAAGTGGTAGAGTGCTTGCCTTGCATGCATGAGGCCCTCGGTTCAATTCCTCAGCACCACATACACAGAAAAAGCTGAAAGTGGCACTGTGGCTCAAGTGGTAGATTGCTAGCCTTGAGCTGAAGAGCTGAGGGACAGCGCCCAGGCCCAGAGTTCAAGCCCCACAACTGACCAAAAAAAAAAAAAAAAAAGCCCCATCCGTGTGTGTGTGGGGGGAGGGGGGGCTGCTTCTGGGACTTGAACTTAGGGCCTGGGCACTGTCCCTGAGTTTCTTTTGCTCAAGGCCAGTTTTCTACCACTTGAGCCACAGCTCCATTTCTGGAGTCTTATGGCCTTTGCTGCCTGGTCTGGCTTTGAACCATGATCCTCAGAGCTCAGCCTCCTGAGTAGCTCAGCATGCAGGTGTGAGCCACCAGTGCTCTATGAGGCTGCTTTGTTTTGGCAGGCTTCTACAGTACAGTCCACAGAGTTCAAGGCCCAGGACTGGCAAAAAAAAAAAAAAAAGTTACCGAGTGCTGGTGGATCACGCCTGTAATCTAATCATTGTACTATTGGCTCTGTTCCCTAGACAATTTCTCTGCATATAGAATCATTATATAAGATTTATACACATAAGTTGCTTTTACAAATAGGATTCGACCATACAGTATCCCACAGCTACTAAAATACTTTTTGTACTCGGAGCTCTCTCAGTCCAATTATGTGTGTGTCTATGGGGGTGGTGGTGGCAGTACTGGTATTTGAACTTAAGAGTCTTGAGCTTGCTAGGAAAACCTTCTACTACTGAGCTAGACCTCCAGCTCCAGCCCCATACTGTCTACGTCTAGGCATTTGCCAAGAAAAATTCCAGAAATCAGGTGGGATGACTCACACCTGTACTCTTAGTTTTTCAGGAGGGGTAAGATCTGAGGATCATGTTCAGAGCCATCCTGGGCAGACACATCCCACAGACTCATCACCAGTTAACTCTAAAAAGCTAGAAGTGGAACTGTTGCTCAAGGAGTAGAGTGCCAACCCTGAGCAGAAGAGCCAAATGAGTGAGAGCACAAGGCCCTGAGTTCCAGCCCCAGTCCCAGCCCAAGAAAAGAAGAGTTTCATTTCACTCTGTGTGTGTGTGTGTGTGTGTGTATGTGTGTGTGTGTGATTCGTGGGGCTTGAACTCTGGGCCTGGGTGCTGTCCCTCAGCTCTTTAGCTCAAGGCTAGCACTCTACCACTTGAGCCTCAGCCCCACTTCTGGCTTTTTCTGCTTATGTGGTGCTGAGGAATTGAACCCAGGGCCTCATGCATGCAAGGCAAGCACTCAACGACTGAGCAAGTTTCCCAGCCCCAACAGGGTTGTGGTTTTTTTTTTTTTTAATTGTTTTTCCTAAGCCTGGGGGAACTTGGAGCCTGGGTGTTGTCCTAACGGCTTCAGTTCCACCTTTTTGGTAGTTAATTGGAGATAAGAGCCTTATTGACTTTTTCTGTCCTAGCTGGCTTCAAATCAACATCCTCAGATCTCAGCCTCCTGAGTGGTTAGGATTACAGGTATGAATTTACTGGTGCCTTGCTCACAGTGGATTTAACAAGGACCTTTAGTATAACAGAACAAAGTAGGAAGGGAGGGAGGGAGGGAGGGAAAAAAAAAAAAAGAAGGGAAGGGGGCTCAGTGGTAGAGTGCTTGCCTTGCATGAGGCCTTGGGTTTGATTCCTCAGCACCACATAAGGAAGAAAAAGCCAGAAGTGGCACTGGCCCAAGTGGTAGAGTACTAGCCTTGAGCTGAAGAGTTGAGGGACAGTGCCCAGGCCCAGAGTTCAAGCCCCAGGACCGACAAAATGAAAGAAAGAAAAGAAAGGAAGGAAGGAAGGGAGAGAGAGAGAAAAACTTCCTGCTCCCTATGCAAAAAATGGAAGTTAGAGTCAACATGGCACATCCTATCAATACATGGAGATGGGAGAATTCTTGTTTTCTGCTCAATGCCAGCACTCTACCACTTGAGTCACAGCCCCATTCTTTTCTCTTTTTTCTTTTGGGTCGGGTCGTGGGGCCTGAACTCTGGGCCTGGGCACTGTCCCTCAGCTCTTTAGCTCAAGGCTAGCGCTCTACCACTTGAGCCACAGCGCCACTTCGGGCTTTTTTCTTTTTGCTTATGTGGTGCTGAGGAATCGAACCCAGGGCCTCGAGCATGCAAGGCAAGAGCTCTACCACTGAGCCACCTTCCCAGCCCCACAGCCCCATTCTTAACTCACACCCAGTTCTAGGGCTTGAATTTAGGGCCTAGGCCCTGTCCTTGAGGTTTTTTGCTCTAGGCTAGGGTTCTGCCACTGAAGCCACATCTCTGCATACAGCATTCTGGTGCTCAATTGGAGATAAATGTCTCTTAGAGCCCGGCGCCTGTAACTCATGCCTGTAATCCTAGCTACTCAGGAGGCTGAGATCTGAGGATCACAGTTCAAAGCCAGTCGGGCCGGAATGTCCCGGAGATTCTTATCTCCAATCAACCAGTAGAAAACAGGAAGTGGCACTGTGGCTCTAGTGGTAGAGCGCTCGCCTTGAGCTGAAGAGCTGAGGGACAGCGCCCAAGCCCAGAGTTCAAGCCCCACGACCAACAACAACAACAACAACAACAAAAAAGAGTCTCACAGACTTTCCTACTTGGGCTGGTTTCAACCCATGATCCTCATATCTCAGCCTTCTGAGTAGCTAGGTGCCTGGTCATTTTTAGGTATTGCCAAAAAAAGCAGGGTGGCTAACAGTAGGTGGGCCCCAAAAGAAGTGGCAGAACTTGCTAATGGCTTAGAGCTGTGAACGGGAGAGAAAAGTCAAGGAAGCCAAGTGTAGTAGCACATACCTGTAATCCCCCTAGCCCTGGGGTAGAGGAGGTGCAAAGATGGAGAGTTCAGAGCCAGCCTGGGCTATGTAAACAGGTTGAGGGAGACTTTGGAGACTTTGGATCTGTCTGCCACCCAGGGGGAGATAATAGGGGCAGTAGGACAGACAAGCCTGGGTTGGAGTTGAGGTTGAGCTGAAGCTCCTGTTCTGGGAGTCACTGGCACTAGTATTTATAGCCTTGAGAGCAGCATGGGTAGTGAGGTCCTGGACTGGGCTCAGAGCTGTCTGATTAATAATTATTAGATAATAATTACCATCATCCCAGCCCTTGAAGCGTCTGGCACAGTGCCCAGCTCTCCATGTAAGTTCACACAACTGAACCAAATTTTTCTTTTCCTCCAGGCTCCTTTATCTTTCTCCCTCCCTCCTTTGTCCGCCCCCCCCCCCATTTTCCCCACTTTAAACACCCCTCCCTTTACTAATCAGAATGCAGACTATGGCAGCAGCAGCAGATCAGATACATGGGTGTAATCAGCCACAATTAGGGCCACCCTCTCTAGGCCTGCTCATACCCCAATGAAATCTGGTTCTCACTGCAAGGAGGAAGCGGGGTCCTGAGCTGCACGCCTCTCTCCCACCTATGGCTGTCCATGCTGAGCTTCAGCTATTTCTGTCTGATCTGGAGAGGAATTTAAAGCTAGGCATTTGTTCTGTAGGAAATTGCTGGGGTTGCTGGCCCCTTTGGGCTGTGACCGCACACAGCAGGAGCCACGGGGTTTCAAGTTCTCCCCACTCAGCCTGTGTCCTTTCCCTCCCCCCTGCACTGCCACACTGGAATAGCAGCATGAATCACACAGGGACTGTCACCTGATGCACAGGCCAAGCGACTCTGCAGGGAAACCAAGGGAACAGGAGGGGCTCTGGCCAGCCCAGGTCTCTGCCTACCTCTCCTCCTGTGGGGCTCCAGCTTCACCAGGAGGGATGGGAAAGCCTAGTCAGAGGAGATGGCATTTTGCAGTGCTCAGCAGAGGCTCTGGGATGGGGCCCTCAGCCACACCTCATGTTTCATTTGTAATTTTCCTTTCCCAATGAGAGGGCAGGGGAAACAGAAACACTCAGGGGTAGAGTGCTTGCCTAGCCTCGCATGTGGGAGGCCTGGCTTGCATCTCAACACTGGAAAAAAAGGAAAAAGCCAGGGCTGGGAAGGTGGCTCAGTGGTAGAGTGCTTGCCTTGCATGCCTGAGGCCCTGGGTTCAATTCCTCAGCACCACATAAGCAGGAAAAAAAAGCCCGAAGTGGCACTGTGGCTCAAGTGGTAGAGTGCTAGCCTTGAGCTGAAGAGCTGAGGAACAGCGCCCAAGCCCAGAGTTCAGGCCCCATGACTGGACCTTAAAAAAAAAAAAAAAAGAAAAGAAAAGCCAAGCACTAGTAGCTCACCCCTATAATCCTAGCTACACAGGAGGCAAAAATCTGATTGGGGTTTGGCCCTAGCCCAAGAAGACAAATCTGAGACTCGTGTCTCTGGTTAACCAGTGAAAAGCCAGAAGTGTAGGTGTGGCTCAAGTGGTAGCACACCAGGCTTGAGCTTTTGAAAAAGCTAAGGCCCTGAGTTCAAGCCCCAGCAGTGGCATACACACAAAAATAAAGCAGGGCAGGAGGCATGACTTAAGTGGTAGAGTGCCAGCATAAAATTTGGGCTCCTGTGCTTGTTAGGCAAGCACTCTCCTGATGAACTATATGCTAGCCATTATTCTTTATAACCCTCACTACTATGCTATGTTGTGGTACTGGGGATTGAACTCAGAGACTACATTCCTAGTTAAGTGCCCTACCATTTGAGTTCAATCCCACCTCACCTTTGTTTTGTTGATAATGAAACAGGGTTTCACTACTTTTGTTTTTTTGCCTGGGCTGGCCTTAACTCATAATCCTCTTGCCCCACCTGAGTACCTGGATTATAGGCGTGTACTACCCTACTTGGCCACTATCAGCATTTGAGCTGGGCGCTAGTGGCTCACGCCTGTAATCCTACTCAGGAGATAGAGATCTGAGGATCCCAGTTCAAAGTCAGCCCAGCAGGCTGGGAAGATGGCTCAGTGGTAGAGTGCTTGCCTTGCATGCTTGAGGCCCTGGATTCCTTAGCACCACATAAGCAAGAATAATAAAGCCAGAAGTGGCGCTGTGGCTCAAGTGGTAGAGTGCTAGCCTTGAGCTGGACAGCGCCCAGGCCCAGAGTTCAGGCCCCATGATCGGACCCAAAAAAAAAAAAACAAGTCAGCCCAGCCAGCAAAGTCAGTGAGATCTCTCTTATCTTTAATTAACCGCCAAAAAGTTAGATGTGGAGTTGCTCACGTAGTACAATACTGGCCTTGAGCACAAAAGCTCAGGGGAAGCCCCTGGGCCCTAAATTCAAACCACACACACACACACACACACACACACACACACACCCATGGGAACATAAGCTTCCTTTGCCAGCTGTCTTGTAAATTCAACACACACACACACACACACACACACACACACATGGGAACATAAGCTTCCTTTGCCAGCTGTCTTGTAAATTCAACACACACACACACACACACACACACACACACACACACACACACACACACACACACACACACACACACACACACACACACACACACACACACACACACACACACACACCCATGGAAACATAAGCTTCAGGCCACTACAGAGTTGGGAGGGAGGCTGTGGAAAGACAACAGTGGCTGTAAGCGCCACTGCAGCAGAGGCAGAGCTGGTCTGGGGCAGCAAAGTATGCGGCCTAAAGTCAAGGCCAAGAAAAATCAGCAGTTATCCTCAACGAATCAATAGGAGAAAAGGCCAGAGGCTATACAGGGTGGCCCTTGACCCCTTCTTCCTCAGGGATCAGGCAGTGAACCGGTTGATCATTTCAGCTCAGCTAAAACACACATAAAAGCCCACTCTCACCCCTCCTCTGCCCCCACCCTGGCCGCGCTACCATGCCAGCTCCCTGGGTTATTCAGTGTCCTGCTAGCAGTCTCCCTGGCAGACCCTACCTGCCTTGTTTCCTTTGTTTGTTTTCCCAGCTCCTGCCATTCTGGCCACCCTCAAGCCCTTGCTGCACTTGCCATTACAAGGATTCCCATGAATCTCACTTTCCCTCTCTTCATATTTTCTCACAAAAGTTGGGATTCTTGCTAGGTTTGTTTGTTCCTGTTGAAAGGCCACACGGTCCTTCTTGCTCAATACTCCTTTATTTTAAATTGCATTCAAGCACAAGGTCCTGAGCACAACACTCAGTTCTCAGAAAAAGTGGAACAAAATACAAGAGTCTTCACTTATTTTTTTTTGGGGGGGGGGCTGGTCATGGAGCTTGAACTCTGGGCCTGGGTGTTGTCCCTGAGCAATTCAGCTCTACCAAGATCTTCAACTTACCATAGTGCATCCCTCCACATACTAACAGAGAATAATATCACTTAATTTTTTTGTTTTGTTTTTGTTAGTCATGGGGCTTGAACTCTGGGCCTCGATGCTGTCCCTGAGCTCTTGGCTCAAGGCCAGCGCTCTACCACTTGAGCCACAGTGCTACTGTCAAGCTTTTTTTTGTTTGTTTGTTTGTTTTTTGGGGGGTCTGGTCGTGGGGCCTGAACTCTGGGCTTGGGTGCTGTCCCTCAACTCTTCAGCTCAAGGCTAGCACTCTACCATTTGAGCCACAGTGCCACTTTGGGCTTTTTTCTTTTTGCTTATGTGGTGCTGAGGAATCGAACCCAGGGCCTCATGCATGCAAGGCAAGCACTCTACCATTGAGCCACCTTCCCAGCCCTCAAGCTTTTTTTTAATGCTGTAGCTTTCTTATTTTTAAAGACCCACTCTAGCTATTCAGAAGGCTGAGATCTAAGCATCATGATCCAAAGCAAGGCAGGGTAGACAAAACTAAGACTCTTGTCTTCAATTGACCAGCAAAAAGCTGGAAGCAGAGATAGCTGTGGCTCAAGTGATAAAGCACCAAACTTTTATTATTTCCAATAATAAAAGCTAACCTAGCAGGAAAAGCCCCAAGTTCAAGCTCCAGTACCACAAATAGGTTGACTGAGAGTCAGGACTGTTGCATGGCCAGTGCACCCAGAATTCAGGGTCCCTGCTTTTTTCTTTCTCCAGCAGTTAAGCAGACATATTCTATACTTTAAACTCATTTTTTACTGTTACTTATGTTTTTAAATTGCCATCTTGCTATCTAGATCAGACTGGACTTGAACTCAAGATCCTCCTCCCTCTGCCACGACAGTAAAACGTGTAGTTTATGTCTTTCATTTAAATGAGCATGAGCAAAAGTAAGTGTCCATTTTTGGGTTTGCTCGTTGCATTTTCCCCAGTGCCTACAATTATCCAACACAAAATAGGGCGCTTACTTCTATTGATGGAAAGCATGCTATGTGCCAGGCACTGAGCAATGTGCCAGCAATGGGCTGGTCCTACATCCCGTCCTGCATCCTCCAGGATCTGAGTGTGTGTGTGTGTCCTGGGACTTGAACTCAGGGCCTGGGCACTGTCCCTGAGGTTTCTTTTTTTTCCTCAAGGCTGGCGCTCTCCCACCTGAGCACAGCTCCACTTTGGCTTTTTGATGATTAACTGGAGATAAGAGTCTCATGGAAGCCGGGCGCTGGTGGCTCACGCCTGTAATCCTAGCTACTCAGGAGGCTGAGATCTGAGGATCGCGGTTCAAAGCCAGCCCGGGCAGGAGAGACTGTGAGACTCCTATCTCCAATAAACCACCAGAAAACCGGAAGTGGCGCTGTAGCTCAAGTGGTAGAGCGCTCGCCTTGAGCTGAAGAGCTGAGGGACAGCGCCCAGGCCCAGAGTTCAAGCCCCACGACCGACAAAAAAAAAAAAAAAAAAAAAAAAAAATTAAGAGTCTCATGGACTTTCCTCGCTGGAACTGGCTTCGAACAGAGACCCTCAGATCTCAGCCTCCTGAGTAGCTAGGATTACAGGTGCCCCGCAGCCAGGAGATCCTTAATGGCGCAGAAAGGTCCCGAGGAAGTTGCATCTGCTGACATGGGCGAGGCCGCAGGGTGGACTGGAGGCCTGGAGGGAAGCTCCTGGTACAAGGGCAGGTCTTGGAGAGGAATGGCACGGCCAGAGCTGGAGTTGGGGAGCAGAGGCCTCCATAGCTCCACCGCGCAGGAGCTGCTCACTGACCCGGAAGTAGAAGCGACCCAATCCCGCGGGCACCGTTCGGTCCCCCCCCCCCCCCGCCTCCCTTCCCCCCGTGAGGGACCGGGGCTAAGACTCTGCCCGGCGGCTCCGGTTCACCGTGCATACTGCTTCCCGTGGAGTGAGAGTCCACCGGGTTACCCGTCCCTGTACCCCAGGGCTCAGAGACAGAGAGTGCGGCTCCACTGACGACCCCGGCCCGCCCAGGCCCAGCCCCCTGCCCCCAGGGGCCTTCGCGGCCACCCAGCATCCGAGGACGCGCAGGACCCGGGCGCTAGACCACGCGGGCTCCGGCAGTGAGGGTGCCGAGGACTGTAGATCCGACGAGCGCGGCGGGCAGGGCCGTCGCCGCCGGCCGCTTCGGGAGCACGGCGGAAGGCGGGCCCTCAAACTCGCCCAGGCCCAGCCACGCTCAACCCTCCGCCGGAGCGAAACCCGGCCGTTCCCTCGGCGGCGGCCTAAGGCCGTCAGTGCAAAGCGTGGGCAATGCCCCGCCCAGTCGAAAATCTTCCCTTCCCCCCCCCCCCCAAGGAGGTGTCGTCACCGAGCCCCACAGCCCAATGAGAGAGGTGGAAATTTCCAGAAAGAACAGGACCAATGGGCGCGGCCAGTACGACCGCGATTGACGGACCAACCGACCGATCGGTGTCGTAGTAGTTCGCTCCTCCCTCCGTCCGTGGAGCCCCGAGTTGGGTGGGGCTTATCAGAGAATACCCAATCCTGAAGCGCGGAGGAGGCAGGGTCGCAGGGATTACTCCCTGGAGGACCAATGAGAAGAGCGTAAAGATGATTGGCTGGGCTTCCAGCCAATAATAGAGGAGTTCAGAGACCCGCCCCGAGGAGCTTGACCAGTGAGCAGGCGAGGAAGGGGCTGGAGCCGGGGTCCCGGCAGCTTCTAGTAGGTTCCAGAAGGCGGCGCGTGCGGTTGGGAACGCGGAGCGGACGGATTCGATTCAACGGGGTTCCGGGCCAGGCAATGGAGCAGGTGAAGGGGGAGGGGTGGCTGGGGCACCCCCAGGGCTGCTCGGGAACCCCCTGAGGTCGGGCCGCAGCGGAGGGGCCGGGTGGGGCGGCTGCCGAGCCGGGCGGCTGCGATGGCGGGCTGGGGCCGAGGGCGTGAGGGCCGCGGTCGGCGGGTGGGAGGGACTGTGTAGCGAGGCGCGGCCGCGCGGGTCCGCGTCGCCCCCCGGCTCGGCGAGGAGGGGTGGAGGAGGCCGGGATCCGGCGAGAGGCCGGGATCCGGCGAGAGGCCGGGATCCGGCGAGAGGCCGGGCCCTCTGGGTCTCCGGTGTGTGACTGCAGGTTAGGCCCCCGCTGGGGCGGGGGGAGGGGATGGTGCGGGCCACCTAGGAGGCTGGGGGCAGGCGGGGAGCTGGGGGCAGGCGCGGGGCGGTCCGAGCGGGTCCACGGAGGAGCCCCGATGACCGGGGAGCAGGAACGGCACTCTCTGGAGAGTATAGGGGGTGGGGGTGCACAGCTTGGGCCTGGGACGGAATTGTGGAAAACGTTAGTTTCGCGCACATGCAGAAGGTGAGGCTGGAAAAGGAGTGTGTGGGGCCTGGTCCGGAGAGCTCCCCAGGGTAAGGAGAGGGGAGGGTACCCCAAAATTTTTATGGGAGGACCACCCGCGTGTGCGGCCCCTCCCCCCCTTTGTCTGGGTGGCTGGAGACTTGACACTTGGAAAGTCAGATTCTGATTATACAGGAATTAGTAACTCTGTTCAGTTGAGACCAGGGAGTGAGCAGCAAGAAGCCCCTTGCTTGTCTCCAAAGCGACATTCAAGGAAAGCTCGCAGTTAGAGAGGTGGCCTTGTATTGGAAGCTGCCATTGAGCTGTAGTGATTAGGGGTATGGGCAGCTCATTTCTTTTTTCTTGCTTTTTTTTTTTTTCTGGTCGGCCGCGGGACTTGAACTCAGGGCCCAGGGGCCATCCCTGAGCTCTTTTGCTTAAGGCTAAGTGCTCTACCACTTTGAGCCACAGCTCCACCGTTTTTTTTGTGGTTAATTGGAGATGAGTCTAACGGACTTTAATGCTCTGGCTGGCTTCAAACCGTGATCCTCAGATCTCAGTTTCCTGAGTATAGCGCTAACATTACAGTCGTGAGCCACTAGCGCCTGGCTTCTCATTTCTTCTTGATATGATCTATAAACCTGAACGGTTCCTGGAGGCAAAGCAGTAGCTTCCTTGAAGAAAGAATGAAAATAAATGGAGGGATTTCTAAATTTTGTATGCCCTTAGATTAAGTTGTATCTGGAGTGCCTAGGTTGTAGTATAGGCGAGAAAAATATATTGAGTGAAAATGCCTCCTTCTGTTACAAGAACAACCAAGAGGTTGTTACTACTTTCAGTTAATTTGGTGCTGGGGATTGAAACTGAGGCATGGAGCAAGCAAAACTTGTATTCTATCATATGCCTTATCTATTTTTTTTTTAAATTTAGTCTTATTGTTTGTTTAATGTCGGTACTGGGGCTTGAACTCAATGCCTATATACTGGCCCTGAGCTTTTTCACTCAAGGCTAGTGTTCTCCCCCTTGAGCTACATGTGGCTTCACTTCTGGCTTTTTGCAATTAATTGGAGATGAGTATCAAGGATCTTCCTGTCTGAGCCGGCTTTGAACCTTGATCCTCAGATCTTTCCAGCTTCCTGTGTAGCTAGAGTACTGGTGTGAGCCACCAATGCCCAGCCCCATCTCTCTTTTTAAAATTATACACATATTCCTACAGGTAAGCTATAACTGAATGACTGCAAACCTTTACTACACAGTGTATAGATAACTCTGCCTTTTTGTAGTTAATTGTTTGGAGCTATTAGGCTTGAACTCGGGACCTGGGCATTGTCCCTGAGCTTCTTTTGCTCAAGGCTAGTAATGCTGTACTGCTTGAGCCACACACAGCTCCACTTCCTCTAGCTTTTTGGTGGTTAATTGGAAATAAAAGTCTCCCTGACTTTCCTGCTTGGGCTTTTGAACCATGATCCTCAGATCTCAGCTTCCTGAGTAGCTAAGATTATAGGCATGAGCCACTGGCCCCCAACAGAAGTCATTCTCTCTCTCTTTCTTTTGTCAGTCATGGGGCTTGAGCTCTGGGCATAGGCACTGTCCCTGAGGTCTTCAGCTCAACATGAGCACTCTACCACTTGAGCCACAGTGCGCTTCTGGCTTTCTGATGGTTAGTTGGTCTCACGGACTTTTCTTGCACAGGCTGGCTTTGAACCGAGATCCTCAGATCTCAGCCTCCTGAGTGGCTAGGATTACAGGCTCCCGGCTTAGAAGTCATTCTTTTTTTTTGTTTTGTGTTTTTGTTTTGTTTTTGTCCATCATAAGACCTGAACTCCAGCCCCACTAGCACAAAAAACAAAGTTATCACTTGAGCCACATCTCTACTTCCAGTTTTTTGCTAGTGATAAAGAGTCTCTGGTTTGTCTGCCATCCTGGCAGACAAATCTATTCCTCCATCCTCAGATCCCAGCCTCTTGAGTAGCTAGAATTGTGTGAGCCAGGTGCCCCCTTCATTTACTTAAAAACAAACTGGGTGCCCATGGCTCATGCCTATAATCCTAGCTACTCAGGAGGCTGAGATCTGAGGTTTGTGGTTCAAAGCCATCCGGGGCAAGGAAAGTCCAGGAGACTCTTATCTCCAGTTAACCACCAGAAATCAGAAGTGGCACTGTGGCTCAAGTAAAGCGCTTGCCTTGAGCGGAAGAGCTTAGGGATAGAGCCCAGGCCCAGAGTTCAAGCCCTACAGCCCAAAAAAAAGAGCCCTAAGTACACACTAAGGAGTGCCCTTTTTTTTTTTTTTTTTTTGGTCAGTCATGGGGCCTGAACTCAGGGCCTGGGCACTGTCCCTTTTGAGCTCTTCAGCTCAAGGCTAGCACTCCACCACTTGAGCCAAAGCACCACTTCCGGTTTTTAGTGGTTAATTGGAATGAGAAGCTCATGGGGACAGCTGCCTGGGCTGGCTTCAAACCACGATTTGCAGATCCCAACCTTCTAAGTAACTAGAATTATAGGTATGAGCCACTGACACCCAGCTCATTTTTTCCATTTTGAATGTTTACGAAAGGTTACAGAATTGAAGTTGTCTCTCTTCATCTTCCTTCATCCCTTTTGTAATACTATAATAGTTAGGTTGTAGCAATTAAGTAGTAACTGCTAGCTTTACCATTAAGAATCAAAATGTTAGTTAACATGTTGACATTCAGCTCCATCAATAACTGGAAAGTAATTTCTGGATGGGAGTTGGCAGCCACACTGTGATGAACATCTTGATGCTCCTGTGCATGGGCTCTTGGCATCCTAAAGCCTGTAAGGCACTAGAACATGTATCTGCATACTCAGTCCATTTCCTTCTTCATTGTCTCTTATGGAATGCACATGCCTGTGTTTAGTGTATCCTATGGGCCCTGCAAATCTGTGACCAGTGAAAGTATTTTCCCATGAAAGTAACATGGATAAATTTTGGGTGGCTCCATTGGCTTTGAGATTTAAAAGAGTGAGTACAGCAAGCCGGGTGCCAGTGGCTCACGCCTGTAATCCTAGCTACTCAGAAGGCTGAGTTCTGAGGATCGCGGTTCAAAGCCAGCCCAGGCAGGAAAGTCCACGAAACTCTTATCTCCAATAAACCACCAGAAAACCGGAATACGTTGTAGCTCAAGTAGTAGAGCACTACCTTGAGCTGAAGAGCTGCGGGACAGCACTCAGGCCCAGAGTTCAAGCCCCACAACTGACCAAAAAAAAAGAGAGTAGAGTTCTTACCAGTCCATTCCAGCTAGGGGAAAAGAAAGCAAAGGGGTAAACTTTTGTTCTTGTTACTTTTTTCCTATGATGGATCCCAAAGGCATGAGATATGTGAATGAGTTAGTTTATGATTTCTGTATGTTGGGATACTGGGTATTGAACTCAGAGTCTTGCACTTGGTAGGCAGGTGTGTTATGGAGAGAAAATAATTGGTAATTGGCACTTTTTTTCCTGAACTTGAACTCAGGGCCTGGGCACCGTCCCGGAGCTGCTTTTGCTCAAGGCTAGCATTCTTACCATTTGAGCCACAACGCCACTTTTGGCTTTTTCTGTGTATGTGGTACTTGGGAATTAAGTCAGGACTTCATGCATGCTAGGCAAGCATTCTACCACTAAGCCACATTCCCAGCCCAATATTGACACTTTTTATCCTCAGGTGAATGAGCTAAAGGAGAAGGGCAATAAGGCCCTGAGTGCAGGGAACATTGATGATGCGCTACAGTGCTACTCTGAAGCAATTAAGTTAGATCCTCAGAACCATGTACTATACAGCAATCGCTCTGCAGCCTATGCCAAGAAAGGAGACTACCAGAAGGCTTATGAGGATGGCTGCAAAACTGTTGACCTAAAGCCCGATTGGGGCAAGGTAAGTGGGGATTGGGGATGCCTTTTGGTATTCAATCAGGCTTACTTACAGGTCCTGTAGGCCTGCCTAGTTGACTGTCCTAGTAGATTTCTAATTTGTTTCCCACCCAGGCCTTCCTTTTTGAACATGCCCCTTGAAATAGTGGCATATTTCATAAAGACTTAAGTTTCCATCAGTGGTAATATGGATTTTTGGTACTGCTGAAAAAGGAAATGCCTTCAGAGAAACTGATAGCAACAGTACTAAACAGCACATACCCATAATCCCAGGCAGGAAGATTGTGCATTCCAGTCCAATCTGCTATATAATAGCAAGTTTAGTGCTAGCCTGTATTACACAGTGATACCCTGTCTCAAACACGCACACATACATGCATGACAACAAGCATATGGCTATGGCTCTTGGGTGACAAAGTTGTGCACCTACCTTTGTCAGGATTCTTTTGGTGGGGAGGTCCGGTTGAGGGCCTGAACTCTGGGCCTGGGTGCTGTCCCTCAGCTTTTCAGCTCAAGGCTAGCACTCTACCACTTGAGCCACAGCGCCACTACCAACTTTTTTTTTCTGCTTATGTGGTGCTGAGGAATCGAACCCAGGGTCACATGCATGCAAGGCAAGCGCTCTACCACTGAGCCACCTTCCCAGCCCTGTCAGGATTCTTAAAAATTTACCTCAAGCCGGGCGCCGGTAGCTCAGGCCTATAATCCTAGCTACACAGGATGCTGAGATCTGAGAATTGTGATTGAAAGCCAGCCTGGAAAACTTGAAGTGGTGCTGTGGCTCAAATGGTAGAGCGCTTGCCTTGAGCTGAAGAGTGCAGAGACAGCGCCCAAGCCCAGAGTTCAAGCCCCATGACTGAGCAAAAAAAAATAAAAATGTTGACCCTACTGTATGCTCCCTGCAGTTTCGTTTACCTGGACTGTCCATTTTGATCTATAATCTTTTCTTTTCTCTTTTTGTGGGTTTAAGGGCTATTCAAGAAAAGCAGCAGCTCTTGAGTTCTTAAACCGATTTGAAGAAGCCAAACGAACCTATGAGGAAGGTTTAAAACATGAAGCAAATAACTCTCAACTCAAAGAAGGTTTACAGAACATGGAGGCTCGGTTGGCAGGTAAACACCACATATACCACCACGCCTTTTCCCATAGGGGAACATACAGTTCACCCCATGTACCAGTGTTGATGTGGAGTGAACAGAAATACAGCGAATCAAGGTATCATGGGGATTACTTTCCTTTATTTGGACAGAGAGAAAATTCATGAACCCTTTCAACATGCCTAATCTGTATCAGAAGTTGGAGAACGATCCCAGGACAAGGACACTGCTCAGTGATCCTACCTATCGGGAGCTGATAGAGCAACTACGAAATAAGCCATCTGACCTGGGCACGTGAGTAGAGGCAACCCATCAGTATCTGGAAATGTTCCAGAACCCTATAGGAGAGGGTTCCCTCCCTGGTTCAGAGTGTTTCTGCTGCTTTACAGGTTTTTTATTTGTAGTTATAGAAAGGATTGAAGGTCGAGCCTGGCACCAGTGACTCACGCCTGTAATCCTAGCTACTTAGGCTGTGATCTGAGGATCACTGTTCAAAGCCAGCCTGGGCAGGAAAGGGTAAGACTCATCTTCAATTAACCATCAGAAAACCAGAAATGGAGCTGTGATTCAAAGTGGTGAGCATTAACCTTGAGCGGAAAAAGCTCAGTAACAGGACTCAGGCCCTGAATTCAAGAACGAAGCCCCACAACTGACAATTTGAAAAAACAACAGAAAAAGGGCTGGGAAGGTGGCTCAGTGGTAGAGCACTTGCCTTGCATGCCAGAGGCCCTGGGTTCGATTCCTCAGCACCACATAAGCAAAAAGAAAAAAGCCAGAAGTGTGCTGTGGCTCAAGTGGTAGAGCACTAGCCTTGAGCTGAAGAACTGAGGGACAGTGCCCAGGCCCAAAGTTCAGGCCCCACGACCCGACCTCCCCCCCCAAAAAAAAAACAAAAAAACAGAACAGGTTGAAGGCTAAGTCCTAGCTACTCAGGAAGCCTTATAAGATCTTAGGATCAAGCCAGGCAGTGGCTCACACCTGTAATCCTCACTACTCAGGTGGCTGAGATCTGAGGATCATGGTTCAAAGCCAGCCCGGGAAGAAAGTCCGAGAAACTCTTATCTCCAATAAACCACTAGAAAACAGGAGGTGGCGCTGTTGAGCTGAAAAGCTGAGGGACAGCACCCTAGCCCAGAGTTCAAGCCCCACATCAGACAAAAAAAAAAAAAAAAGATCTTAGGATCACCGTTCATTCAAGGCCTGCCAAAGCAGCCTAACAAATCTGGAATGCTTTTTCCAATCTACCCATAACTTCTTGGTCGTTTTGGGGACTGTTTTGTTCAGTTTTTTTTTTGTTTTGTTTTGTTTTTTCCTGGTCAGGGCTTGAACTCGGCCCAGGTGCTGTCCCTCAGTTCTTTAGCTCAAGGTGAGCGCTCTACCACTTGAACCACATCACCCAGCAGGACTTTTGTTTGTTTATTTTGCTATAAAGATCAAACCCATGGGGCTGAGAAGGTGGCTCAGTGGTAGAGCGCTTGCCTTGCATGCCTGAGGCCCTGGGTTTGATTCCTCAGCAGCACATAAGCAAAAAGAAAAAAGCCGGAAGTGGCGCTGTGGCTCAAGTGGTAGAGCGCTAGCCTTGAGCTGAAGAGCTGAGGGACAGTGCCCAGACCCAGAGTTCAGGCCCCACGATTGGACCCAAAAAATAAATAAATAAATAAATTAATTAATTAATTAAAATAAAGATCAAACCCAGAACCTCAACCATGCTAGACAAGCACTGTTCCACTGTTGTACTGCACCTCTAGTCCTCTCCTAGACTCATCAACCTGCCTGTCCAGCTACCGACTAGACCTGTGTTAGGAGTACAGACACTTAGATGGATTACACACCTGGCTTGTTTCTGAGATAAGGTCTTGCTAACTTTTGCTCCGGGTGGCTTTAATGAATTTATGGTAATCCTGTCTCTCACTTGAATGGCAGAGATTATAGATGTAATCATCTCTGGTCCTGTCTGTATATCTTTGGGAGTGTATGCGAGCATGCTTGTACTAGGCTTTAACTGGTGCTGTCTTTTAGCTTTTTTTGTTCAAAACTGGTACTCTACAAATTGAACCACAGTTCCACTTCCAGCTTTTATTTATTTATTTTTTTGGCCAGTCCTAGGGCTTGAACTCAGGGGCTGGGCAACTGTCCCTGAGCTTCTTAAGGCTAGCACTCTACCACTGGAGCCACAGCGCCACTTCGGTTTTCTGGTGGCTTATTGGACATTAGAGTCTCATGGACTTTCCTCCCCGGGCCTGCTTTGAACCATGATACCCAGATATCAAGCCTCCTGAATAGCTAGGATTACAGGTATGAGCCACCGGCACCAGGCTACTCGTGGCTTTTTCTGTGTATGTGGTTCTGAGGAATTGAGCCCAGGGCTTCATGCATGCTAGGTAAGCACTCTCCCACTGAGCCACATTCCCTGCTTTTTGTTAGTTATATGGAGATAAAAGTCTCAGGCTTTTCTGCTGGGGCTGGCTTCTCATACTAATTCTTAGCTCTGAGCCTCCTGAGTAGTTAGGACTACAAACATGAGCCACTAGCATCCAGTTATTTCATTTTCATTTCCTTTTTCTTTTGTTCTTTGTGTGTGCGTGTGCGTGCGTGCGTGTGTGTGTGGGGGGGGGGGGGTCAATCATGGGGCTTGAACTCTGGGCACTGTCCCTGAGTTCTTCAGCTCAAGGCCAGTGCTCTGCCACTTGAGCCACAGCGCCACTTCCAGTTTTCTGGTGGTTAATTGCAGATGAGTCTTACATATTTTTCTGCTCCTGCTGGCTTTGAACTGTGATCCTCATATCTCAAACCTCCTAAGTAGCTAGGATTACAGATATGAGCCACCAGTGCCTGGCTTTGCATTTCTTGTATTGGAATTAGTGACTGTAACTGTGGGATTAGGTGAGATAGCAAAGTACACTGATAGTAAGTCAGAGTTTTGAAATGTGTTTTGGTTTTTCTTTGTCTTTGTTTTGGTGATACTGGAATTTTTTAGCCCAGAGCCTCATTCATGTTTGCACTTGTGCTTACTTGGCTTGCTTACTTATTCCTCTGCCACTTGTGCCACACCAGTTCCTCTCCCCTCCCCCCCCCCCCCCCCCAAACTTAGGATCTGGCTGCTTTATCCCAGGTTTCTGCATAGTAGATTGTTAGAATTACAGGTGTGAGCCATCTAGAACCAGCAAGATTCTGCATTTATAATTAGTAAGAAATTGTAGAGACCAACATTTGTATATAGGAATCTTAACAGTAAAGAGGACTTATGATCAGTTATGGAAAAAATAATTACAATCTTTCTTCCCAATCAATATTAGGAAACTGCAAGATCCCCGAATCATGACCACTCTCAGTGTCCTCCTCGGGGTTGATCTGGGCAGCATGGATGAGGAGGAAGAGGCTGCAACACCCCCGCCCCCTCCTCCTCCCAAAAAGGAGACCAAGCCAGAGCCGATGGAAGAAGACCTTCCAGAGAATAAGAAGCAGGTCTCAATTTTTTTTTCTCCTCACCGTTAGGCAAACAACAACCAAATCAGCTAGAAATACATATTGAATGGCAATGTGTACACCTTGGACAGCTGATGAACTTTGAGTACTTAGTATATACCAAGCTTACTGTCAGCTATTTGGGAAGATTAAATAGGATAATTACCTAGCCCAGTTGTTGAGACCCGCCAGGCGGGGGGGGGGGGGGGGGTGTTTGTGTACACACACATGCATGCACCTGGACCTAGGGCTTGAACTCAGGACTTGGTGCTGTTCCTGACCTTTTTAACTCAATACTACCAGTCTACCACTGGAGCTACAGTACTACCAGATTTTTGATGATTAATTAGAGATATGAGTGTCTCGCCGACTTTCCTGCATAGAGTGGGTTGCATATAAAAATATTTGGGGATGCTGGGAACATGGCTCAGTGGTAGAGTGCTTGCCTTGCATGCCTGAGGCCCAGGGTTCGAGTCCTCGGCACCACATAAGCAGAAAAGGCTGGAAGTGGCACTATAGCCCAAGTGGTAGAGTGCTAGCCTTGAGTTGAAAGAGCTGAGGGACGGTGTCCAGGCCTAGAGTTCAAGTCCCATGACTGATGACAACAACAAATTGGGGCCAGGCACTGGTGGCTCACACTTAGAGTCCTAGTTACTTAGGATCTGAAAATAGAGGTTCAAAGCCAGCCTAGGCAGGCTGATTAACTACTAAAAAGCCAGATGTGGAGCTATGATTCAACTGGTAGAGTGCTAATCTTGTACACAAATGCTCACGGACAGTGCCAAGCCCTGAATTCTAGCCCTAGGATTTACACAAAAGAAATACATAGTGGCTGGGAAGGTAGCTCAGTGGTAGAGCGCTTGCCTTGCATGCATGAGGCCCTTGGGTTCAGTTCCTCAGCACCACATAAGCCGAAAAAGAAGCCGTAAGTGGCATTGTGGCTCAGGTGGTAGAGCGCTAGCCTTGAGCTGAAGAGCTGAGGGACAGCGCCCAGGCCAAGTTCAGGCCCACGATCAGACCCCCCCCCCCAAAAAAAAAACATATTTTGGGAGGGAGGGTTGCTAAACATGGTAGCACTTGTTTGCAAGTAGAAGGGCTTGGGAGGCTGAAGCAGGAGGATCAAAAGTTGTTTTGTTTTTTTTCTTTTTGTTGGTCGTGGGGCTTGAACTCTGGGCCTGAGCCCTGTCCCTCAGCTCTTTAGCTAAAGGCAAGCGAGCTACCGCTTGAGCCACAGCACCACTTCCGGTTTTCTAGTGGTTTATTGGAGATAAGAGTCTCACGGAGTTTCCTGCCCAGGCTGGCTTTGAACTGTGATCCTCAGATCTCAGCCTCCTGAGTAGCTAGGTTTACAGACGTGAGCCACCGGCCCCAGCCTGATCAACAAAAGTTTTTGAAGCCAACTTGAACTACTTAGGAAGACTTCGTCTCAAAAGTATTTTGCTGCTGAGCACTAGTGGCTCACACCTATTCAGGATGCCAAGATCTGAAAATGATGGTTCAAAGCCAGTTCAGGTAGAAAAGTCCATGAGACTCTTTTTTTTTTTTTTTTTTTTGGGTCCGGTCATGGGGCCTGAACTTGGCCTGAGCGCTGTCCCTCAGCTCTTCAGCTCAAGGCTAGCGTTCTACCACTTGAGCCACAGCGCCACTTCTGGCTTTTTTTTTCTTTTTGCTTATGTGGTGCTGAGGAATCGAACCCAGGGCCTTGAGCATGCAAGGCAAGCGCTCTACCACTGAGCCACCTTCCAGCCCCTCCATGAGACTCTTAACTCCAATTAACCACCAAACAGCCAGAGGTAGAGCTGTGGATCAAGTGGTAGAGTGCCAGCCTAGCTAAAAAGCCAAATGAGAACAAAAGATCCAGAGTTACAAATCCCAGTCTAGCACTGTATGCTTATTATCTCAACACTCAGGAGGCTGAGGAAGGAAGATCATGAGTTTAAGACCCGCCTAGACTATATATACGATCCTGTCTTTTGGGGCTGGGAATGTGACTTAGTGGTGGAGTGCTTGCGTAGCATACATGAAGCCCTAGGTTCAGTATACACATATACACAGAAAAAGCGGCAAGTCATGCTGTGACTCAAGTGGTAGAGTACTAGCCTTGAGCAAAAGCAGCTCAGGGACAGTTCAAGCCCCAGGACAAGCAAAAAAAATCCAAAACTGTCTCAAATCACATATATGTAGGAAAGGGACAAATTCACATGAGACAAACCATCTCTGCCCCCAGTTTGGGATTCATTATCTGACACTTTGGCTTAATGGCTGGCACTCTTTATCACCTGAGTCCCACATTAGTAATCCTGTATTTGAAATTACTTTAGAAGTGGGAGTTGTACTAGCCAGCAGCATTACTGCTGTGCTGCCAGTACAAGCATTGGGTGGGACAGATAGGAAAGTTGTAAGTGATTTGAGTTCCTCCCATGATCAGAAAAATAACATCTCCCATTGGCTTCTTCTTGGTTGGGTTTCGTAGAGTTGCAGGCTGTCTCCTTAGCACTATTCTATAGCAGGAGGCTCTTGCATAAAAGATTTGGGTTTCCTTTCTCATAAACAGGAACAACAGATTGTTGCCAAATTTAGCTCCTTTAAATGGATTCGTCTTGGATGTTTGGGGACTCTCAGCTGGAAAGAGGCCCTCAATGTGGGCGGTTGGGTGCTATGCTAAAGATTTTGCCATGAGTGTTCGCTTCGGCAGCACATATACTAAAAAGATTGCGCCATGTCAGCGCTTCTGATCCTTTCACTGCCCTGACAGCCAAGAACCAGACACAGAATTACACTGTGCTTTGCCAGTTGCTTAGGAGCTGTCTTTCTGACAAAGCTGGGAGAGAGAGTAGGGAGGGGACATTGGAGAGGAAACAGAGGTAATGTATTTTATTCTAACTAGCTAATGCTCAAATGTCAGTTCAGCTACCCAGTCTGCTCTCTGTTACCTCATTAGCTTTGCTTTTGCTTGACATTCATTTCTTACAAACCCCATGTAGGCACTAAAAGAAAAGGAGTTGGGAAATGATGCCTACAAGAAGAAAGACTTTGACACAGCCCTGAAACATTATGACAAGGCCAAGGAATTGGACCCCACCAACATGACTTACATTACCAACCAAGCAGGTGAGGCACAGAAACCAGGGGCAAGTTTGGCATTCTCATGGGAGGAAGTAGAAGTGACCATTCTCTTCACGATCCTGTCTGGCAGCCGTGTACTTCGAAAAAGGTGACTACAATACATGCCGAGAGCTATGTGAGAAGGCCATCGAAGTTGGGAGAGAGAACCGAGAAGACTATCGACAGATTGCCAAGTATGCCTCAGCTTCCAGGGTTCTTCAAGTAGTGTGAGGGTTTGTTGTCCAAGGCTTAAAAGGCCCTGTATGGGCAGGGAGAGTTCTGGCCACCCACCCTGCATTGGAGGGTGTCGGGTAGGGGTGGGAGGCCCTGGAAAGGAAGTCCAGGAGCCAAGACAGAGAGAGGTGTTGTATAATAGAAAGAGGCAATGCTGGCCTTGTTCATATTTCCTTGGCTGACTTTGTTGGTACCCTCACTCAGCAAATATTTTCCCTTTTTACCAGAGCTTATGCTCGAATTGGCAATTCCTACTTCAAAGAAGAAAAGTACAAGGATGCCATCCATTTCTACAACAAATCTCTGGCAGAGCACCGAACCCCAGATGTACTTAAGAAGTGCCAACAGGTGAGTTGAAAAAGAATAGTCTGAAGCCGGGCGCTGGTGGTTCACGCCTGTAATCCTAGCTACTCAGGAGGCTGAGATCTGAGGATCGCGGTTCAAAGCCAGCCCGGGCAGGAGAGACCGTGAGACTCCTATCTCCAATAAACCACCAGAAAACCGGAAGTGGCGCTGTAGCTCAAGTGGTAGAGCGCTCGCCTTGAGCTGAAGAGCTGAGGGACAGCGCCCAGGCCCAGAGTTCAAGCCCCACGACCGACAAAAAAAAAAAAAGAATAGTCTGTGTGCAGTTAATAGTTATTAGTTAATAATTACTATTTTTTTATTTTGCTGGTATAGGTAAGGCTTGAATGAGTCTCATGACTAGCTTAGAACCAAGATCCTTAGATCTCAACCTTCTGAGTGGCTAGGATTATGGGCGTGAGCCACCTGTGCCCAGCTTCTGAGACTTTTTTTGCCCAGACTAGCTTTAAAACTCTAGTCTCAAATCTCAGCCTCTTGGGTTTCAAGGATTATAGGCATGAGCCAACAGTATCCGGGTATGATTTTATTTTGTTTTTAGTGCCAGTACTAGGACTTGAACTCAGGACTTCTCACTCTTTTCTTCTTTGCTCAAGGCTGGCACTGTACCACAGCTCTACTTCTGGCCCAAATATCAGGCTTTTGACTAGCTAGGATTATAGGCATGAGCCACAGGTGGCTGACTTTTGTTTTGTTTTGGATAAACTCAAGGCTTCCTGTTTGCTAGGTGAAGACTAGTACCACTTGTAGCACATTGTACTGTCAGAGTTGTATTATACCATTTATTACAAATAAGGAGATTTTCATAAAATAGTTGGTTGTATAACTAATCATATGACATGATTCTAGTCCCAGCTACCCAAGAGGCTAAGGCCAGTCTGGACTACATAGTGTCATACCCTCCCCATGCCCATTCCTGTCCTAAAAGATTGGTCAGGCCGGGCGCTGGTGGCTCACGCCTGTAATCCTAGCTACTCAGGAGGCTGAGATCTGAGGATCGCGGCTCAAAGCCAGCCCGGGCAGGAGAGACCGTGAGACTCCTATCTCCAATAAACCACCAGAAAACCGGAAGTGGCGCTGTAGCTCAAGTGGTAGAGCGCTCGCCTTGAGCTGAAGAGCTGAGGGACAGCGCCCAGGCCCGGAGTTCAAGCCCCATGACCGACAAAAAAACAAACAAACAAAAAGATTGGTCAGAAAACTAACTGAACTGCTGTTAAATCATGCATCATTTTCACGTAGGGCTTTTTCTCTTGGTTTATTTTTTGTTGATGTTTGTTTGTTTTTGGAGGGTGTCTGGTCGTGGGGCCTGAACTCTGGGCCTGGGTGCTGTCCCTCAGCTCTTCAGCTCAAGGCTAGCACTCTACCATTTGAGCCACCGCACCACTTCCGGCTTTTTTTCTTTTTGCTTATGTGGTTCTGGGGAGTCGAACCCAGGGCCTCAGGCATGCAAGGCAAACGCTCTACCACTGAGCCACCTTCCCAGCCCCCCGGCTTTTTTTTCTTTTTGCTTAATGTGGTGCTGAGGAATCGAACCTAGGGCCTCATGCATGCAAGCCAAGTGCTCTACCACTGAGCCACCTTCCTAGCCCCCTGGCTTTTTTCTTTTTGCTTATGTGGTACTGAGGAATTGAACCCAGGGCCTCAGGCATGCAAAGCAAGCTCTCTTGTTTATTTTGTTGTGAGGGAAATTTGTGTGTATGTGTTGTGTTGTGTTTCCCAGTCCTAGGGACTGAACTCAGGGTCTGGGTGCTGTCCCTGAGCTTCTTTGCACAAGGCTAGCACTCTACCACTTGAGCCATGCTCTCTTCTGGCTTTTTCTGTTTATGTGATGCTGATGATTGAGCCCATGGCTTCATGCATGCTAGGCAAGCACTCTACCTCTAAGCTACATTCCCAGCCCTGTGAGACACTTTTATCTCCACTAAATTATCAGAAAATCCCGAGGTGCAGTTGTGGCTCAAGTGATAGAGTGCTAGCCTGGAGCAAAAGAAGCTCAGAGACAGTGACCAGGCCCTGAAGCTTTCAGGCCCTAGGACCAGCACCAAAAAGTTACGTAGGTCAGTGCTAGAGCTTGGAGTTCTTGCTTCACTTTTCTACTCATGATTGGTGCCCTAGCACTTGAACCACACACTCCTATTTCATTCTTTTTATGATGGTTAATTGAAAATAGTTTCACTTATTAGACTGGCTTTGAACCTGGATCCTCAAATCTCTCAGGCTGCTGAATAGCTAGGATTACAGGTGTGAATCACTAATACCCAGCTTTTTAGCTCAGTGTTTAGATGTTCTTGTGAGTTTAATATTTAAATTAATATTCAAAAAATTGGGGTTTTCCTAGGCAGAGAAAATCCTGAAGGAACAAGAACGGCTGGCCTACATCAACCCCGACCTGGCTTTGGAGGAGAAAAACAAGGGCAACGAGTGCTTTCAGAAAGGTGCGGTGTCCGCCGTTCTGCATGTGCTCTCCATGCCTGACCAGCACTGCAGGGGGCCCTGTAAAAAGTGATTTTTCCTCCTTCAGGGGACTATCCTCAGGCCATGAAGCACTATACGGAAGCCATTAAACGGAACCCCAAAGATGCCAAACTGTATAGCAACCGAGCTGCCTGCTATACCAAACTTCTGGAGTTTCAGCTCGCACTCAAGGTGAGAGATGAGAAGGCACAGCCACTACTGAGAGCCTTTGCAGGAGGGCCAGTTTCTCTCCTGATTGGTGTTCATGTTTTCTCTTCTAGGTTTGAGGTAGGATGCAGTATGTAAATAATACAGGGCCTGTGATTATCTCTCATTCTGGCCCTTGGTACTGGTAGTAGTTGGGAGTACTTATAGTTAGATAAGGGGGGGTCCTTGCCACCTTCACTTTGGACCCTGCTACTTTTCTCTTCCATACCTTCCTCTCCCTCGCTTCCTTCTGTATCTCACCAACTTCAGCTTCCTGCGTGCTGGGATTACTGGTATGTAGCACGATGCCCCTACTCTTTTACTATTTGAAATGTATACTTCAGCATCATTGAGTACACGCACATAGTTGTGAACTATCTACAGAACCTCCTTACCCTCCTAAATTGAAATGCTCTGGTAACCACTGTTCTTTGATTAGTTTTTTAATCAGCTTTGAGTATGAGCCACTCAGCTATTCTATGGTAAACAAACCTAAACTGTACTATGGGAAGGTGACGGTGATGTATGTAGAGACACAACAGTTCCTTGGTCCAAGTTTTTATTTTGCTGCTGTATCTTCTGTCGCTGCTCAGCACTACGAGGGGATTGTGTGAGCAGATGGCTTGGGAGTTGGGGTGGGTTTTCCCAGTCAAGTACACAGGAGGAAAGAATGATTGGATTGTAACAACTAGGAGACCTTACAGCTTGGTGGCAGAAGAGTTTAAGAAAAAGAAAGGCTGGGAAGGTGGCTCAGTGGTAGAGCGCTTGCCTTGCATGCATGAGGCCCTGGGTTTGATTTCTCAGCACACATAAGCAAAAAGAAAAAAGCCGGAAGTGGCGCTGTGGCTCAAGTGGTAGTGCTAGCCTTGAGCTGAAGAGCTGAGGGACAGCGCCCAGGCCCAGAGTTCAGGCCCCACAACCGGACCTAGGAAAAAAAAACAAACATGAGGTCCAAACATGTTTTGAAGGTTAGACAAAATGGGGGTAACATAGGAATGGAGGGAGGAAGGTTGAGCAAATGTAGTCTATATTTTTTTTTCTTTTGTCTGTTGTGGGGCTTGAACTCTGGGCCTGGGTGCTGTCCCTCTGCTCTTCAGCTTAAGGCGAGCACTTCTTCCCCTTGAGCCACAGCACCACTTGTGGTTTTCTGGTAGTTTATTGGAGATAAGAGTCTCACAGACTTTACTGCCCAGGTGAGCCGCGATCCTGAGATCTCAGCCTCCTGAGTAGCTAGGATTATAGGCATGAGCCACCAACGCCCAGTTTACTCAATAAATTGAATGTATACTATGTACATTTGAGGGGAAGAAAAGGGAGAACAAAGAACGGATGACAATTTAAAAAGCTGGTTCCAAATGCTATGCTTGCTGTTCGGCATTCTTTTCAGATTTTTTTTTTGAAGATATTTCAAAGAGAAGCATGTATCATGAATACCTCAAATGTTCTCTACCTCTGTTCAATAATACCCCAGCCTGAATAATCCTAGTACTGAACTACTTATGAAACAATGATTCTGGCATGAGAGAGGCACTGATACAGTCCCAGCTGCTTGGGAGGTTAAGGTGAGGCAAGAGGATCAGTTGAGCCTAGGAGTCTGAAGTCCATCCAGACAACATAGCAAGCAAGACACAAGTTCAGAAATGCCTTGACTGTTCATTCTAGTTTTCCTCCTTATCCAAAGATTTTTGAGCAAATACTTATTCCTCCATGTTAAGGCTGACACATTTGATCTGTTTCTCACTCTGACTGGAAGAACCCCGCCATTTGTATTTTCATGACTGTGTTGATCATCCGGGTCTTTGTGCCGGTGTTTATCTGGAGTACTAATGTGTCTGGTGCTGCTGCCCAGCTTCCTGTGTACCTATCAAGTGTATCACTTCTCCAGTGAAACCAAGGCCTGTGGCGGTGCCCTGTGGGGCACGGTACTCAGGGAAGGACTAACTGCTAACTGCTCCTTTTCTTCCAGGACTGCGAGGAATGCATTCAGCTGGAGCCGACCTTCAGTAAGTGCCCTTTGCTACTCCCTTTACCCCCTGACTAGCCCAGAGCTTGCGGGAGGGCAAAGGGCCTAGAACATGGAGCAGTATCAGCAAGGGGTGGGCATACAAAGGAACAGAACTTGGAGGCTATGCAGGTAGTTCCTCACCTCTTCTGTCCTGCAGTCAAGGGCTACACTCGGAAAGCAGCTGCCCTGGAAGCCATGAAGGACTACACGAAAGCCATGGATGTATACCAGAAGGCGCTTGACCTAGACTCTAGCTGTAAGGTGGGTTGTCAGCCTCTGCCTTCTGCCTTCTGCTTCACTTTCTTCCTCTTCCATGGTCAGCAGTCTTTGTCCTGATGAAGTAGTGGTTCAAGTAGTGTTGCCATTCTTTCTCTTTGGTCTTTTCTGGAATGCAGGAGGCGGCCGATGGTTACCAGCGCTGTATGATGGCACAGTACAACCGACATGACAACCCTGAGGATGTGAAGAGAAGGGCCATGGCCGACCCCGAGGTGCAGCAAATAATGAGTGACCCAGCCATGCGGCTGATCCTGGAACAGATGCAGAAGGACCCGCAGGCACTCAGCGAGTAAGCCCAGTGTGGGGAGAGCTTGCAGGAAGTGAGCAGGTGTAACTAGAAAGGGAAGGGCCTTATCAGCCTGATCACTTAATGACTTTTGCAGCTGGAAAAGCCAGGTTTGCCTATAGATTGGCCTTGGCTTACAGCTCTGCAGGCAGGCACCCAGAGGACTGGCACATTTTTCCTGTGTGTAGAGATGATGTTTGCTAGAAATTCTGCATATAAACTGCTAGCCGCCTGCCTGGACTCTAGGGCCACCTTCTTAGGTACCTCTGCTTCTTCTTGCTGGTATTTTAACTGGGGTGGAGCACTTGCTTAGCAAACCAAATATAACCATGTTCTTTTAATCCTCAGCATGAAATCCTTTGTTAAGATCAAGTCTCCCTTGGTGCAACTTCGCCTTTTCTTTTTTAGACACTTAAAGAACCCTGTGATAGCCCAGAAGATCCAGAAGTTGATGGACGTGGGTCTCATCGCAATTCGGTGATGACTTGCTCATCCCCTTCACCCTCCTGCGGAAAGATGAGAGCTGGGAAGGCGGCAAGCAATGAAGAGCAGAGGGAGAGGGGAAGAAAGACGGCTTATCTTTATATTTATACATGCCTACGCCGAAGACACAGACTCATCCAGCTGCCGCCTCGGGCCCGCCCAGCACACGCATGGTCTCTTCTCTGCTGTCCTTGAGTTCCGTGTCTCCTTCCCCTGCCCCGGGTCACTTGTCTCGGCTGCTCCCTCATAGTTGGTTATTTTTTATTTGGGGCAGTGGGCACATATGGGGAGGGGAGGGTGTTCTTCCCAACCTAGGGTCCCAGCTGTCTTTACATTGTTACTCCACGTCCCTTTCTCCAATAAACAAGCCAGTCGGGCGTGGTTATATGTGACTTGAGTGACTGCCCTACCTCCCAAAACTTGGTTAGGGTGGTTGGGGAGAGGTTGGGGGAGGGGGAGGAAGGAGGGGGCCTGAACCTGGCCTTTTTCCTCTAGCTTGTATGTGAGGTCCGCTTAGTCCTGTGGTTTGGCAAAGGTGGCCACTAGGTGGTGCTGTTACCCAGCAGTTGGGACCCGCTATCCAGGGTCAGCTGTGAATGGTGCCAGGCTGCTAATTCTCATAGTCAAACCAGCTAGATTTGTGTCATAGATCCAACTTAATCAAAATGGGTCAGAAGAGCTGGGTGCTCACATCTGTAATCCTAGCTACATATAGGAGGCTGAAGTCTAAGGATTACAGTTCAAAGCCAGCCTAGGCAGGAAAGTTCATGAGCTTCTTCAATGAACTTCCAAAAAACTACAGGTAGAGCTGTGGGTCAAGTGGTAAGATGCTAGCCTTAAACACAAGAGCTCAGCAGCTGTGTTCAAGCCCCAGGACTGGCACAAAAGAAATCAAAAGGGATAGTCTGATCTAGCAGTGTGGGAGTTGGATCTTAGATCTTAAATTTTCAGTTTCACTGCTGTTTTTTTGTTTTGTTTTGTTTCTTCTGTCAGTCGTGGGGCCTGAACTCAGCCTGGGCACTGTCCCTCATCTCTTCAGCTCAAGGCTAGCACCCTACCACTTGAGCCACTTGGGCTTTTTCTGCTTATGTGGTGCTGAAGAATCGAACCCAGGGCCTCACGCATGTGAGGCAAGCACTCTACCACTGAGCACCCTCCCAGCCCCACTGCTGTTGTTTTGAGTGCTAGGTTTTAGTTTGCTTTGGGTTTGCAGTGAGCCTGTCCTAAAGCCCTTTGTGCCTGAGGAAGCTTGTGGGTAGTATCTTCCGCCTTGGCTCCTGCAGGGCCACATCCCTGGCAAGCAAGATGCTGAGGCCAGCAGCAGGCTGAATTTCCTGCCACCCTGGGTTTGCATAATGACTTTTTCCCCTGGGGGTATGACTTGTCCTCCACCAGGGACTTCTACTGTGACTTAGCCTCTGCCCTCAGCCCAAGTTCTCTTAACTGAGAAGGATGTATTTTTGCTTAGCTATTGACAAACAGGTCTTGCTCTCCTGAAGCTTGTGTCCTGATGCAGGAAGGCTTTGGGCCATCCAGGCCCTATAGTACACCTGAGCTGGAGATTGCAAGGCTCAAGATAGGAGGAAAGGGAGGCATCTTGTAGCTGTGAATGGTTGGTTGCTCATGCCTTACAGGTGTGAGCTACTCAGGAGGCTGAGATCTGAGGATCACAGTTTGAAGCCAGTCCAGAGACAGTAAATCCTTAAGACTCATCTCCAATTAACTATCAAAAGAAAAAGTAGAGCCGTGACTGAAGTTACAGAGCACTAGAATTGAGCAAAAAAGCCCAGGGATAGGCTGGGAAGGAGGGTTTGCTTCCCCAGCACTACCTAGCAGAAAAAGCTGGAAGTGGCGCTGTGGCTCAAGTGGTAGAGCACTAGCCTTGAGCTGAAGAGCCCAGGGACAGCCCCCAGGCCCAGAGTTCATGCCCCACAACTGAGTAAAAATAAAAAATTTTTAAACTTTGTTTAAAAAAAAAAAGGCCCAAGGAAAGTGCCCAGGCCTTGAGTTCAAGCCCTAAGACCGGCATACACACACACACAGAAAAAAGCATCCAAACCCCAGTACTGGCACACACCCAAACTCACCCTAACAGTTAACTTGTTTCCCTGGGTGGGGGTAGGGCAGTGTCTTTGGTCAATAGGACAGCTGGGGCTTGAGCATGTCTGACTGGAGGTCCTGAGTTGCTGGAGCTCAGAGATGCCTCCTATGGAGGCAATCAGTCCCTAACATTGGAGTGCCTCTAATTCAAATTGGACACATCTTTGTGCTGCTGGGTCCCTCGCTTCCTGAGCACTGGGGCCAAGGCAGGAGGGGCCCCCCCAGAGCCTCTGCTGGCAGTACTTCCTACACCCAGCGCCAGCCCACCCCGGGGTGGGGCCAGCCCTGCCCTGTACAATAAGGGAAGCTCTGAGCAGAGGAACCCAGTCTTCTGGGTGCAGGTGTGCAGCCGGGCCAGGGCTGGTGGGCCTCCAGCACCACCTGCAGCCCCTGTCCATTGCAGGCAAGGTAAGCTCAACCAGACCCTGGACCCATTTCCCCTGGGCTGCCTGCAGCCCCTGCCCAACCTGCCTCTCCACAGGAGGGAGCCATTCTTCCTACCAGCTTCTGTAGGCCTCAGTGTTGAGGAACTAAGTTCACCCTGGTAGGGTGGGTGGTCTGCACCAAGCTTCTGGTCGGGTACAGTCCGGGGGTTAGGCTGAGCTTTGGCATGGAGCAGGTGGGTGCAACCTAGACAACATGGTCTCCAAGGAGGCCTTCACAGCACCCCAACAGCAAGGGTCTGTGGTTGGCTCAGATTACCGCAGTGCCGCCTTGCCCATGGGCTTGCTCTCTGCCAGCCATGTGCCCCAGCACCGTGGGGCTCCCCCTTAAACCTGGGAAGCGATCAGGCTGCAGCACTGCCCGCCCCCTCCCTCCAGCAGAAGCAGCCATGGCGGGCATGAAGACAGCCTCCGGGGACTACATTGACTCATCCTGGGAGCTACGGGTATTCGTGGGCGAGGAGGACCCCGAGGCCCAGTCAGTGACCCTCCGGGTCACGGGAGAATCGCACATTGGAGGGGTGTTGCTGAAGATCGTGGAAGAGATCAGTGAGTCTGTACTGCACATGGCACTGGGACTAACGGGTACCAATAGCACTTCCGGGCCAAGCTGCTGCTCAGCTGACCGCGCTGTGTCACAGTGACTCAGTCATCGGCTTAATCATTTGGTTCCAAAAAAGACATTTCCTCAAGTTCTCCTCCCTCCCATTTCCCTGCCTCCCTTCCTCCCACTCCAGAGGTTCTACTTCTGGTTCCCCAAAGAGCAGCCAGAACTCGCTCCTCCGTGCACCCACTTATACAGGCAGCAGAGGACGGCTTGCCAGGGCCAAGGCCCAGGTCAGGCTCCTGAGACCAGGGGCGAAGCCTGGGGAGGCCTAGGGGACTGAGGCTTGCTCCCACACTTCCTCCTAGGCAAAGGCCCACAGGCTGGTGACGGGCCTGGGGTAGGCAGGCCCTGCCCCCACAGGAAGTTACAGCACCAGGGCTGCCTGTGGTGTCACTGGTGGAGATATGGGAGACCAGCGATAGGGGGGCTTCTCATTGTCCTTTCCTGCCACAGTGGGGGCTGCCACTTCCTGGGAGGATGGCAGGCATAACTTGATAAGAGGGTGCGGGCCTTGGGGGGGGCGGGGTGTAGAAGCCAGTCCCAAAGAATTTGGTCAGGAGCTTGGGTCCTAGGCTACACATGGGGGACAGACTTCCTAGATGTGGCCAGCCTACCATGGCTAAAGCCCAGGAGCAATGGAGTCTAACTGGCTAGCCCTGTCCCTAAGATACGTCCCTGGTCACACGGCGGAGGCCTAGTGGCCTGAAGAGGCTGTGAAAGGAGAAGTGGGAGCAGAGTGTGTCAGACAGAGCCGGTGTCAGAGCCCCCGTGAGACCTGGGCTAAGCCAGGACTCGAGTTTAAGGACTGATTGGTCCCAGGGCGCTGCACGTGGTTACTGCAAATCTTGGACATGGAGTCAGCCTCCCCTGCTCCATCACTGGGATGCCCCTCCCAGCAGGTCTATGCAGCTTGAGGTCCCGCAGTGCAGTGGGAACAGTCTCCCCACACTCCTAGTCGCTCTTAAGACCATTAGATGTTGGGGTTCAGCCAGTTCGGTTTCTAGCACCTAGAGTGTGACTGAGCAAGTGTCTAACCAGGGCTACCACTGAGTGCTGGCACTCAAACAGGGACAGCTCCTTGGATAGTGAGGCCAAGGAAACTGCCACTTCAGACAAGCCCTAGGGCTGGGAAGGTGGCTCAGTGGCAGAGTGCTTGCCTTGCATGCATGAGGCCCTGGGTTCGATTCCCCAGCACTACATAAACAGAAAAGGCTGGAAGTGGTGCTGTGGCTAAAGCGGTAGAGCGCTCACCTTGAGCTGAAGAGCTAAGGGACAGTGCCCAGTCCCAGAGTTCAGGCCCCACAACTGACAAAAAAAAGAAAAAAAGAAGACAAGTCCTAGCTGGACACCAGTGGCTCATGCCTGTAATCCTAGCTACTTAGGAAACTGAGGTCTGAGGATTGTAGTTCAAAGCACCTGCACAGGAAAGTCTGTGAGACTCTTAACTAGCAAAAAAAAAAAAAAAAGAGCCAGAAATGGAGCTGTGGTTCAAGAGGTAGAATGCCAGGCTTGAGCAAAAATGGTAAGGGACAGTGCCCAGGCCCTGAGTTCAAAACCTAGTACCCCCCCCACTCACATACACACACAATCTGAGGCTCAAAGAGGCAAAGCATCTTGCTCAAGGTCACCCAGCTAGAAAGTAGTCAATGTTTAGAGTGCTTGCTGCTCCTTGCTGGGCAAATCCCAAGCTCTGAGAAGATACAGACATAGTCTGCCTCAAGAGAGAGCATCAGCCCTGGAGGACATAGCAGGTGCTGTACAAAGGCAGCCCCAGCCCCAGTGGGTGAAGGGCCAAGATAGGGCCTTCAGGGGGGAAGAGGGTGGGGGGGGATAGGAAGGGATAGGAAGGGGAAACAAAGGAGGAGGCAACAATGCTGCTTGATAAGAAATGTACTCATTAAGCTGGGCGCTGGTGGCTCACGCCTGTAATCCTAGCTACTCAGGAGGCTGAGATCTGAGGATCGCGGTTCAAAGCCAGCCCGGGCAGGAAAGACCGTGAGACTCCTATCTCCAATAAACCACCAGAAAACCGGAAGTGGCACTGTAGCTCAAGTGGTAGAGCGCTTGTCTTGAGCTGAAGAGCTTAGGGACAGCGCCCAGGCCCAGAGTTCAAGCCCCACGACCGACCAAAAAAAAAAAAAAAAAAGAAATGTACTCATTATCTTGCCCATGTAATTGTATGTAATTGTAACTCCTCTGTACAGTATTTTCACAATTAAAAAAAAAAAAGATAGGGCCTTCAAGATTGGGTCACCCAGATTCTGGGTTAGGGGGCACCTCTGGGGAGTGATGTAAAGATTGAGCCCAGAAGAACCAGCAAGGTTCAGGTAGCAAAGAGCCATTGTATTGTCTCATGATCCTGGGATGTGCTGTCTGGGTAGAAAGAGGAGCCCCCCCACCCCCAAGGCTGATGTGTACCCCCATTTCTTTCTCTCCCCCAGATCGAAAGCAGGACTGGTCTGATCATGCCATTTGGTGGGAGCAGAAGAGACGATGGCTGCTACAGACCCACTGGACACTGGACAAATACGGAATCCTGGCTGACGCTCGCCTCTTCTTTGGGCCACAGCACAGGCCGGTCATCCTGCGGCTGCCCAACCGCTGTGCATTGCGCCTGTGCGCCAGCTTCTCCAAGCCCCTCTTCCAGTCTGTGGCTGCCATCTGCCGCCTGCTCAGTGAGTAGCTGGATGGGCTTCAACCCACCAACCATCCTCTGCTAGGCTCAAGTCCCCACCCTTGCCAGGCCCAGCCGGTCACCTGTCCTTATTGTCACCTGTCCTGTTTCTCACCTTTGCCCAAATGGGCAAGGCTATGAACCTACCCCTGAGGTGTTGAGGGGTGACATGGGAGATCACTCGCAGGGCAGGATCTCAGGGAGTACTGGGGCCCCACTGCCCTCAGGCATCCGGCACCCTGAGGAGCTGTCTCTGCTGCGGGCTCCTGAGAAGAAGGAGAAGAAGAAGAAGGAGAAGGAGCCAGAGGAAGAGATCTATGACTTGACCAAGGTCGTCCTGGCTGGGGGTGAGCATAACTGGGCCAAGCTAGGGCTAGGATGGAGCCCCAGGCTGGGGACAGACCTGACTTCTCCCTACCTGCCTGCAGGCATGGCACCTGCTTTGTATAGGGGAATGCCAGCTCACTTCTCGGACAGCGAGCAGACGGAGGCCTGCTACCGCATGCTGAGCCGGCCACAGCCGCCACCAGACCCGCTCCTGCTGCAGCGCCTGCCCCGGCCTGGCTCCCTGGCTGACAAGACGCAGCTCCATAGCAGGTGTGCGGTGCATCGCTGGCTCTCTCTGTATTCCCTACCCCCAGGCTTCCAGGCCCTACCTGTGTGCGCAGTCCCCGCCTCCCTCATGGCCCCCAACGCTCACACCTGCCTATGCATGGTTTAGATGGCTGGACTCCTCGCGCTGCCTCATGCAGCAGAACATCAAGGCGGGGGACACGCTCTGGCTGCGCTTCAAGTACTACAGCTTCTTTGACCTGGACCCCAAGGTAGGCAGGGGGGGGGGAGGGAGGGGGAGAGGGGCCTCTGGAGCTACCTGAGGAACACTATGACCACCAAACTTTAGAACTTTTTTTTTTTTTTTTTTTTTGGTTGGTTGTGGGGCTTGAACTCTGGGCCTGGACGCTGTCCCTCAGCTCTTCAGCTCTAGGCAAGCGCTCTGCCACTTGAGCCACAGCGCCAGTTCCAGTTTTCTAGTAGTTTTTATTGGAGATAGGCGTCTCACGTACTTTCCTGCCCGGGCTGACTTTGAACCATGATCCTCAGATCTCAGCCTCCTGAGTAGCTAGGATTACAGGCATGAGCCACCGGCGCCCGGCTATAACATTTTTATCACAAGAAAAGACCCCCCCACACACACCCAGTAGCAATCACTTTCCATTTACATCTTAGTCTATTTTGAGTTGCTGTAACAAAATACCTGGGACCAAGTGATTTATAAAGAGCAAAGGTTTAGGGCTGGGAATGTGGCTTAGTGGTAGAGTGCTTGCCTAGCATGCATGAAGCCCTGGGTTCGATTCCTCAGCACCACGTATACAGAAAAAGCCAGAAGTGGCACTGTGGTAGAGCGCTCACCTTGAGCAAAAGCAGCTCACAGACAGTGACCAGGCCCTGAGTTCAAGCTCCATGACTGGCAAATAAATAATTAAATAAATAAATAAATAAATAAAGCAAAGGTTTATTTGACCAAAAACCCTGGAGTCTGAGGCTCTGGGGGAAAGGAAGCCTGTGGCCCAGGAAGGCTCCCTGGAGGGACAGCAACTGGACCTGAGAGGCAGTGATAGTGAGGAAGGGGCTTTTAGGGTGGCCCCAGGGGACCCTGTCTGTCTGTCTGTCTGCCATCCACTGCCACCAGTAACAATGGTAAGCTCTGTGCATCTGTCTCCTTCACTGCCCCAGCCTCTCGTTCCTCCTGTGGCCCCAGATCTCTGTAAAACATCTAGACATGGCTGTCTGCCGGGCACTTGCACTGCTGGAAGCTTTCCGTAGGTGTTCTTCAACTCCGCCTGCCAAAGCTGCCCAGGTGTCTTCTGTCCCCATCCACCAGCCTCTGAGGTGACCCTGGCTTCAATGCTTTCTGTCCCATTGTCCCTTTCCACCCAGTTCTCTTGTGTGTGTGTGTGTGTGTGTGTGTGTGTGTGTGTGTGTGTGTGTGTGTGTGTGTGTATGTGATACATGTATGTATCACACACAGCAGCTAGAACTCAGCTGCTGATTGGAGAGCTCTAGGCTGCTCTCTGGGCTTTCCCTATCTCTTGTCTTCCTCCTGGTAATCTTGAATCTTGCGTTTTATGCATTTAAACACCACCTTAGGCTCTTGGCATCTCCCACTATATAACCTTCTGCTCAGAAATTTCTTCCTTAGCTCTAATCACAGGGGACTAACAGGCCTCCAACTCACCATCCCAAGTAGCAAGGATTACAGGTATGAGCCGCTGGCACCTGGCATGCTCTGCTTCTTGATAGATATACAGCTTCATTTTCTGTTTTTGTTTTTTTTTTTTTTAATTTTTGGTCGGTTGTGAGGCTTGAACTCTGGGCCTGGGCGTTTCTGTTTTTTTTTTTTTTTTGCTGATTAATTGGAGAAGAGTCTCATGGACTTTCCTGCTCTGGCTGGCTTCCAACTGCAATCTTCGGATCTTAGCTTCCTGAGTACTTAGGATTATAGATGTGAGACACCAGCGTACAGCGTACAGCTCATAAGTTGTTGTTGTTTTTTTTTGGTCGGTCGTGGGGCTTGAACTCTGGGCCTGGGCGCTGTCCCTCAGCTCTTCAGCTCAAGGTGAGCGCTCTACCACTTGAGCTACAGCGCCACTTCCGGTTTTCTGGTGGTTTATTGGAGATAGGAGTCTCACAGTCTCTCCTGCCCGGGCTGGCTTTGAACCGCGATCCTCAGATCTCAGCCTCCTGAATAGCTAGGATTACAGGTGTGAGCCACCAGCGCCCGGCTTCATGAGTTGTTTTTATGTCTTTGGAACTTTATACTATTCCAATCATTTTGCAATATACTATAGGTTGGCTTTTCTTTCTTTTATGATTTTTATTTCTTCATGTATATATTTATATATTTATTTAGTGCTAGTCCTCGGGCTTGAGCTCAGAGTCTTTGGTGCTGTCCCTGCACTTTTGTGCTCAAGGCTGGCATTCTACCACTTGAGCCACAGCTCCAACTTCCAGTTTTTTGGGTGGTTAATTGGAGATGAGAGTGTCATGGATTCTCCTGCCTGGGCTAGCTTTGAACCATGATCCTCAGATCTCAGCCTCCTGAAGAGCTGGGATTATAGTCATGAGCCAGCACCCAGCCATTTTTGAAATGTTCCCAGAACTGTGTAACTATCACCACCAAACTTGAGGACATTTTTTATCATGACAAAAGACATTCCACACCCAGTGGCAATCACTTTCCCTTTACATCTTAGTCCATTTTTTTTTTTTTTTCTGGCCTGTTGTGGGGCTTGAACTCTACGCCTGGGTGCTGTCCCTGAGCTCTTCAGCTCAAGGCAAGTGCTCTACCACTTCAGCCACAGTACCACTTCCGGTTTTATTGTGGTTTATTGGAAGTAAGAGTCTTTTGTTTCTTATTTTTCAGCTTTGTGAGTTTTTTGTTTTGTTTTGTTTTCTTTGTGCTGGAACTTGAGGCCTGAGCATTATCCCTGAGCTTTTTCTTTTTTCTTTTTTTTCCTCAAGGTTAATGCTTTACCACTTGAGTCACAGCTCTACTTTCAGCTTTATTGATGCTTTATTGGAAATAAGAGCGAGTTTTCTGCCCAGGCTGGCTTTGAACGATGATCCTCAGATCTCAGGCTTCTGAGTAGCTAAGATTACAGGCATGATTCACCAATGCCTGGCAGCTCTTTGTGTTTTTATTCTACTTTCAGTCATGGAGCTTGAACTCATGGCTTGTGCGCTGTCCCTGAGCTCTTTTGCTCAAGGCTAGCGCTCTACCACTTGAGCCACAGTGCCACTTCCAGTTTTCTGGTGGTTAATTGGAGATAAGAGTCTCATGGATGTTCTGCCTGGGCTGGCTTTGAACAGCCATCCTCAGATCTCAGCAGCTAAGGATTACAGGTGTGAGCCACTGGCGCTGGGCCTTGGGAGTTTTTGGGTTTTTTGAAATTTATCTTCTATAATACTTTTTGAACTTTTCTTCTCATCAATTGTAGTTTATTCCTTGTTGTTGGTAGTGGTTTTCGTTTTTGTTTTGTTTTTGTTGTTGGTTAGGGTTGAACTCTGGGCCTAGGTACTGTCCCTCAGCAATTCAGTTCAAGGCCAATGCTCTACCACTTGAGCCACAGCGCTACTTTGGGTTTTCTGGTGGTTTATTGGAGATAAGATCTCACGGACTGGTCTGGGAAGGTGGCTCAGTGGTAGAGTGCTTGCCTTGCATGCCTGAGGCCCTGGGTTCAATTCCTCAGCACCACATAAGCAGAAAAAAGCCGGAAGTAGTGCTATGGCTCAAGTGGTAGAGCGTTAGCCTTGAGCTGAAGAGCTGAGGGACAGCGCCCAGGCCCAGAGTTCAGGCCCCATGACTGACCAAAAAAAAAAAAAAAAAAAAAGATCTTACGGATTTTCCTGCCCAGGTTGGCTTTGAACCACAATCCTCAGATCTCAGCCTCCTGAGTAGCTAAGATTACAGGCATGAGCCACCAGCAACTGGCTTCTTTATTTGTTTTTAAGTTCTGAGAGTGCTTGCTTTCTGAGTGTTCCTTTTAAAGCTCTTAAATTTATAACTGAGCACTGAGTAGCTCATACTTGTAATCCTTGCTACTCGGGAAGCTGAGGTCTAGAAGATCAAGGTTCAAAGTCAGCCAGTCAGAAAAATCCTTGAGAATGCAGTACCAATTAACTAGTGAAAAGTAGAGCTGGAGGTGCCATCAAGTGGTAGAATGCCAGCTAATGTAGCAAACCAAGCAAGCATGAGGTGCGGCCCTGAATTCAAGCCGAGGTACTGGCACACATAAAAAAACCTTTAATACAAATTTAGTACAAAAATGATCGGGGCACTCATGGAGAGAGATACTGTTACAAGAGGATCACAAGTTGAGGCCAGCCTGGGCAACCTACCAAGGCCCCGTCCAAAGGACTGGGGATGGCCACAAGCTGGTGTGGTACATCTGTAATCCTAGCTACTCAGGAGGCTGAGATCTGAGGATCAAGGTTCAAAGCCATTCTGGTCAGGAAAGTCCATGAGACTTTTTTTTTGCTTATGTGGTACTAAGGAATCAAACCCAGGGCCTCATGCATGCAAAGCAAGCACTCTACCACTGAGCCACCTTCCCAGCCCTCCATGAGACTTTTATCTCCAATGAACTTCCAAAGAATTAGAAGTGGTGCTGTGGCTCAAGTGCTAGAGCACTAGCCTTGAGCAAAAAAAAACTCAGGACCGTGCCCAGATGCTGAGTTCAAGCCCCAGAATCAACACACACACACAAAAAAAGATTGGGGGGCTGTAGCTTAGGGGGTGGGATCAGTCCCTTCCAGCATGTATGAGACCCTGTGTTCAGTCCCCAGTACCACAAAAACATAAAATTTAAAGGTACTAAAGGTGTGATATTTGCATATAACTGACATGTCCTTTCCTAATATTTGTTAAAAAAGAATTTGGGGGGGATATGAAACTTTTCTTGGGGGGGTCTTGGAGTTGGGGAGTTGCAGACACCCCTAAAGTAAAATGGGGTCTGACACCATCAGCCAGTTCTGATCTCCCCTGCCTGGAAGTTTTTCTTTTTTTTTTTTTTTTGGAGGTTCTGCCTGGAAGTTTCTGTCCCTTGTACTTTAAACCATCTCTGAATTTCTTAGAACACCCAGTCCAATGTTCAAACTATGAAGATAATTCTTTGTTGTTGTTGTTGTTTTGTCGGTCGTGGGGCTTGAACTCTGGACCTGAGGGCTTTCCCTCAGCTCTTCAGCTCAAGGCAAGAGCGCTACCACTTGAGCCATGGCACCACTTCCGGTTTTCTGGTGGTGTACTGGAGATAAGAATCTCATAGACTTTTCCTGCCCGGGCTGGCTTTGAACCGTGATCCTCAAATCTCAGCCTTCTGAGTAGCTAGGATTACAGGTGTGAGCCACTGGCGCCTGGCTTGAAGATAGTTCTTATACTCTGTTATTTAGGAAACAATGACAAGAAAAAATGTCTGCTCATACTCAGAGCTGGCATAGTTTTTTTTTTCTTTAATCTATGGCTGGCTCAGTCCTCAGATTGGGGATGCATAGATAAGGAGTCTGGATGATGATATGAATGTACTTCTCTTTGGGTTTGGGTTTGGTTTTCTGCCACTACTGTGGCTTGACCTCAGGACCTTACACTTGAGTCACAGCTCCACTTCTAGCTTTTTAGTGATTAGTTGGAGATCAGAGTCTCATGGACTTTGCTGCCTGGGTTGGCTTTGAACCATGGTCCTCAGATCTCAGCCTCCTGAGTAGCTAAGATTATAGGTGTGAGCCGGTGTGCCCAGCTCCATAACAGTTTTGATTCTTTCTTTCTTTTTTTTTTTTTTTTTTTTTTGCTTATGTGGTGCTGAGGAATGGAACCCAGGGCCTCAGGCATGCAAGGCAAGCACTCTACCACTGAGCCACCTTCCCAGCCCCAGTTTTGATTCTTTAACACAGAGTATCACTATATGGCCTAGGCTAGCTCAATCTCATGACCCTCCTGACTCAGCTACCCAAGTGCTGAGATCATAGTGGTTTACTACCAGGCCTAGCTGTTTGCTTGAAGAGATTCCTTGACGTTTAACTCACATCCTATGCTGTAAATGTTCAGTTTGGTTATTCTTAGTAAATGTGCGCCACTGTGCAATCATTATATCCATGTTTGAACATTTCGCTGCTTCAGAAAGTTGGTTAGTGTCTATCTCTTTGCCCTCCCACACCAATCCAGCAGTCAGCTTTTCCTCTGGTTGTAATTTACATTTCCCCAGTGACTAACACCGTCCACCCTTTTTCACTGCCTCTTAGTCATTTTGATATCCTCTTTTTTTTTTTTTTGGTGCTTGTGCTGAGGCGTGAACTCAGGGTCTGGGTGCTGTCTCTGAACTTTTTCAGCTCAAAGCTAGGGCTCTACTACTTGAGCCATACCTCTATTTCTGGCTTTTTTGTGGTTGATTGGAAATAAGCGTCTCTTGGACTTTCCTGCCCACACTGGCTTCAAACTATGATCTTCTGGTCTCAGCCTCCTGAGCACTTAGGATCACAGGTATCAGATATCTGTGCCTGGCTCCTCCAAGCTTTTTTTATACCCTGTCTAGGGCTCTATGGTTTAGGCCAGCAGCCTTGCTAAAATGTGCCAATTCTGGACCTGATCCTTTTGCAGACTTTCTCCAGCCCTCACTTCAGCCCACCCAGGCCTCTCATTCAGAAGATTCAAACTGGAGATTTCCTTTGGGCTCGGCCATGCAAATGGAATGGCTGCCTTTCATCCAATCTGAGTTCTTGCTGATCTGGGTTCTTCCTGTACTTGCCTTCTGCTGTCCTGGCTCATTTGAGTCCTACCTGCTGCTGTGGTCTTGAAGTTGTCCTTTTTTTTTTTTTTTTTTTTTGGTTGTGGGGCTTGAACTCTGGGCCTGGGCACTGTCTGTGAGCTCTTCAGCCCAGGGCTAGCATTCTACCACTTGAGCCACAGCACCACTTCCGGTTTTCTGGTGGTTCATTGGAGATAAGAATCTCACAGACTTTTTTTTTTTTTGTCGGTTGTGCTTGAATTCTGGGCCTGGGCGCAGTCCCTGTGCTATTCAGCTCAAGGCGAGTGCTCTACTGCTTGAGCCACAGCACCACTTCCGGTTTTCTAGTGTTTTATTGGAGATAAGAGTTTCACAGAGTTTCCTGCCTGGTCTGGCTTTGAACTGTGCTCCTTAGATGTCAGCTTCCTGAGTAGCTAGGATTACAGGTGTGAGCCACTGGTGCCCAGCTTCTTTTTTTTTTGTCAGTTGTGGGGCTTGAACTCTGGGCCTGGGCACTGTCCCTCAGCTCTGCAGCTCAAGGCTAGCACACTACCACTTGAGCTATAGAGCCACTTCCAGTTTTCTGGTGGTTTACTGGACATAAGAGTTTCACGGAGCCGGGCGCTGGTGGCTCACGCCTGTAATCCTAGCTACTCAGGAGGCTGAGATCTGAGGATCACGGTTCAAAGCCAGCCCGGGCAGGAAAGACTGTGAGACTCCTATCTCCAATAAACCACCAGAAAACTGGAAGTGGCGCTGTAGCTCAAGTGGTAGAGTGCTCGCCTTGAGCTGAAGAGCTGAGGGACAGCACTCAGGCCCAGAGTTCAAGCCCCATGACCAACCAACAAAAAAAAAAAAAAAAAAAAAAAAGAGTTTCACGGAGGGGGCGGGGAAGGTGGCTCAGTGGTAGAGCACTTGCCTTGCATGCATGAGGCCCTGGGTTCAATTCCTCAGCACCACATAAGCAGAAAGAAAAAAAAAAAAAAAAGCTGGAAGCGGCACTGTGGCTCCAGTGGTAGAGTGCTAGCCTTGAGCTGAAGAGCTGAGGGACAGCACCCAGGCCCAGAGTTCAGGCCCTACAACCGGACTCAAAAAAAAAAAGTTTCACAGAGTTTCCTGCCTGGTCTGGCTTTGAACCTTGATTCTCAGAGCTCAGCCTCCTGAGTAGCTAGGATTACAGGCGTGAGCCACCGGCGCCCAGCTTCTCACAGACGTTCCTGCCTAGGCTGGCTTTGAACTGTAATCCTCAGATCTCTGCCTCCTGAATAGCTAGGATTACAGATGTGAGCCATCAGCACCTAGACTTTTTTTTTTTTTTTTTGCCAGTCCTGGGGCTTGAACTCAGGGCCTGGGCACTGTCCTTTGAGCTTCTGCTTGAGGCTAGCGCAGTACCACTTGAGCCACAGCACCACTTCTGGCTTTTTCTGTTTATGTAGTACTGAGGAATGAATCAAACCCAGGGCTTCATGCATGCTAGGCAAGCACTCTACCACTAAACTACATTCCCAGTTCCCCCTGCACCTGTCTCCCCCCCCCATCCTTTTTTTTTTTTTTTTAAGTGTCTTTATTTTGGGTGAGACATAGGACATACTTCTCTGGGTAACTGGGACCCCTTTTTGCCTTTACCTTCTCTGTTCCTTCTCCCTAGATTCCTCTTCTACCTTCCTTCCCTCTAGTGGCCCCTTATCCCCCCTAGGGTGCTGCTTAACAAGCTACCTCCTCAGAGAAGCCTTTCCTGATTGCATCCTTCTTGTAGCTTATAGTCCCTTGGGTGAGGGCTGGCGAGCTGCCCCAGGGAAGCCATTTCCTGCTAAGCTGTAGCATGCATAGTGAGCAATGCACAACAGAGGAGAAAACACTGGTGCCTGCTGGGAGGACTGGTAGCTGGGTGGGGTGGGGCCACAGCCTGGGTGTCCAGACCAGATGATCTGACCAGCCTGGCCCCCGCCACCCCCTGGTTGTTGCAGACAGACCCGGTGCGGCTGACGCAGCTGTACGAGCAAGCTCGCTGGGACCTGCTGCTGGAGGAGATCGACTGCACGGAGGAGGAGATGATGGTGTTTGCAGCCCTGCAGGTGCCCTGGCATCCCAGGACAGCGGGACTCTGGCAGGAAGAGCCCTGGGTGGGGGGAGGCAAAGCCCAGGCTGGGGCACCATTAGGGGCTGGATGGGTGTACTCAGCCTCTCCTGACCATGCACCCCCCAGTACCACATCAACAAGCTGTCCCAGAGCGGGGCTATGGGGGAGCCCGCCAGCCCTGACCAGGGCTTGGATGACCTGGATGCAGCCCTGAGCAACCTGGAGGTGAAGCTGGAGGGCTCGGCCCCCACAGACGTGCTGGTGAGGAGACACTCCTGTCTGAGGTTCAGCGGGGGGCTCAACATGGGGCACTCTTTGATTCCACTCCTCCCCCCAGGACAGTCTCACCACCATCCCAGAACTCAAAGACTATCTCCGAATCTTCCGGTGGGTTTGGGACTCGTGTGGATGGTGCGGGAGGGAGGGACAAAGACAGTCCCCAAACCTCCTACTCCCCACCCCCTCCCCCATCAGGCCCCGGAAGTTGACTCTAAAGGGCTACCGGCAGCACTGGGTGGTGTTCAAGGAGACCACGCTTTCGTACTACAAGAGTCAGGAAGAGGCTCCGGGGGACCCCATTCAGCAGCTCAACCTCAAGGGTGAGAGGCCTGGACAACCTGGGGACAAAGGACATCTGGTGGGGCCGGCCCTCCCCATCTTGTGTAGACCACCACCCCCTTCTCCCTGCAGGCTGTGAGGTGGTCCCCGAGGTCAACGTCTCTGGCCAGAAGTTCTGCATCAAACTCCTGGTGCCCTCACCGGAGGGCATGAGCGAGATCTACCTGCGGTGCCAGGATGTGAGGCTGGGGAGGGCGGGGCCAAGGGGCGGGGCCTGCGCCTGGCCCCAGGGCTGGTTCCAAGCCTCACTCGGGTCTCCCGCTACAGGAGCAGCAGTATGCCCACTGGATGGCTGCCTGCCGCCTGGCTGCCAAGGGCCGCACCATGGCGGACAGCAGCTACGCCAGCGAGGTGCAGGCCATACTGGCCTTCCTCAACCTGCAGCGGGCCGGCGGCGGCGGGGGATCCGGCAGCCAACCCCAGGGCTCCGATGCCTCCGCTGAGAGCCTCAACCCTCATGGTCTCGTTGCCCCCCGATTCCAGCGCAAGTTCAAGGCCAAGCAGGTGCCAGAGGGGATGTGGGTGGGAGTAACCACAGCTTTGACCCCAGATCTCCACAGGGCCTTCCTTAGGAAAGCACATGCTCTCTTTTCCCTTCTACTGTGCCCCCGAAACCTCCCTGGGAGGACGGTGGGCACTGCCCTTCCTGGGGCTCAGTGCCCTGACTTTCTGAGGATGGGGTTGGAGAGCCACCACCAGCCCCTCACCAATATGGCCCTGCAGCTGACTCCACGGATCCTGGAAGCCCATCAGAATGTGGCCCAGCTGTCACTGAGCGAGGCCCAGCTGCGTTTCATCCAGGCCTGGCAGTCGCTGCCCGACTTTGGCATCTCCTATGTCATGGTCAGGTATGAGGGCAGCCCAGCCCTGCCTTGCCACCGGTCTGTCTGCCTGCTGCTTTACGCTTGCTTCCTAACAGTGGATCCTAGACAGGATCCTCATCCTTTCCACTTCCCTGTTAGTGGGAACACTGAGGCACACAACCCCCCCTCCCAATTCTGCACCCAATAACTAATATAAGAGACAAAGCAGGAAAGCCATTGCTGGCCCAATCTGCCTTCCTTGTCTGGGCCTCAGTCAGCTGCCCTGTGGTACGGAGCTGGCGTAAGGAGGCCACGTCATTATTCATCCCCACGACAGGAGAGAGGCAAAGATGACGATGACAAAAACCACACAATTACTAAAGACATGGATGACTTGTGAGACACCGAAATACCCATATAATACTTTGTGTGGGTTTTGGCAGTACTGGTGTTGGAACATAGGCTTCAGCTGGGCACACACCTGTAATGCTAGACACTCAGGAGGCTAAGATTTAGGGATTACAGTGTAAAGCCAGCCTGGGCAAGAAAGTCTGTGAGACTCTTATCTCCAATTAGCCACCAAAAAACTGGAAATGGAATTATGGCACAAAGTGACAAAGCACTAGCTTTGGGCACAAAAGCTCAGAAACAGCACCCAAGCCCTGAGTTCAAGTCCTAGAACTGGCAAAAATATAAACACACACACACACACACACACACACACACATATACACACACACACATACACACACACACACACACACACACACACACACACACACACACACGCCTCTAGATAGGCAAACATTTCACCATGTGTCATGCCTCTATCCTTCCCCCTCTTTTTTTTCTTGCACCAGAGTTTGAACTCATAGCCTTGTGTTCTTTCTCAGCCGGTACTGTACCACTTGAGCCATGGCTCAAATCAAGCTTTTTGCTGGCTTGAATCAGACTTCAAACTGTGATGCTCCAGGTCTCAACCTATGGCTAGGATTATAGGTATGAGACACCAGTGCCCAGCTAATTTTTTTTTTTTTTTTTTTTTTGTGGTTGTTGTTGATCATGGGACTTGAACTCAAGGTTAGCCCTCACCATTTGAGCCACAGCGCCACTTCTGGTTTTCTGGTGGTAAATGAGTGATGAGTCTCATTTCCTGCACAGAATGGTTTTGAACCTCAGCCCTCAAATCTGTCTCCTGTGTAGCTAGGATGACAGGCGGAGCACGGGGCAATATTTTGCCTCTGAGTCAGGGTCGCCCTTCCTTTTTGCCTGGGCTCCCTGTAAAAACCTCCTAAGTAACTGGAATTACAGGCATGTACCACCCTACCCACGATTCTTTCTAGATGAGGGAACTGACCTGCTTAGGTTGGCACAGCTGGGGAGTGTGGCAGAGCTGGGGCAGGCACAGGATCTATCTCCCTCGCCGTAGTTGGTTCTGGAGTGCTGTGCATATTGTCTGGGTGCTTCCTGTGCTGTGTGTGCTGTCGGGGTGCTTCCTGGGGGCCACACAGCTTGGCAGCCTCACTCACACTATCCCTCCTGGGATCAGGTTCAAGGGCAGTAGGAAAGACGAGATCCTTGGCATTGCTAACAACAGACTGATCCGAATCGACTTGGCCATGGGCGACGTGGTGAAGACCTGGCGCTTCAGTAACATGCGCCAGTGGAATGTTAACTGGGACATCCGGCAGGTAGGCCCTGGGGGAGGGGATCGACGGGACAGACAGGACAGCTGGCCAGCCAGGCTCTACCAGGGCAGGGCAGGGCTGCTCCCTAATCTCACCTGCCCACCAGCCCTCTGACCGTCTACCTGCAGGTGGCCATCGAGTTTGACGAGCACATCAACGTGGCCTTCAGCTGTGTGTCTGCCAGCTGCCGCATTGTGCATGAATACATCGGGGGCTACATTTTCCTGTCCACCCGGGAGCGAGCCCGTGGGGAGGAGCTGGATGAGGATCTCTTCCTGCAGCTCACTGGGGGCCATGAGGCCTTATAAGGACAGCCGACTTGCCCCTGACGTGCTCACAACCTTTCGTGGCCATTCCAGAGCCCACACCTAGTGGGCTGCACTGCCCCCCACCCCCGGGCATGTGCCAAGCTGGGCACCTTCAGCTGCGGTCACTGGCAGACCAGAGCCCTGGCCAGGCCCCACTCTGCTGCAAGCTCCTAGCTAGGAAGGATACAGAGCCCTTCTTCCCTTGTCTTCCCTCTCTAGAGGCCAAGGCCTGCACCCACCATCTCTCTGTACCCCTGAGCACAGGAGTAGCTACAGGATGAGGAGTCTCAGTTTCAAACTCGTTTTTTTCTCTTGTGACTTTTTTTAGCTTGGTTGGTTTGACAGTACTTGGATAGAACCCAGGGTCTTGTGCTTGCTAGGCAAGTTCTCTACCACTTGAGCCATGCCCCAGTTCTAGATTTCTTTTTTTTTTTAATAATAAATATTTTATTGTTGGATCATCTTTCTTCCTCAGGGGCTGTGCTAGGGCCACTCTGATATTCTGTCTCCTTATCATTGACCAAGGAGAGACGCTTTCCTGGGATAGAGACAAGAGAATGGAGATGAGTAGAGCTGGGGCTGGGGCTGGAGGAAAGGCTGAGAGCAGAAGGGCACAGGCTTCGGGCAGATGGGGGGAGGACAGTGGGGCAGGGGCAGTTCTCACGGGTGGGGCGCAGCTGCAGGGCCTCCTTGAAGTACTTGGGGAGCAGGAAGCCATCGGCATTCCCTGGGCTCAGGATCACTCCATTGGCAGAGCGGAAGAAGGGGATTCCATCTGCAGACAGAGCTAGAGATGTGACTCAGGTCCCATCTCCCCGACCACCCCCAAACTGAAAAAAGATGTAGGTTGGTCCCTGCTGTGTCCACACTCACCTGCCAGGGCCAGAGGTCCATTGATGAGCACAGCCACTTCACAGTTGGGGCGCAAGCCTGCAGGCAGGGACAACTGGAGCTAAGGCCTGGAGACCACAGTCAGCACACCTGGACAGAATGGGGCCCTGGGATGAAGGGGATGATGCCCCTGCAAAGCAGAGGTGGCCTTGCACAAGTGATGCTGTGACACTTGGAGGGCGGCTGAGAGGGAAGAGGGGTGAGACTAGGTGGGTGAAGAGGATACTGACCACTGATGACACCAGGATCACCAGGCAGTCCTGAGGCCAAGTGGATGTGTGTCCTTCCTTGACATGACAAGCCCTTGAGCAAGATAGATGGCCAGTGCTTCCAGAATGTACCATGGACTAGCATCAGGGGCAGTGCCTGAGGTGTTTCCAGGGGCATCAGCTCCAACTCAGGTACCTGTAACCAATGGTCATATGAGCAGCCGTGAGAACCCCATGGCAGACTGGGTCCCACCTGGCTCTCCATCTGTTCTCTTGGCACCCACCTGCAGAGAGTGACCCTGATTGGCCCGGATGAGGAGGCCAAGGCTGGGATCTCCCTGCTGCAAGGCAAATCGCTGCTTCCCATTGGTCTCCACCACACGCTTTATGTCCTCAGCTGAGAAGCTATGGAACTGAGGCAGCTGCAGGAGGTGGTCCAGGGGCACAAAGCCATCTGTGGGCACAGGGTGCTCAGGAGCAGCCTTGCTTCAGAGCCTTACTTGAGCCTTGGCTCAAACCAAGGTTGGGCCCAGAAATCCCAAAGGCCTTTAGAGCCTTTCTGGGTCTCTGTTTCTTTAATGAACATGAAAAGAGGCATTGAATGTAAAGAGTCACACAGACAAAAGACTTAGCCAGGTACTGACAGCCCATGCCTATAATCCTAGCTATGCAGGAGGCTGAGATCTGAGGATCCTGATTTGAAACTAGCCTGGGCAGACAAATCTTAAGAGGTTTTTATCACAGGGCTGGGAAGGTGGCTCAGTGGTAGAGCGCTTGCCTTGCATGCCAGAGACCCTGGGTTTGATTCCTCAGCACCACATAAGCAAAAAGAAAAAAGCCGGAAGTGGCGCTATGGCTCAAGTGGTAGAGCGCTAGCCTTGAGCTGAAGAGCTGAGGGACAGCACCCAGGCCCAGAGTTCAGGCCCCCACGACTGGAACAAAAAAAAAAAAAAAAGTTTCTTATCTCCATTTCACTGCCAAAAAGCAAGAAGTGGGGCTATAGCTCAGGTGGTAGAACATCAGCCTTGAGCAAAAAAGCTAAGGAAAAATAGAAGGTCCCGAGTTCAAGTCCCACTACCAGCACACACACACACACACCCCAAAAACAAAAAAACAATAAAAAACCCACAGATAAAGGACTTAGTACCTGGCCTAGAGTGAACACTCAATACCAGTTGCTTTCCACACCCTTCTCCCCAGCTGGAAGGGATATCACTAGGCCTGGGCCAAATAGGAGTTCTTATCCCAGTGGACATGATATGAGGCTTTGGGCCTATCCCTGCTGTACTCTTGGGGCCTTCCTCCTAGACAGTGTAGGGAGCCATGGTGGAAGGGACACAGACGACTTACCAGCCCCCATGGGAAGCCCCAGCTTCAAGGCTCCATGGCGCAGGACGTAGGACAGAGCCTTGGACAGTTGCACATCTCGGTTCTGAAAGAGCCCAGCAGATGACTAGGGTTTCCACAGGGACCCTGCCCTGCTACCTACCCTGTGGTCTCCAGGACCAGTATGACCCACTGGTCTCCCTCAGCCACCAGGAAGCCAGAGCTCAGGGTCCCTTCCCTTGTCCCCCCCACACTGGGCTGAGAGTGAAGGGAGGCGCACCTGTTCCCTGGGTCTGGAAGCCCGTCTACCCCTGGGCCCTGCTGCTTCCTGTCTCTTTCCTCCAGAGGCGCTCATCATAGCAAGACCTGTGGGGAGTAGTGACTTGTGGGGAGACTGCTTTAAAGGCCCCTCCCATGGCCCCAGAAAGATACAAAGCTGAGGACAAGCCAAGTGCGGTTTATTTAATCTGCTTCCTACCCTCCAGCCCCCGGTGCAGAGAAGAAACTAAAGCCCAGCTGGCGTCACTTGCCCAAGGTCACCGTCGCCCTGGAGATCACGAGGCCCTGGGAGCCTGGCCCCGCGCTCCGGGCCGCGGCGGTGCTGGGGAGCCGGCCCCGGGAGGCGCGGCCGGCGTGCACGCGGGCACCCCGGGACAGGACCGGCGGGGCAGGAACTCAGACCAGCCGCCGCGGTGGGCGGGGACTCGTGCCGGAACCTGAGCGGCTCGCCTCCACCAGCCAATGAGAAGCCGCGGGAGAATGGGGCGTGCACTTCCGTTTAGGGAAGGGGCGGAGCCTAAGGGCGCCGAGGGCGGGTGAGGCTGCAGCTTCCGGGGACCTTGCACGTTCCGGGTTGAAGGCAGGATTCCTGGGCCAGGGGCGCACAGCCTTTGGGGGTCCCAGGGCCCCTGTGTGGTAGGGAGGTCCCCGAGTCCCGTGCACCTCAGTCGGGCTCGGGGCTCTGGGGAATGATAGGACACTAACTGCCCAAAGGGTGGTCCTGGAGGTTCAGAAGGGCTGGGATTTCAGTCCCCTCAGGTCTGCGGCTGAAGGGACCAGCTGCGGGATCCAGGGGGGTAGCGATGCGTTTCCTGGGGTGACAGTCCGTCTGTGTCCTTCCTAGATCTGCTCCGTCTACATCATGGACCCTGAGGTATCCCTGATGCTGCTTTGCCCTCCTGGGGGGCTGCCCCAGGAGCAAGTAGAGGTGGAGCTGAGCCCAGCCTATGACCGTCGCTTCCTGCCAGGAGATGACAAAACCATCACTGCCATCTGGGAAACCCGGCTACAGTCCCAACCCTGGCTCTTCGATGCCCCCAAGTTCCGTCTTCACTCCGCCACGCTGGCACCCACTGACTCACCAGGACCACAGCTACTCCTGCGCCTGGGTCTTACTTCCTACCGAGACTTCCTGGGCACCAATTGGGCCAGTTCAGCCTCCTGGCTGCGACAGCAAGGAGCTGCTGACTGGGGTGATAAACAAGCCTATCTGGCAGACCCACTGGGGGTGGGTGCTGCTCTGGCCACAACTGATGACTTTTTGGTCTTCCTGCGCCGCTCTGGGCAGGTGGCCGAAGCTCCAGGGCTGGTGGATGTGCCTGGTGGGCATCCTGAGCCTCAGGTGAGATGCCAGGATGGGTACAAAAGCACAAAGTCCTACACACCTGTGAGGAACTGGGCCTCTAAGCCCTCCCAGCTCTGGAGGGCACAACCCTGAAAGGAAAATAAGCCTAGTGCTTCTCTGTAAAGTCTGCCCAGGACAGCTCTGCAGTGTCCCGTGCCGCAGTGCCCTTCTGGAGAGCTTGTCCCAGGAGCACGTACAAGCCGAGCTGAGAGTGGCCCAGGACTGTCACAACTGCCAGGCCGTGACAGGGCCCTCAATGCCATCTGGTAGACCTAGCTACATGCCCAACCTACAACAGACCTATGGGAAGCTGGGAAATAGTGGGGATGGGAGAGGACAGGAAGTCAATGCTCTATCCTGCCAAACTACTGCTTGCCACCTTATAAAGAATGGTCTGGGTTAAAGGGTCACAAGACCCTTACCCCAGGCCCTTCAGGGCCAGCAAAAGGAAAGAAGAGAGGGTGAGGAGGCAGAAGGCAGAGGTTGAGCCTGACTTCTCCCAGGTCCTGTGCCCTGGTGATGCCCCCCAGCACAAGACCCTTCCTGGGGAGCTGGTGGTACGTGAGCTCTTCTCCAGTGTGCTGCAGGAGATCTGTGATGAGGTGAGTTGAGGGGAGGCTGGTGTAGCATGGTGGGCATGAAAGGAGAGGGTAGAACTTGCTAGAATTCCACAGGCCTTGGGCTGGGATGTAGCTCAGTGGCAAAACACTTGCCTAGCAAGTTCAACGTCCTGGGTTTGATCCTCAGTACCAAAAAAGAAAAGACCAAAACAAACAAAAAGAACAGTTAAAAAAAAAAAAAGAATTCTACAGGCCTTAAACTAGTGAGAGGATCTGCAGAGTATGGGTGGCACCAAGGGAAGAACTTGGTTTTGGAGCTGGGCATACTCAAAGTGGAATTCTAACACTTACCTCCCTGGACCTCTGGTTCCTGGTATGTGTGTGTGTGTGTATGTGTGTGTGTGTGTGTACACGTGCCAGTAATATGGCTTGAACTCAAGGCCTGGTTGCTATCCCTTACCATTTTTCACTCAAGGCCAATTACCACTTAAGCCATACCTCCACTTCTGGTTTTTTGGTGGTTAATTGGAGATGAGTCTCACATAGCCAGGCTCAAGCCTGTAATCCTAGCTACTCAGGAGGTTGAGGTCTGAGAATTGCGATTCAAAGCCAGCCTGGGCAGGAAAGTCCATGAGACCTTTCTCCAGTTAACCACCAGAAAACTGGAAGTGGCACTTGGCTCAAAGTGGCGAGCACTACTTTTGAGCAAAGGAGCTCAGGGCAGTGCCCAGGCCCTCAGTTCAAGCCTCATGATTGACAAAGAAAACAAAAAGTTTCTTAGACTTTCCTCCCTGGCCTGATTCAAACCTGAATCCTCAGATCGCAGCCTCCTGAGTAGCTAGGATTATAGGCATGAGTCACCAGTGCCTAGTTGTGGGTTCTCCTCTCGATAGTGGAAATAAAGATAAATATGTTCCCTTTCCTAAGATTGTTGAAGGAAGAATAAATAAGGGACTTAGTTACTAACTCAACTTCCCTTGGGTGAAGAGATTTCCCTGGACAAGTTAGTCTCTTTGCTCTGGTTTCCCATCTGTAAAATGGACATTCCTAAGATATGACATTCTGTGATACTGGTACTTAAACTGAAAAATGTCACAATGCTATAAAGTGTAACAGGTTGTTCTCCATTGAGGAGGGCAATTGTGTGGTCAGTGGACACTGACAGGTGGAATCCCCTGTGAACCTTGCCCCAGGTGAACCTGCCACTGCTCACCCTGAGCCAGCCCCTTCTCTTGGGCATTGCCAGAAATGAGACCAGCGCCGGCCGGGCCAGTGCTGAATTCTATGTCCAGTGAGTAGGCTCTGGGGTACACAGGATCCTGGAGAGCTTAGGAGGTGGGGGTGATGAGGGACAGGGCTGAGGCAGCTGGGATTCCATAAGGATTTTGCAGGGTTGAACACTCCCCTGGCCACCCTCATATTCTTGTTCAGGTGCAGCCTCACTTCTGAAGAGGTGAGGAGCTACTACCTGAGTGGAGGACCTGAGGCGCATGAGTCTGCAGGAATCATCTTTGTGGAGATGCAGGTACTGGGGAGCAAACTGGGACGCCAAGGTTGAGGTCTTCAAGGAAGTCTGGTGAGACATGTGGTGAGGAGGGAACAGTTAGAGGAAACAGGACTTCCAGGCACGGATTTCCTCCAGAGTCACAGACATAGGCTCAAACTGGGGCTGAACTCAGAGCCTGGACGCTGCCCTTTAGCTTTGTCTCTCAAAGCTAGTTCTAGTGTTCTACCATTTGAGTCACACTTCCACTTCTGGCTTTTAAGTGGCTAATCGGAGATAAGATTCTCTAGGAGGGGTTGGGAAGGTGGCTCAGTGGTAGAGTGCTTGCTTTTGCATGCATGAAGCCCTGGGTTCGATTCCTCAGCACCACATAAGCAGAAAAAGCCAGAAGTGACGCTGTGGCTCAAGTGGTAGAGCGCTAGCCTTGAGCTGAAGAGCTGAGGGACAGCGCCCAGTCCAGAGTTCAGGCACCATGACCGGCAAAAAAAAAAGATTGTCGCCGGGCGCTGGTGGCTCACGCCTGTAATCCTAGCTACTCAGGAGGCTGAGATCTGAGGATCGCGGTTCAAAGCCAGCCCGGGCAGGAAAGTTCATGAGACTCCTATCTCCAATAAACCACCAGAAAACCGGAAGTGGCGCTGTAGCTCAAGTGGTAGAGCACTCGCCTTGAGCTGAAGAGCTGAGGGACAGCGCCCAGGCCCAGAGTTCAAGCCCCAGGACCGACAAAAAAAAAAAAAAAAGATTGTCTAGGATTTGTCTGCCCTGGCTGGCTTTGAACCTCGATCCTCAGATTGCCTCCTGAATAGCTAGGATTACAGTCAGGAGCCACAGGCGCTGTGCTTAGTTCAGTCCCCTTAACAGACTCCCGTACAGAAATAGGGATAGACCAGTACAGAGAAATTCTGGGCACAGCCCTAGTAGGTGTCAGGGATGGAGGTGTGGGTCTCACTGTCTTCCTGCAGAGGATGCAGCGATTGCAGGAGACCGAGCTGTGGACTGAGCTCTGCCCCTCAGCCAAAGGCGCCATCCTCCTCTACAACCAGGTCCGAGGAAGTCCTACTTGACTCGCCCAAGGACCTTAGGCCTGTCACCAAAAGTCTGAGGACAATAAAGCGCTTTATTCTTGAATCCCGTTGGTATCTGCTGTTGGGCTCTGGGTGGAGACAAGAGGGAAAGTGGTGTGTGTGTGGGGGGGATCAGAACCAGCCCAGGCTCGGATTTCCCCTCTGCGAGCTAGAGCTGGAGCCGCGCCTCCTATGCCAAACTCTAATGAGATTCCAGAAAGCTCTGGGAAACGTGCCTTGCCAGCTGAGCAGAGCAACAATCCCGTCTGCACGACTCCGGGAGGCTGCGCGGCCGAAGGTTCTGCTGAGAGTCACGCTCCTTCCCGCCCGCAGCTCGCCCGCCGGCCCTCCCGCCGGTCCGCATCGTCCCGCCCCACGGGCGTGGTCTGAACTGACATCTAAGCCAATGAAAACGGGAGGGCGGGGCCTATGTTGCCCCGGGAAATGGCGGCGACCTCGGAGTCTGTGAGTGGGGGGGAGGGGCGGGGCTTGGTTCTGGCTCCTCCTTCGCCCACCACCCCCAAAAGCCTGGGGGTGAGGAGGGGCGTCCCGGGTCCTGGTCAGTGGGAGGGAGGGGGACGGCTGGGTCTGATTAGCCAGTATGAACCTGAGAAAAGCGGCCGTCCCTGGGCCACACTGCTGTCCTCTGTCCCGGGCCCCGGAGCGCATCAGGCCTGGCCCGACCTGGTCTCAGGCGCCCCTCTTAGCGGCCTCCTCTCCCCAGCTGCGCGCCCGCCGCCATGCCGCCCCTGTGGCCCCTGCTGCCCCTGCGCCTGTGCCGGCCGTGGCCCTGCCACCCTCCCACCCGGGCCCTCGCAGCGGCCGCCGGGCAGCGGTGAGTGCAGGGCCGGGCCCGAGGGTCAGGGGGGTTCTGTGGGGCCATCCAGGCTTAGCCCTGCCCTGCCCAGCCCATCCTAGGCTCTGCTCTGCGTGCCGACGGAGCCGAGGGAGCCATGGGCTCGGCACTCAGCCTCACCTGCTTTGTAGGCTTGTCTTGGGTAACACTCCCCGGCACAGGCGAGGACACTGGAGCTTTGAGAGATGACCCCAAGGACAGACAGTAGGTTAAGTGGCAGATCAGAAATTTCATGAACTGGGGTCTGTCAAGCATCTCCGCATAACTCCCTGGGGGAAGTTGGGTACAGAGATGCAGATTCAGACTGGAAATGTGGCTTAGTGGTAGAGTGCTTGTCTAGCATGCATGAAGCCCTGAGTTCAATTCCTCATCACTAACCAGAAAAATCCGGAAGTGGCTATGTGGCTCAAGTGATAGAATGGTAGCCTTGAGCAAAAGAAGCTCAGGGATGGTGCCCAGGCCCTGAGTTCAAGCCCCAGGACAAGGAGAGAAAAGAGAAAAGAAAGAAAAAGATGCAGATCCCTAGGCCTTTCTTGAACACGAAAGAGTTCACAGGCCAGCCAGGCTGGCCTCCAGGCTCATGAGATTTTCCTGTCTCAGTTTCCAACTAACTGGAACTAAAAGCACCAGCCACCTGGGAATCTGTTGCTTTTACTTTTTGTTCTTTTGCAGTGTTTGGGTTGTACTTGGGGATTCACTAATGCCCAACAGGAGTTGTACCACTCAACTACATCCCTAGTTCAGGAGATCTGCTGGGGGGGTTTGTTTTTGTTTTTGTGGTCTCATGAGGCTTGAGCTCTGGTCCCTGAAATCCCTGAAGAATTGAACCCAGGGCTTCATGCATGCTAGGCAAGCATTCTACTACTAAGCCACATTCCCAGCTCAATCTGCTGTTTTAAACAAGCTTTTCTGGTGGTAGTACAAGGGTCTGAGGATGACACTTTGAGTTCTGATCTGAATCAGTCCTGAGATAACCCCCAAAGGGATAGATGATTTGGGGCCAGGTCTGTCTTGGGACTAACAGCCTCTCCTGAGCTGGTGGTGGAGGTGGAGGGTGAGGTCCAGGGAGGTTGGAAGAGGATAGCAGGGGTTCTCTATGGGTTCCCTCAGCCTCTGCTGGTTTGGGTCTCTCTCCATAGGTCTGGGCCCAGTAATTATTATGAATTGTTGGGCGTGGATCCTGGTGCCAGTGCTGAAGAAGTTAAAAGAGCTTTCTTCATCAAGTCCAAGGAGGTACAGTGCTTCCAAGGTGGGGAGGGAGGAAGCAGAAACCTGAGCCAGATGGGTAGGGAGCAGCCCAAGTCCACAGAAGCTGACATGTGTCTCTGTCATATCCCTTCCTTCAGCCTGCATGGGGATGAGAAAGGAGGAAAGGCTTGGGGAACAGACCAGAGATCCTGCTGGATGTGCTAGCTTTCCTCTCTCTCTGTCTGTTTCTCTCTGTCTCTGTCTCTCTCCCTCTCTTCTTCTTTTCTTTTTTTTTTTGTGCTAGTTCTGAGGCTTGAACTCAGGGCCTGAGTATTATGTTTTAGCTTTTTTGCTCAAGGCTGGCACTACACCACTTAAATCACACCTCTACTCCACCTTTTTTTGTGTGTGGTTAATTGGAGATAGGAGACTCTTGGATTTTCCTGCCTGGACTGGCTTTGAACCTCAGTCTTCAGATCTCAGTCAACCTCCTGAGTAGCTAGGATTACAGGTGGAACCCACTGTGTTCTGGTTTGGCTTTGTTTTCTTTTTGTGTGTTGTATGTTGAACTCGGCCTGGGCACTGTTCTGAAGCTCTTTTGCTCAAGGCTAGCATTCTACCACTTTGAGCCATAGTGCCACTTCTGGTTTTCTGGTGGTTAACTGGAGATGGAAGTCACAGACTTTCCTGCCCTGGTTGGCTTTGACTGTGAAACTCAACTCTCAGCCTCCTGTATAAACAGGATTACAGGTGAGAGCCACTAGTGTCCATCTTTAGGCTTGGTTTTCTTGACCTGTCTATCTGCTCTTGAGAAACATGGACCAGGGCATATGGAGAGAGAGAACAGGAGGCTGGCGGTGGGCGGGGCTTGAAGGGTAGTGGGCAGATATCTGTATTTCTGGCCTCCTGGAGGGGAATAAGCAGGCCTGAGTGTGAGGGTCACTGCCCAGGTAGGACTTTGGGGGTACTGTGAACTCTTGTGGGTAGACATCATCAAGAAGGGTTCTGGAAAAACATAGAAAGGGAGATAAGAGGACCCCTGTCCTACCTCAGTTACATCCAGACCGAGATCCAGGGAACCCCACCCTGCATAGCCGTTTTGTGGAACTAAATGAGGCATACCATGTGCTCAGCCGTAAGGAGAGCCGTCGTAGCTACGATCAACAGCTTCGCTCTGCCAGCTCCTGCACAACTCCAGGAACCACAGCCCATTCCAGATCTTCCCAATACACACACAGGTACAGTGGTCCTGTCCCAACACCCTGCTGGCACCCACCCCCCAGGCTCTGGGAGGCTCTTAGAGCCTCATGTCCATGTTGTCCCTTTTGTTTTCCAGTAGCTCCTGGGAACCCCCCAATGCACAATACTGGGCCCAATTTCACCATGTGAGGCCACAGGGGCCTGAGTCAAGGCAGCAACAACAGAAAAACAACCAGCAGGTGCTGGGGTACTGCCTCCTGTTCATGCTGGCAGGCATGGGCCTGCACTATATTGCCTTCAAGTGAGTACTGTCCTCCCTGAGGGGGTGGGCAGATAGGGTAGGAGGGTGGGTGACACCTAGAAAGGTCAGCCAGCCATGACACTCCATAGTCTGCATGCTTGTCTCCCAAGCTAAGAATTTTGTGAAATTGATCTCTAGAGCCTTTTCTTTATGAGTAAGGCAGCGTTTTGGAAAGAGCTAGACAAGATGTGCTGCCCTCAAAAACAAAACAAAAAGCCAGCTGCTGGTGGCTCATGCCCATAATCCTAGTTACTTAGAAGGCTGAGATCTGAGGATTGCTGTTCAAAGTCAGGCCAGGCATGAAAGTCCAAGAGACTCTTATTATCTCCAGTTAACCACCAGAACACCCAAGTACTAGCCTTGAGCAGAAAAGCTCAGAGACAGCACCCAGGCCCTGAGTTCAAGCCCCATGATCGAGAAAAACAAAAAAACACTAGAGGGCTAGAAATGTGGCTTAGTGGTAAAGTACTTGCCTAGCATGCATGAAGCCCTGGGTTCAATTCCTCAGTACTACTTAAACAGAAAAAGCCAGAAATGGCACTGTGGCTCACGTGGTAGAATGATAGCCTTGAGCAAAATAACAGTGCCCAAGCCTTGAGGTCAAGCCCCAGGACTGGTAAAAAAACAACAAACACAAAAACAAGAAGCAAAAAAACACCCAGATAGATAATTTCCTCTTCTTCATAATTTGAATATAAGTCTTTGGTGCTGGCTGCCAAAGAGCTGGAGCCAATCTGAATGATGCACAAGAAGCCAGGTGCCAGTAGCTCACATCTGTAATTCTAGCTACTTAGGAGGTGGAGATCTGAGGGTCCTGGTTCAAAGCCAATTCTGAGACTCTTAACTTCTTGCAAAAAGCAAGAAGTGAAGATGTGACTCAAGTGTAGCCTTAAGCAAAAAAGCCAGGGGAGAACAGGAGGTCTCACTACAGGGACACACAATGTTGCACAAGAAACAAATACATTGGAATAGAGCCTCTCCATCAAGCCATAGTCCTCATTTGGTAGTTGGTGTCACCTGACTCTCTTACCTGTGCATAAAATTTTCTACTTGAGGCCTGTGCCCACTGCCAGCAACTTCCTAGTTCAGTTAACAATGTTAGCTGCACAGCCCTTCCTCGTCTCCTCATCCCCTGTTCAGAACAGCTCACCAAGCTTGAGCAGGCCAGCTGAGGCTTTGGGGCCCTCTCCCCACCTATCACAGCCGCTGTTAGGCCAAGGTCCCCACAGATGTGAAGTTGTGAGACTCCAGATCCTGGAGTCACTGGGGTTAGCAGCACCCGCTTTGCAGGAAGTTGGAGCAGGTACACCGGAATTTCATGGATGAAAAGGATCGGATCATCACAGCCATCTACAATGACACCCGAGCCAGGGCCAGGTCTGTCTCCTGTGCGCTGCCCTTGCTCCCTGTCCAGGCCCGACCTCCTCCTCCAACCCGGTCCTGACCTCCCACACGCTCTCTTCCAGGGCCAAGAGAGCCCCGCTCCAGCAGGAGCGCCTGCAGAGCCAACAGCAGCCGTCGGCCTCCGGGCCTGCCCCAGCCCCGGGGATCATGCCCCCGGGCACCAGCTCCTGAGGGCTTCGCCGCGGGGGGGGGCCTGCAGTGTGCCCCCCTCCTTGCTGCCTGCTCCCCACAATGGGTGCAATAAAGTTGATTTCTCAGACTCCGGACTGGCCACTTTCTTCAGGGCCCTCGGGCCCCTGGGAGCGCGTCCCCTTCCCCCAGGGCGGCGGCGGCGGGCAGGGGGCACGCGGGAGGGGGCGCGCGGAGGGGCGGGGCCGCGCGGAGGGGGCGGGGCCGGGGCTCCGCGCCCCGCCCCCGCCCGCCGCCCGGTGAGGAGCGCATGTGGGTCACATGAGCCGCCCGCCCGCCAGCCCGGGCCCGGCCCCCCGCCGCCCCCGTCGTCCCCGCCGCCCGCCGCCGCCGCCGCCGCCGCCGCCGCCGGCCGCCCGCCCGCCCCGCTCCTCCGGCGGCCGCCGCCGCTGCGCTGCGCTGCGCTGCCTGCGCCCAGGGCTCGGGAGGGGGCCGCGGAGCAGCCGCGCCCCGCGCCCGGCCCCCGCCCGCCGCGCCCGGGCCCGCGCCATGGGGCTCTGGCTGCCGCCGCCCCCCGCGCCGCCGGGCTAGGGCGATGCGGGCGCCCCCGGCGCGCGGCCCCCGCGGGCGCCATGGGCCCCCTGCTCCGCCGCCTGCTGCTCGCCGCGCTCCTGCAGCTGGCCCCCGCCCAGGTACGTGCGTGCCGCCCGCCGTGCGCTCCGTGCCCGCGCGCCGTGCCCTCTCAAGGTTGGAGGAAGTGCCGGCCTGGCCCTCGGAGGCCCCACCGGGCCGGGCATCCCCCGGGAGGTGCTCTTGCGTGCCCGCCCGCCAGCCCAGCCCCGCGCCACTCCCGCGCCCCAACCTAGTCCCCCCTCCCCCGGAGGCGGGGCGGAGCTGCTGCCTCAGTATCCCCAGGACTGTCCATTCCTGACCTGGGGTCTCTGAACAAGCCCAGCCCCCCAGCCTCACAGCTTGCCTGGTGGGTCTGCGGCCAGCAGAGGACAGATAAAGCTAGAGCTGGGGCTGGGGGAGAAGGGTGGGGGGAGAGAAAGTGAGGGCTCCTCCTGACTCAAGGGCAGAGCCCTAGGACACCCCGAGAGCCAGACCCTGGGTCCAGGTCTCTTCTCTCCCACAGGCCCCCATCTCCCAGCCGGATGCCACTGGCCACCAGAAGAAAGGTAACACTTAACAATAGTTTCGCACCAGCCACTACTGAGAGGGTTTTCCACATGCCTGGATGTTATGGCCATCATCTGGTGTGATCATAGCTCCCTTGTATGATGTCCATTTCACAGAGGAAGAAATTGAGGCAGAAAGAATGGTACTGGGTTCTAGACAAACAAGACTGTGGCAGACAGGAGCAGGCATTAGTAGAAGGTGGCTGGGACAGGGGACAGGGGAGGATAGCTTTGGGAAACCCAGTTGGCGTTTAACCCTTCCTGATCGATCTGCCCCCAGTGGTGTCATGGATAGATGTGTATGCCCGAGCCACCTGCCAGCCGAGGGAGGTGGTGGTGCCCCTGGCTACAGAGTTCATGGGTACGGTGGCCAAACAACTGGTGCCCAGCTGTGTGACTGTGCAGCGCTGCGGTGGCTGCTGCCCTGACGATGGCCTGGAGTGCGTGCCCACTGGGCAGCACCAAGTCCGAATGCAGGTACGGGGAGCAGAAGGGACAAGCAAGTTGAGGGGACACTGGTACTCTGGGGACTGGGCCAGCCCAGAGACTAGAGCATGGAAGGCTGTTAGCTGAGCTGGTTTCCCTGTAGCCTATGGAGCACCCCTTGCTCTCTGTCCCTATTGCCCCATACCCCCCTCATTGTGTCTCCCCATTCTTCTCCCGAGCACAGATCCTCATGATCCGGTACCCAAGCAGTCAGCTGGGGGAGATGTCCCTGGAGGAGCACAGCGAATGTGAATGCAGGTGCCAGCCAGGCCCAACCTCTGAGCTTGCAGAGTCTAGGCGTGGGGTGGGGGGGGCTTGGGGTTCACTGCACTGTGGGCCAGGTTTCTAGGAGTAGAGCCAGAGGTAGGCCTGGGATCTGGGACAAGACAGTGGGATGTGTGGATCTCTTGATCTTTCTCTTCTTTGTCTCTATCTCTTACTTTTTAGACCAAAAAAAAAGAATGTGGTGAAGCCTGACAGGTGAGTATTTGGGGTTCCTGCAGAGATATAACCTGGATGTGTAGAACCAGATAGAAGGTGTGGATGGGCCCAGGGTCACACGAGAGAGGCAAGATCCTGGTTCTTCTTCTCTTTCTCCTCTGTTCCCCAAATCTGTACATTCTGTCCTGGTCCCAGCTCCTGGGAAGACTCTTCCTTCCTGCCCCAGACATGTTGCTTCTCCTCCTAGGGCTGCCACTGCCCACCGTCCCCAGCCCCGCTCAGTTCTGGGCTGGGATTCTGCCCCTGGAGCACCCACCCCAGCTGACACCACTCATCCCACTCCAGCCCCAGGACCCTCTGCCCGCGCTGCATCCAGCGCCGCCAGCGCCCTGATCCCCGGACCTGTCGCTGCCGCTGCCGACGCCGCAGCTTCCTCCGTTGCCAAGGGCGGGGCTTAGAGCTCAACCCAGACACGTGCAGGTGAGGAGTTTGTGGGTGGCACTGCTTTGGGAAGACATCAGGGCTGCGTTCTGGAGCAGGTCCAGGTGAGCCTGCCAGTGGGAGAAGGGCCAGGAAAGGGGAAGCTGCCGAAAGTGTCGAACAAACATTTCCCCAAGTGTCTGTTGGCATGGAGATCTGTATCAACACAGCTTACAGTCGAATGCGGGAATCAGGTGAGAGAGAGAGAGAGAGAGAGAGAGAGAGAGATGATAACAGCGGAGCATGCCTGGTGCCGAGGTGGGGCAGCTGATGGCTCTCTGAGCAGTCAGCCATCCTGTGGATGAAGTCATATCTGCCTGGAATGGAACTGAGGAAGAGTTTTCCTGATTCGCTGAGCTCAGGGCCTTCCCAGAAGCCCCTGGTGTTTGCTTTTCTGTATGGACTTTGAGAGACCAGAAATATATCGGAGAAGACTCTCTGCAGTTTTCTCACCACTAGAGCGGCCATGGATGACATTAGATGGCCAAGCCAGTGGGGCTTTCCCAGGGTGTGAAGAGAAATGGGGCAACAAGGAAGTGTGTCAAAAGGAGCTGGGGAGCTGGACACATGTGGCTCACACCTATAATCCTAGCTACTGCAGAGGCTGAGATCTGAGAATCTTAGTTCAAGCCAGCCTGGGCAGACAAACCAAATTTCAATTGACCAGTAAATAGCTGGAAGTGGAGGCAGAACCAAGCCAACTCAGAGCTTGAGACCCTGAGCTCAGGCCTCAGTACCAGCATGCTCACATGGGTGTGCATGCATCCTCATTGTCCCCCACTCCCCCAAGGTCTGTGGGCTGAGCTCCAGCCAATCATGAACAGATCCCTTTCTGCCTTCCCCAGGTGCCGGAAGCTGCGAAGGTGACACATTGCTTTTCAGACTCAGCAGGGCCACTTTCCTCAGCCTCACCCCATTTGGACAAGAGTGGGGAACCTGGGGAGAAGACCCTAGCTCCAAGACCTTGGCCTCGATGGAACTTGTTCCAGGACTTGGGCCTCTCAGAGTGCTCTCCTACCATCTGCCCTTCATCTTCTGAGGCTGCCAACTAACGGAATTGATGAGCCATGACAGCAGCAAGAGAGCTCACGTTCCAGCTTAGGGGAACAGGTGCTCTCGGTCTTTAACCACACCCTGTGCACCTGAGTTTAACAACTGGCTCCCGCATCGCCTCACTACAAAGACCCCAAACCGCTGCACATTTGGGCTTTGGTATGAAAACTGTGACCTCCTTGTCCCTGATAAAAGAGCTAGAAGGAGCTTTTCCTGCCTGTGTTACTGTTTGCCACTGTTCAGGCTGGCTGGGCTGGCTAGTTTGGGCAGGATATCTGCACCAACTGCTTAGCCCAGGAGCTGTCTTCCCGCCCTTGCTGGGCCCCCAAAGGCACCAGAGCAGATCCCATGCCAACCCACCGATCATCACACCTCAACTCTTACAGCTGCTCCCCCTGCCCCCATCCCTCCTCCCATTCTCCTACCCATTACAAGGAATTTGCCTGATAGGGGCAATGACCTTGAGGTGGATCCCAGATCTGCCCTGTGTGACCCTTAATTCCCACTGCCCTTGTCTTTTAGCGCTTGTTTGCATATATACACCTTTGCTGTGGTAGGGGTCACTGTGCTGCAGACAAAGTGTGAAGTGTTTTCACATAGTAGATGGGAATAGGAATACTTATTTCCCCTGCCAAGCAACACTTTGACTCCCCACAGTGGGGCTCTAGGGCACACCTACCCTGTCCCCCTGAACCCTGCCTCTCTAAAAGAGAACTATCAAAGATCTGTGGTTGGTGGAAGTGGTATCGTAGACAAGTTCTCCCTAAAACCCATAAAGTCTTCACCTCAGAGTATCTCACATCTCCTGACCTATCTGATCCAAGCTTCATGTCCACTTTTCCCCAGCACATCACACTGCTGAGGTATGCCATGTAGGAGAAGTGACCCCAAGTAGCCACCTCAATGGAGGTGTTCTCTGAGGAACTGAATCAGAAGGTGCAAGGTGTGGTGTTGTACATAATGGTATGCCAAGGCAAGAATTCCCGATGGTGATCATTGTTTTAGTGTTTTGTGGATTTTTTTTTGCCAGTCCTGGGGCTTGAACTCAGGGCCTGGCCACTGTCCCTGAACTTCTTTTGCTCAAGGCTAGCACTCTACCCCTTGGGCCACAGCACCACTTCCAGCTTTTTATGTTTATGTGTTCCTAAGGAATTGAATCCAGGGCTTCATGCATGCTAGGCAAGCATTCTCCCACTAAGCCCACATTCCCGGCCTCAATTGTTACTATTTATTTATTTACCAGTCCTGGGACTTGAACTCAGGGCTTGGGCACTGACTCTGAGCTTCTTTTTGCTCAGGCTAGCACACTACCACCTGAGCCATAGTGCCACTTCTGGCTTTTTCTGTTTAAGTGGTACTGAGGAACTGAACCCAGGGCTTCATGCTAGGCATGCTAGGCAAGCACTCTACCACTAAGCCACATTCTCAGCCCGCGATCCTTACTTCTTAGTGGTCTCAGCCATCATGTCAGTGAGGGAGCCGTGGTCTGAGAGATGAGGGTTAAAGCCCTAGGGCCACTAACTCTGAGCCTCCTTGGCACTCACAGTGATGCACAGTGCTTCCCATGCACCTCAGAGATCAGCTCTAATTCAGTTCTGAGCTCAGTGTTGTGATTATCTTCCTTTATCAATCAAAGAAATGGAAGGTGGGTGCCATTGTAATCCTAGCTACTTGGGAAGCTGAGATGTAAGGATCATGGTTTGAAGCTAGCCTGTCAGATATGCCTATGAAACTCTTACCTCCAATTAAGTATCAAGAAAGCCTGAGTGGAGCTGTAGCTCAAGTGGTAAGGCACTACCCTTGAGCACAAAAGCTCAGAGATAGTGCCCAGGTCTCAAGTTCAAGTCCAACAACTGGCACAAAAAACAAGAAAGGAAATAGGTGCAGAGAGCGAACTGGCCCTTGGACTTGGCCTCAAGTCAGCTGTTTCCCTAACACTCAACCAACGTTTAGCTGCCAATCAGCTGCAGGTTCCTTAGATGTCTATCAAGATTTCCACACTGGGCACACTGCGGGGTGTCGGGATACTTGCAAGGAATCCTGCAAGCGAGGTGAGGGGACGGGCCCACGCGGCCAGCGAGCCGCCGGAGGGAGGAGGGAAGCGCCGCGCGGAGTCTCGCCGCGGGTGTCCCCGAGCCCCCCTAGCAAGGGAAGAGCTGGCTCAAGGTCACACCAGGCAACTAACTCGCAGCGGCCTTTCAAACCCGCGCGAGCCCTGCAACGGGACTGCTGAGGGGTCAGGAGCGGCATGAAATGGCCCCTCAAGACCCGCTCCAGGAGCCCACGTAGCCCGACCGGAACGTCACCTCGGGCGGAAGTGCCTTTGGCGCTTTCGGAAGTCACTTTCACCAAACTCCACGAGTGACCCCTCCGCCGGAAGTGGCGCAATGCGCACGTGCCTACCCGGGAGGCGGGGCCGAAGGAGAAGCCGCGCCAGGAGCGGGTAGCGGCGGGTTTCGCACTGTCCAATAAGAGAGGGCGGCGTGGCCCGGCCTGTAGCGACCGGAACGCGCCTGCGCAGAGGTGGCCGCACGACCTGGGTTGGCTCCGGGGGCGCGGCGAGGAGGTGAGCGGGGGCCACAGCCCGGGCCGGGGGGAGCCGGGGCGCATGTAGGAGGGCAGGCTGGCTCTGGCCGGGCAGAAGCGGGCCGTGGCTCGGCGTGTAAACGAGGGCTAAGAGGCGCAGGAATTGGGGGGGCCGGGGTCGGCGCTGTCCGGAGATGCCGCAAGGGGTGGGTTCTCACGCCGCACGGGGCGGAGCCCTGGGACTCGGGGCGGGACGCGAAACACAGGCGGACCGGACCTCAGAGCGGGAGCCGGTAGAAGGCGGGGCTCGACGGCCGGGGGCGGGGCTAGGGAGGCCTGGGGGTGGAGCCTGGAGCTTGGAGGCGGGGCTGGAGTCGGTGGGAGGCGGGGCCTCGGGTTTGGAAAGCGAGGGGGCCGGCGCCCAAGCGCTGGGGGCGGGGCTTCAGCCGGTGGTGGCTCCAACCCAGGAAAAGGACGGTTCTGCAGGGGGCGGAGCTTCGGAGTCGGGGGCGGAATTCTGTCCCCTGGAAGGCGGAGCCAAGGATTCAAGCCCGGGGCTAAGCCAGAGTAATGGCCAGGGACGTCCACGCGGGGGCGGTCTCCGCGGTGGCCGGGCCTGGGGACGCGGTAGGCCTCGAACTCCACCTGGAGAGGTGGTGTGGGTGGAGCGGTCTCGGCGGCCCGCGGACTCGGGGCCCATCTGGGTGCCCCGGAGGCCCCCAAGGGCTCAGAGTTGGGGCGGCGCCCCCGGTGGTGGCACGGGGCCGGGCTGGGGGGTACCTCCAGAGGATCGGGGCTCCCCGGAGCCGCCTAGCGGGGACGTGTGGGTGCCTCGGGGCCGGCCCCCTGCAGCTGCCGCAGAGGTGTGGGTCTGCTGGGCCGGGGGCAGCTGGGTGTGGCGCGAATGGGGCCGCTCGGTCGGGGCAACTCCTGTGCAGTCAGATAGGGTCTGGACTTTGCGTAAAGGGACTGGTGGAAACTGAGGAGTCTCAGAGGTGGGGGCAGGGAGGGAGGCAAAGGGAAGCTGTGGGGGTGAGCAGAGGGGCGGGGCCCTGGCTGCTGTGGCCTCCCCTGACCCCCTCCCCTCGCTGCTGGGGTCCTCAGCCAAGCCCCCTTCTCCCTGGACTGGTAAGTGTGGCCGCGGAGCCCGGGGGAAGAGGGTGGTGACCGGGGCGGGGATCTCTAGGGGCAGGCAAGCTATGATTGGGGGTGGCAACCTCCTGGCACTTGCCCTTGTTCCAAGCCTTCCCTGCCTCCTCCCGGTCGGTTGGTCGGGGTCTATGCCCGCAGAGACATGAGGCTGAGCTGGGTCCTGACAGTACTGTCCATCTGCCTGAGCGCCCTGGCCACAGCCGCGGGCGCCGAGGGCAAACGGAAGCTGCAGATCGGGGTCAAGAAGCGAGTGGACCACTGTCCCATCAAATCGCGAAAGGGAGACGTCTTGCACATGCACTACACGGTGGGTGAGGGGCGGAGCTTCCTGGGTGGGTGGAGCTTCTGGGAACCAGAAGTGCCTTGGCAGCTTAGCTTCTCCCCTAGACCAGGTGTGTGAGTGACCTTGAACAAGCCCCCTCATCGCCTCTTAAGCCTATTTTCATGATTCTCCTCTGCTCTTTAATTGTCCACTCCCCAGCCGGGCATGAGCAGGCAATAACTGTACCCAAGGCTATGTCCCCTTCAAGGACAAGGGCCACAGTCAATGCTGTGGGGATCAATTTGATGGGGAGAGCCGCTGGGTGAGGGGGCCCAAGGGTGAAGCGCCCCCTCCTTACTAGCCTTCTCCTGGCCCTACAGGGAAAGCTGGAAGATGGGACAGAGTTTGACAGCAGCTTACCCCAGAACCAGCCCTTTGTGTTCTCCCTTGGCACCGGCCAGGTCATCAAGGGCTGGGACCAGGGGCTGCTGGGGTAAGTCAGGGTGAGGTGGGGGCAGGGCTGGAGCATGCATGGCTGTGGTCCAGGAAGTGACTTGTGGCAAACCCCAGAGGGGGGCAGGGAGACCAGGAGCTGGGGTGCTGCCACATTGTGAGCATGCATTGTCCTGCAGGATGTGTGAAGGGGAAAAGAGGAAGCTGGTGATCCCATCGGAGCTAGGTGAGCATCCCTTCCTGGGGCTACTGGGGACATGGCTGAGGAAGGTGACCATGGCCTCAGCCTCACGGTGTAGTCACTAGAGCTATATGGCCCTTCTAAGACTGGCTTGTGACCAGCAGCAGGGACAGGCTCAGGCGCTGCAGTGCCCATCTCTGCCGTTTACCAGTCCTTTGGTACCCTTCCCTTGCTTTATTTCTGGCCTTTGAGTTGCCCTGGGCACAGCAAAGGGTGTTTGAACTAAGTGGGCGTGGCCACAGCTCACTGTTTCTCTGTGCATCTTTGACAGGGTATGGAGAGAGAGGAGCTCCTCCAAAGATCCCAGGTAACCCTTTTTCTTAATACACCCACTCTAGCCATCCTTCTCCCATGGCCCAGATTCCATTCTGACCCCACTTTCCCATCCAGGTGGAGCAACCCTAGTGTTCGAAGTGGAGCTTCTCAAGATCGAGCGGCGGTCAGAACTGTAGCAGATGTTGCGGAGGGGCACAGGAGCATCAGGGACCAGACTGTTTCTAAACAACAAAACTCTTACAAGCCCAAGAGTGAGCCTGTGGTTCTTTGTGGGTCCTGAGAGACTTGGTTATAACCACAGCTCAGGGCTGTGGCAGAGCCCCTTGGCAAGGCCCTTGCCTGTAGCATTCAAGGGTATGTTAGATTTGATCCTGGCATCAGAAAAATGACCTTCCTTCCCCCCCCCCCAAGTTCCAGCCTCCCCTCTCGCTTCCTGACGGTATGGCAATCCTTGGCCAGAGGGAATCAGGACTGTTCAAGCCTGCCAACAACATCACTGCACCCCCAGCTCCCCAGCCACTTCAAAAGCTTGGTCTGGGAGCCGGTGCTGGGCTATCGTCATGGCTACACGGCCCTCAGGAAGGCCTGCAGTCACCTGGGGAGAAGTTGAGCTGGCAGCATGTGTAAAGCAGCGTGTCCCCCCTAAAAGACCAGCCAAGCCTGTGAGCTGCTCAAAGGCATATCCTACTTTTATTAAAGGGCCCGCGCCGCAGAGTCAATATAAAAACACAAAAAGTCCCATCAGTTTAATAACAATAAAAAACCCCAAAAGTGGAAAACTGAGGGGGCAAGGGAAGATGCCCCTAGGCCAGGGGCACAGAGGGAGCCCTGCTCAAAGCACCAGGCCTGGCTGCAGGGTTCCCTGGTATTGCTGTTGCTACGAGGTCAGGGGGCAGCGATTGTCCTGTGGGAGCCGCCATCCGGTTCACCTGGGTCAGGGACCCCTACTTCTTCTGGGGTGTGCTCAGCTTCTGCATGCCCCGGATCTTGTCCAGCAGGCCAGAGATGAAGGCCTAGACAAAGAAGAGGCTGTTAGGGAGACTAGACCCCAAGATGACAGGGGAGAGTGTGGCTCACCTGGCCACCACCCTCTGGGGAAACCACTTACCTCAGTGGGTTTGTAACAGTCAACCAACAGCTCCTGGTAGGACGGGGAGAAAAGTACACGGTAACTTCTCACGAATGGGGCCCACAGATCAACTATCCCCACTCCAAGGAACTTGAACACTGGGGACAGACTTGTGTAACATCAACCTCCTATTTTGAAGGGAGAGGCCGAGGCCCAAGGCCCCACAGCTGGCTGACCCGCACCAAAGGCTGCCTACAGGCCTTGCGCCTCCAAGGGGCAGTGCTTCCAGGCCCAGACACTTCACCTTGACCCTGGCAGCCCGGGTATCATCGCTCTCCATGTCTAGGAGTTCGTCCACATCGATCTCCAGCTCTGGGATCTCCTCTTCCTGGAGTAGAGAGAGGGTTGACAAAGCCTGAGTCAGGACCCGGTACTCAGAAGGGCTCTTGGGCTGAGTTCCCTGCCTACCTCAAGCCCAGCCCAGCCCTCTTTGCCCAGCAGATGACAGCTGCTCTGGGAAGGAAAACAGACCAGGCCTGTGCCAAGGCAAATTGCCCAATGGGGGGGGGAGGGCTTCCTGTCCCTGCCAGTGGGCACCCAGGGTGCCAGACAACCAGAACTGAGGACCTTGGGCTGCGAACCCAGCAGATGTATCTCCCCAACATCCGGGCCCCCCATCTCACAGTACACTAGTGAGGCCAGCTGTCCCAGCTCATCAAAGCCCCCTCCCCCAAACACCTGTCACAGCTTCCTGGGAGTGAGGAGGAAGTGAAGGGTGAGGGGTCAGGGGGAAGGACCCAGGCCTGGTAAAGGGGAAACAAAGAGCCCAAGCTTTGGGGAGGGAGGGGGCGCCCACCACCCCTCCCCCCAGGGGACAGCTACCCAGTTCGGGGCTAGCAGCATTCCAGGGCCAGGCTAGGCAGGGTAGCGCGAGGCAAGCCCACTCCTCCCTCCACCCTGCCCCCGGGGGCCCTGAGTCACCATCTGAGCAAACCAGGAGTCACTGGGTGGAGGACCTGATCCCACAGAGCGGGCTAACCTGCCCACACTAAAATGGAGTTCAGGCTAGCCCATTAAACAATAACCCAGACGCTTTAAGGTTCCCCTCGCCAACCAGTCCACGGTGCTTTTTAACTGCTGTCTAAATAGCTGGCGCTAGGCACGCTAGACAGAACTCGGTCCACGGCTGAGGCGGCCCTCGCCTGCTATCCCTTGGGGGAAGTCTGGAGGACAGCAGGCTTGACCTGAGCACTGCTGGGAGAGCGGGGTCGGGACAGCGAGGCTGGGGCTGAGGCTCGACCAGACAGAGCACACACTGGGGGGCGGGGCGTGCGGAGCGGGGGTGACCGGCGGCCTCGGGCCGGGGCGCCGGGGCGGGGCGGGGCGGGGCGGGGGGCGCACCTGGCAGTCGTAGAGGCGCGTGAGCTGCTCCAGGATCCACTCCTCCAGGTTGAGGCGCTTCCGCAGCTCCTTGCGGTCGTACTTGACGGTGACCTTCCCCTGCCGCCTCACCGGGCCCTCGTCGTCCGCTCCGCCCGGGCCTTCACCTGCGGCCCCGGGGGGGCTCTGAAAGTACACGCGGGGCCCGGGGCCGCCACCGCCCGGCCCGGGAGCCGGGGCTGCCAACGCCGCGCCCCCCGCGGGGCCGCTGTCCGCCATGGCGGCCGCCGGGGCCACGTGCGCGCGCCGGGCCCCTCCCTGCGCCGCCGCCTCCCGGACGCCCGCCGGCCGGCTCCGGGCCGCCCGCCCCGCTCGCCCGCTCGCTCGGGTGTGCGCTGGAGCTCCGCTCCGTGCGGCTCCGCGGCTCGGGCGGCGGCGGGGGCGCCCGGGGGCAGCTGCAGCCTGCGGAGCCCCCGGGCCTGGCCTGGCCGCGCCCCGCCCCCTCCCCGATCCGCCCGCCCTTTGTCCCCCGCGGCCGCCGCCCGAGCCGCCGCCGCCGCCGCGCCGCCGCCGCCGCCGCCGAAGCCGCTTTCTCTGTCTCGCTTTCTTCCCCCGCCCCCCGACCACACCCCCTTAAAGGGCCAGCCCCGCCGCGCGCCCCTCGCCGCCGCCCCGCCCCCCGCACGGGGGCTGAGGGTCCCGGCCGGGCTGGCCGCACCCCGTCACCCCAGCGTAACCTCCAGGCCCCGAGCCCGCGTGTCCGAGGCGCCCCACTCCGGGGTTTGTGCGCCCGTCGAGACCCAAGTCCTCCTCTGTCTTCCCTGGGACGGGAGCCGGGGGGCCTCCCATGCGTGGGGCGGAGCGGGGGCCGGGGGAGGAGGCGTGGGGGAACCCTGATGGCTGGGTCCCCCGACCTTGTGGCCGGCGAGGGGCGCGCGTGCTTCTCCGCGCCGACCAACACGTGGACCAGGCTCCGCGGGGATCGAGGCTTGGGGAGGCGGGCCGGCGCCGTCCAGGGGGCCCGAAGCCCGGGGTGTGTGTGTGGGGGGGGGATTCTCGCCGGGAGGGGCGGGTTCCGCCCATGCCCCCTACGGAGAGACCCGGATGGGGGCGCGCGGAGCGGGCTCCCAGGGCCCCGACCCGAGCCCGCCACCGCCCACCGGCCGAGATGGCGGCGGGCTGGGAATTGTGGGAAATGTAGTCCGAGCCACCCCTCGCCCGAGAGCCGGGAAGCGCCAACTTGGGGCTGGATTGGGCGCTGCCCTGGCCGCCGGCAACCCGACCCTAGCCGGAGGAGGAAACTCCGACCGCAGACGGGGAAGCCTGGACTCGTGATAATAAAGGTAATAATAGCATCTGACCCCGAGCGATCGCTGGTGTGGACCTCCACCGTCCAGAGCAGCTGTGTCCGCCACGCGCACACACGGCAGACAGAATCCACGGAAATCACAATAAACTCACCAGCCTCCGCCGTTTCCGTTAGCTTTAATTCACCAGACACTCGGGGCCATTGCCAATCACAGGTTCTTTTATTCTAATCTTAATTACTAATAGTGTCGGGTCACACGGGACAGTCACATAAGAATACGTGCAGGTTACAGTATAGCTCCAAAAAGGCTAAAGAGGGTTCTGTGCTGAAGGCAGCGCAGAAAGCTGCTATAAATGCAAGAAAAACACTCTGTAGAGTGCCAGGTCAGAAGTTCCGGGAACCAGGCAGGCACGGAGGTGTCAGCAGCTGAGACTTGCCAGATGAAGGCCTAGGTGACAAGCTGGAGTCTAGGGACTTGAGCACAGGTCCTTCACTGTGGCCAGCATCCTCGATGGGGCTGGTGATGAGTGAGAAAGGTGGTGGTGGTGGGGTAATGCGGGTCTCAGTGTCCCTGGCTAGGTGCCAGTCACAGGATGCTCCTTCATTTCTGTGACCCAGGTAAAGTGCTTGCACCGTGTGATCATGTCTCTGGTTTTTCCTTTTTCTTTCTTTCTTTCTTTCTTTCTTTCTTTCTTTCTTTCTTTCTTTCTTTCTTTCTTTCTTTCTTTCTTTCTTTCTTTCTTTCTATCAGTACCAGTACTGGGGCTCAACCTCAAGATCAGGAATCTGTTTTCTGCTCAATGCTGGTGCTCTACCATTTGAGCCACACCTCCACTTCTGGCTTTTTGGTGGCTAATTGCGATAAGAGTCACAGGACTTCCTTTCTTGGGCTAGTTTTGAACCTTGATCCTCAGATCTCAGCCTCTTGAGTAGCTAGGATTACAAGCATGAGGCACCAGGGCCTGGCATCTGATATGGTTTTAAATATACCAAGTGTCCATGTGTTCTAGATTTAATTTGATAAGCTTATAAGTAGTAGTCTCTTATTTGCATAAATAAGTTATTTATTGGTCTCTGCCTCTTCTTGCCTGGCGCTGGACAGATGGTGGTTGTTTACTTGCATAAACAAGATGTAGAGTCATTCTGCCTCAGCATTCACACACAAAATGCAAAATGGAATAAACTGCTTTATAAAAAGTCAGTTAGGGGAAGGCAGAGCCGGAAGGCCGCAGGCCACACTCACTGGGTCAGTTCCAGCCTGGGGCTTGGGCTTCCTCTGCCTCAGCTCTTCCCCAACAATGATTCTGCCCTGCACACCTCTCTTAAGCCAATTTATCCTTCTGATTTTCTGCATCTTTAAATTGTCTCATTTGTTCCTTTATTGTCCCCTCAATTCTAGACTGCTAGCTTCTAGTCCAGAGCTGTGCAGACCAAAATTCCCAGGTCAGCCTCTGCCTCCTCAAATCTACATACATTAAGAAATCTCCTGGCAGTCTGGGAAGGTGGCTCAGTGGTAGAATTGCTTGCCCAGCATGCATGAAGCCCTGGGTTTGATTCCTCAGCACCACATAAGCAGAAAAAGCCGGAAGTGACGCTGTGGCTCAAGTGGTAAAGCTCTCGCCTTGAGCAAAAGAAGCTTGGGGGACAGTGCCCAGACCCTGAGTTCAAGCTCCCTGACTGACAAAAAAGAAAAAGAAATCGCCAGGCTCCAGCAGAACCCCTAACTGCCAGAGCCACAGCTCAAGGCCCCATTCTATCAGTGAAACCAATGACTGAGTGAAAGAAAGAATGCATGAATGGCTTCCTCAGAAGGTAGAGGGAAATTCATAGGAAGTTTGATTACGACACCAAGTAGGTTAAGTCACAGGGCTAAACGGGGAGCTGAGATTTTGAGGTCCTGCGTGACTCACCTCCACTCACACAGGGTTTCTGCTTCTTCCAACCCCCACTCACCCAACAACGTTGTACAGCTCTAGCTGGGCTGTTTCCACGGCCAGCATACTCACCTCTCACAATCCCGAAGAGGATCTCAGGTTCCCAGAAGCAGTTAGTCCTGGCCCCTGCCTTGTCTCCGGATGCTGGAGAGAGAAGCTTCTCTGAGCAGGTGGGGTTTAGAGAAGGGTAGGGATTGGCCTAGGCTTAAAAAGCTATTGTTTTAAGTTCCTCCCTTCACTCCGTAATTGGAGAGCTTCCACGGAAAAGACACAGGCTGTGAATGGGGTGCCGGGGGAGCTGGGGGGGAGGAAGGGTGCAGGTTTCCAGGGATCAGTGCAGAGGAAGCTGAAGCTCCTTTCCTCCTAGACGCCATCCTTTGGCCTTAGTCTCCGTCTCCCTTTGGTGAGTCTGCAGGACCAGGGAAGGCCGAGGCTTACCCCTGTCAGGCAGGCCCTGTCCATCCAGAGCCCAGCTCCTGCTCCAAGCCTGGCCTGATAGGAGAGTCATTTTACCCAAGTCTGAGTTCCCCTCTGTGCTCTGCTTCTCCCCACCAGGGCAGGGCAGCTCATTCAGAGCCTCAGCCTGGATTTTAGTCTTGGGGATGCTCCTGGATTAGAGGGTGGCATGTTTGAATGACCTGTAATATCACCCTCCCTATGGGAGCTGGGCTTGCAGCCTGGAAGAACTCCATTCCCCAGCACTGACCTTCTTCAGTCCAAGTGTAAGGAGGCTCTCAGGAGCACACCTGGGAGTGCTGGCCGCAGTCTTCTTGAAGGCAGGGCTGCCTGACACAGCACACCCTGGCCTTGGTGGAGAGGGTCTGGGTTCAAATCCTGATTTTTGTCCACCAGGCTGAGATTGAGTTGGGCGAGTTCCCTCACCTATGCCAAGTCCCTACCACGAAGCCGATTATCCTGACTTTGTGGCTAGGGGGCCGCAGTGCTCTGGCGCCTGTATCCCTGGGCTTGCTGGTCTGTGAGTCCTCCTGGGGCTGCTTCCTCATCCTTCCAGCCTCAGGCTGTGGCCTCGGAGCCCCACCCCTCCTGTTGCAGGCCCCCTCCCACCAGAGTGCAGCTCAGGCTGCCCGCAGCAGGGGCCCTGGGGAGGGTCCCGTGGGCCTAGACTGCTCCCTTAATCGAGGGTAGAGGCCGGAAGAACTGCCTTCTTTCCACCATTACTGCTTGCTTGCCGAGAAACCCATTACCATTACCAGGGTGAAGAATGTGTCCAGGAGGAAGGAGGCCTCTAATGGGGTGTGTGTGGGGGGGGTTGCTCTCAGGAGACTCAGACTGGGAGTGGGGGGGGGGGGGGAGAAGAGGCCCTGGCCTAGCAATCAGCTCCCATTCTGTTTTCCAAGGAGCTGTTGGCTTGCTGCCTCTTGCCTAAGGCCTAGGGTCCAAGACTCAGGCCTGTTTGCCTCAGCCCTGGCCCTCGGCTTCTCTGCTCTGCAGCTGACCCCTTCCCTTTCTTCCTTCTTCCCTGATGCTTCCATGGTGACACTGTTCCTTTTGAGTCACCAAGCCTGAAGAGCCACCACCCATCCAAGTGCTTATTTCATCCTCTGAGATCCCCTAGTGATTGAGGCCCGGCAACACTGAGTTCTGCAGTCAAAAACACTGGAGTCGCAATCCAGGGGGTAGAGGCCAACCTGTATGCTACATGGTTGGGTTCTCCCAATGAGGTTGGGTGGTCCCTGGTTCTCTGAGGGGGTCACTATTGTGGCCCTGGGGAGAAAGGATGGAGAGTACAAAGAAAGATGTGTAAGGAATTGGAGGCAGGAAGTCCGAAAGAGGGTCAGAATCCTTGCAGGAAGCTATGTGACCTTGGGCAAGTCCCTTCCTTTCTTTTGGGCCTCCAGTGGAGCAGGCCAGACAAAGGCAAGGGCCTCAGAGGGCAGGGAGTTTCACTGAGTTTGTCGGCGGGCACCTGGGGATCTGGAGGAAAGCCGGTGTCAGGCAAGGTTCCCCCTGAGGTCTCAGAGCCTGGGGCATACAGGCCTATAGGGCAGCAATCCTAGGCTGACCCCCCTCCTCCCCCAGAACCAGCTCCAACTCTTTCTGGGTTTCTAGGTGACTTGGCTGGCCCCTCTGGATGAGTTCTACTTTAAACCTGCTGCTGCTGCCGCCTCTGTATTGGGGGGGCTCCCACAGGGGCCCCCAGGCAGGAGCCCCCCCCCAGCCAAGCCCTGCGGGAGGGGCTGCAGTCCCCATCCATCCCAATGGCCACGCGCCTTCCTCCTCCTCCCCTCCTCCCGGCGTCACTGGAATGAAGATTCCAGGGCACCTGCTGTGGGCCAGCCGCTGCAGAGCCCCTCCTTTGGGGACACCCAGGAGGCGTCTGGCCTCCCTGGGCAAACAACCAGCCTTCAACCTCGCCGTGTTCAGTCAAGAGGCCTCGAGAGACAGGCTGTGGTCATGGGGCCAGCGGCCCAAGAAGGAGGGCTAGCCCTGGGAGACTGGGATGTGTGGGTCTTCAAAAGGGGGAGCAGGGGTGGCAGGTGTCTGGCATCCCAGGGCTGGGGAGGGAGGAGGAGGAGGGCCGCCAGGCTGCGGGAGGAAGGTGCCGTGGCGGGCTAAGTGCTGTATGGGAGGAAGGACCGAGCTGCAGCCCAGGAGGCAGACTGGGATGTAGTGGGTGGGTGGGGGGCGCAGGGGCGTAGAGAAGGGCCGCAGGAACGGGGCGTCCCGCCCTGCCTGCCACCGAGACCTCTGCCCTCTGCACTCCCAGCCCTCCGCCGAGGGCTGGCCCGCCGCCGGCAGCCTCGATCCGCACCACCAGCTGCACCCCGCGGCCCCGTGACCCCAGCTGCCTTCCCCTGGCCCCGATCCCCCCGCAGACCGAGGTCCTGGGAGACGCCCACACCAGCCCCGTTTTCCTGGGCAGCGTCGCCGCCCGCCCGGGCTGCAGTGGCCGCCCCGCCCGCCAGGGGGCGCCGCCGCGGGGGGCGGGCGGGCCGGGCTGCGCTGGGAAGGGGCGGCACCGCCCGGCGGGGCGGGGCGGGGCGCGGCGGGGCGGGGGCGGGGCCCGGCCCCGAGTCTCCGGTCGGTCCCGGACACTGGCGGGCGGGCGCTGACGCCGCGGGGCCGGAGCGGGCCGCGCCAGGGCAGCTGCGGCGCCGTCCGTCCCCGTCGGGGCTCCGAGGGTCCCCGAGCCGTCCGCGGCTCGGCCATGGCGGGCGCCAGGCCCGGCGTCCACGCGCTGCAGCTGGAGCCGCCCACCGTGGTGGAGACCCTGCGGCGCGGGAGTAAGTTCATCAAATGGGACGAGGTGAGTGCGGCGGGACCCCCGCGCCGCCCGGGTTCCGGGGCGCCCGGGGCCGGGGATCCTCGCTCCAGCCCCGGCTTCCCGCGGCGCCCCCCCATCGCCGCTCAGGGGCGCTCCGGAAACTTGTCCCCGGTCGTCCCGGTAAGGAAAGACTTTGTCCCCCCCAGCCCCGTCCCTCGGCTCTGATAAATTGGCCTCTCCACTCCTTGGCGCGAGACTTTGAACCCCAATAAACCCCGTCCCCCCTCCTTTCCAACGCCTTCACCCACCCCTCCCTGATCAGACCGGTTCTGATTCCCGATCGATCCCGGTCAGGTCCGCTGACCCTAGTGGGGCGCTGGACTCCCCAGCCGGCCCAGGGACCCCTCGTCCCGGGTGGGAGCCGCGACCCCCCCTTCTCCCAGTGCCGTGGCCTGAACCGTCCTCTTCCATTCATCACTTCTCACCCTCTCCGGCCGGCACCCCTGCACCCTGCTTCTGACTCAGGTGGGAGCACCAGTCACCCCCTAGTGGAGACTGCCCCCCCAAGTTCCTCTACCTCCGGGAACTTTGCTCCCCACTCCTTAGCTTCAGGACTTCGAACCCCAATAAATCCTACCCCCCCCCTTTTCTCCTTGCTCTGCCCCCTTGAATTTCCAGATGTCCTGATGCCCAGATGCCCACCTGCGGCTCCCATCCCGATCCTGGGCCCCACCCACGTTTTCAAACAGTCCCCTCCTCTGCCCTTGGGGCCCCTCCTCCCCTGGGCCTCCACCCGGCGGGGCGGCCGAACTGCCTGGCTGTTCCTTCCCAGTCAGGCCACAGGCCTGGAAGACGCTGGGTTCCTTTCCGGCTGGGTGGGGCAGGCGTGGGAGCTGGAGGGAGGGACTGGGGGCGTGGCCTGAGTGGCAGGTGTGCGGGCTGGGGGGTGCCTAGGAATCACGGGTGCCGAGGAGCCCCCCGTTTCTCCTAGGCCGGCCTGAAGGGAAAAGTTTCTCCTTTTCCTTCCAGTGTGATAAACCCAAATAAGGAAGTGGGAAGCAGGAGAGGCCCTGGGGTGGGGTGGGGGTGCTGATCAGGGCTTGAGACCAGAGAGCCAGGGCCTGCTGTCTTTGGTGGCCAGACCCCTGAGGAGAGACCATGGAGGCCCTGGGGGTAGTACCCATAAAACTGTCCCCCCCAATCGCACTACTGGGGGCCCTCAGCAAGCATGGAGAAGGGTTGGGAATCCCCAGGATTCCCTGGGGGAGGACTATGCATCCCTAACTAAAGGTTTGGGGTCCTCCTGTCTCCTGTACTCTGATCAGTTGCCTTCTCCTGAAAGCAGAGCCTGCAGTGGGCGGGGCTGGTGTAATCCCCATTCTCGAGAAGAGGAAACTGAGGTCTGGAGTGTGGTTCTTAGCCTGGCCCCACTGTTGGGGTTGTGGCTGAGGTCAGGAGCTGGACTCCTGCAGGTGGGGCCTGGGCTCCCACTGCACAGATCACAGGACCCTGGAACTCTACTGTCTACCAACCCTGGCTCTCTCCCCTTTTGTTGTTGTGTGAGAGAATGTCTTGCTATGCTGCAGCCTCTGACTTTTCCTCCTCTTGTTTTAGCCTCCTAAGCATTAGGATCACTCGCATGCCATGCCACACCTGCCTCTGGCTCCTCTTTTTGACCTTTGGCCAGCCAGAGTCACTCTTTGCCTCAGTTTCCTCCTGAGGCAAACGGGATGACAACAAGACACACCTCTCAGGTGGTTAGCACACAGGATGGAGCCATGGGGTCAGAAGCCTTTGTATGTTGAATGGCCTCTCACCTGAGGTGGGGTCCTCTTCTGGATGGAAGGAGATGTCCCTGGCCACTTGGACACCCCAGTCCCCACTGATCTTCTGCCCTAATGACATCCCCTTGGCTGTTGGTTCTGAGTCACCTGGGGTGGCCTCCCTGCCCTAGCTGCCAGGGGGTCGCAGATCAGTTTAGGGAAAGAAGGTGTGTATTGCCCAGTCCTTCTGGGGTACCGTGGCTTTTGTAAGATGCAGTTAGGACCAGAGTCTGTGAGGGTCCCCTGAGGTGCAGGGCAGATTGGGTGTGACTGGCCTGTCATTGTCAGGTCCTGAGGGGACCTGACAATGGAAGGGAGACTTCCAGATCCCAGTTGCATTTTACAAACAATCTGAAAGAGACCAGCGCTCTCAGTCCTTGTGTGGACACTGAGATGGGAGTAGGGGTGCGGGAATCACTACAGGTAAAAAAGGAACTTTTTTTTTTGTATATGTATGCCAGTCCTAGAGTTTGAACTCTGGGCCTGGGCGTTGTCCCTGGCTTTCTTTTGCGCAAGGTTCGTACTCGATTACCTGAGCCTCTGCTCCACTTCTGGCTTTTTGGTGGTTGATTGGAGATTAGAGTCTCGTAGACTTTCCTGCCCCGGCTGGCTTTGAACAGCAATCTTCAGGCCTCAGCCTTCTGAGTAGCTACCATTACAGGCGTGAGCTACTCGGGATAGGAACAAGTACTTTACCATAGATATTAATGAAGGTGGCAGAGCTGGGAGCTGGGGAAAAGGTGGTGAGTGGCCCATGTGACAGAATCTTAGGACAGAGGAGGTGAGGCTGGGAGGGACCTTGGGGCCAGAACGCTGAAGGTCACTCTGAGGACGAGGCCTTGTCTGAGGAGGACCTGTAGGCCGGATGAGATTGCCTTTTGGCTCTTGGGTGGATCACTAGTGGGGGTCCAGGGGCCAAGGCTGCCTACCCAAGCCTTTTCCTCCTGAGCCCTGTTGTCCTGTACTGTCCCCAGGAGGCCTCCAGTCGGAACCTGGTGACCCTGCGCGTGGACCCCAATGGCTTCTTTTTATACTGGACAGGACCCAACATGGTGAGAGTGGTTACCGGTACAGCTTGCACAACAGGGACCTGGGCCCCGGCTGCAGACCCTTGCCCTGCCCTCCTCCTGCCCTGGGGGGGGAGATGGGGGGGGGAAGCTGCTGGCCAAAGCTCTCCCGGGCTCCCCAGACAGGAAGTGCTATGGGTGGGGGCTGAGTCTGGGGCCACAGCCAGGGGCTGGCCACTCCCTAGCTTGGATGGAGAGCTGGGAGGGGGGAGGCGCCTACTCTTCACCTGCAGCTTCTCAGAACCCCTGTATTGGCTGCTGTGTTCCCCAGGAGGTGGACACACTGGACATCAGTTCAATCAGGGACACTCGGACGGGCCGCTATGCTCGCCTGCCCAAGGTGAGCGATGGGACCTGGCACTGGGGGGAGCAAGGCAGTGGGGGGACAGGACACCCACCCCACCTCATCCCTGCTCTCACCACCCAGGACCCCAAGATTCGGGAAGTGCTGGGCTTTGGGGGCCCAGATGCCCGGCTGGAGGAGAAGCTGATGACTGTGGTGGCCGGGCCGGACCCGGTGAACACCGCTTTCTTGAACTTCATGGCGGTGCAGGATGACACAGTGAAGGTTGGCCTGGGCTGGGGGGGTCACTCACTGCCTCATTCGCTGATGCTGCCTTCTAGGCTGTTCTCTGACTTACTGGGGAGCAAACCTGGTTCTGGGTGAGGGTTCTGGCAGCCCCGCGGTCCCCTCTTCACCTCCCCCTGTGTACTGGGTCCCAGGTCTGGTCTGAGGAGCTGTTTAAGCTGGCTATGAACATCCTGGCTCAGAACGCCTCTCGGAATACCTTCCTGCGTAAAGCGTGAGCTTCTGACCGCCCTACCGTGGGGGATGGTGGGGATTCAAGGGGTTCTACTCCATCTGTGACCCCCACACCTGACTCCCCAGATACACAAAACTAAAGCTGCAGGTGAACCAGGATGGACGGATTCCAGTCAAGAAGTGAGCATCCCTTTGCCCTCCTTAGCAGCTCCTCTCAGGCCCTGACCTTTGACCTCCCCATTGACCCTGACCCCTCCCACCCACTTCAGCATCCTGAAGATGTTCTCAGCAGACAAGAAGCGGGTGGAGACGGCGCTGGAATCCTGTGGTCTCAATTTCAACCGGGTGTGTAGGGCAGGGACAGGGGGCAGGGACTGGCAGGGTGGCCTGGGGGTCCACATTTCTCTGGGTCTCGCTGCTGGCCCCCGGGTTCTCACTCCACGCTTCTCACCCCCAGAGTGAGTCCATTCGGCCTGATGAGTTTTCCTTGGAAATCTTTGAGCGGTTCCTGAACAAGCTGTGTCTGCGGCCAGACATTGACAAGATCCTGCTGGAGATGTGAGGCAGCCCCCTGCCCTGGCCTCCCATGGCTGGCCTCTGCCCAGTCAGCCTCTAACTCAGCAAGAGGGGGTGCTGTCTGCAAGTCCCCGAGCACCGAGGGGAAAGAAGGAGACCTGCTGAGATGTGCCCACACTCAGAGCCCTGGTCTCCAGCTCTGTGAAGGGCAGCCCTAGACCCTCTTTGCCAAGGGTGGTTTCCTCAGCCCACCCAACAGATGAGAACCCAGGGGTCCAGGGGCATTTTGGGACTTTCTGAGCCCATGCAGCAGGCAGGCTGGAGCTGAGGGTGGGCAATAGGGTGGGTGTTTAGCTGTTTCCAAAGCTAAAGTCCATGCCAGCCTTATCTGCTGCTCTAATACTGGGTGGCCAGGGGGGTGCCGATAGTGAACTTGGGGCCCAGAGGGGATAGGGATTTGCCCTGAGTACCATCCGCAGAGGCCCCGGGCCTTGGCCTTCCTCTCCCAGGGTGAGGGTGGGGCGTGGGCGTGGCCTGACATGGCATCTGGCCCTCCTTCAGAGGCGCCAAGGGCAAGCCATACCTGACCCTGGAGCAGCTCATGGACTTCATCAACCAGAAGCAAAGGGACCCAAGACTGAATGAGGTTCTCTACCCGCCCCTGCGGCCCTCACAGGCCCGGCAGCTCATCGAGAAGTATGAGCCTAACCAGCAATTCCTGGAGCGCGGTGAGCGCTGTGGGGCTGGGCGGGTAGGGATGGGCAGGAAAGGGCCTAGCTGACCTGTTCATGCCCCCACCCCAGACCAGATGTCTATGGAGGGTTTCAGCCGCTACCTGGGTGGGGAGGAGAACGGCATCTTGCCGCTGGAGGCCCTGGATCTGAGCATGGACATGACTCAGCCGCTGAGCTCCTACTTCATCAACTCCTCTCACAACACCTACCTCACAGGTGGGCGCAGGGGCGCGGTGCCCTCAACCTCTCCACCCTAGAGTCTTTGTGCTACCTCCTTTTGGGGGCACGGTTCTTCCAGCTCAATGTTTGCATTTATTGGCCAGTGTTGGGGAAGTAGGGGGGGAGCAGTCTGTCTGGAGAGCGAGTGTCTCCATGGGCCATGTCCCAGGGACACGGGCGAGAGAAGATGCCTCAGGATGGGGCTCAGCCCATCACAGCTGGGGGCCCGGAGGAACAGCCTTTTTGGACGTCTGGCCAAGGATTGCTTGTTGGTTTTAAGAGGCAGAACAAGGTGGAATGCTGGTAGCTCACTCCTGTAACCCTAGCCGCTCAAGAGGCTGAGATCTGAAAGTGGCGGTTCAGAGCCAGCCTAGGCAAACAAATCCGAGAGTCTCATCTTCAGCTAATCAGCAGAAAGCTGGAGCTAGAAGTGTGGAAAAGAAACAAAGCAGGAAGGGTTGGGGTGTAGCTCAGTGGTACAGCGCGTGCCTGGCATGAGTGGGGCCCTGGCTTTGATCCTCAGTGCAGAAAGGAAAAGAAACACGAGGCAAGGAGGGCGAGGGGGCCCCCCCCTCCCCCCGGGCTGGGGCTGGGGCGTGGAGGGGCGTAGCATGGAGGCAGGGACAAAGAAGGGAAGGGAAGGCACGTGACCTGGTGTCTTCTAGAAGGATGCCAGGTGCTCGGTGGAGAGTAGACTGGAGGTAGGGAGGGGGCCCTCAAACCCCAGCCATGGGGTGGTAAAGCTGTTCCAGGGTCGAGGAGACAGGGAGGTGTTGGTGAGGTACTGGGCAGCTATGAGGGTGGGCAGGAGACCCTCCATTCAGGCTAGTGGGGAGGTGGGGGCTGAGTGCTTTAGTTGAGAGAAGATGAACCCCAGAAGAGGAAGGAACGTGGCTACAAGCACTGGCAGATGTCTGCCAAAGTGCCGTCTAGGGTAGACACAAGGCCAGGAGGCGGGATGGAGCCCTGTCCCAGAGGCTCCTGGGAGAAATACTACAGGCACACAGTAAGAGGCAGGACTGTGTGTCCCCAGCTGGGCCTGGATCTCCCCCCCCCCTCCCCCCCCCGCCCGGGCCCTGCCCTGTGGTGATGGTGATGTGGCTCTGCCCGCAGCCGGGCAGCTGGCTGGGACCTCGTCGGTGGAGATGTACCGCCAGGCGCTGCTGTGGGGCTGCCGCTGTGTGGAGCTGGACGTGTGGAAGGGGCGGCCCCCCGAAGAGGAGCCCTTCATCACCCATGGCTTCACCATGACCACCGAGGTGCCCCTGCGAGACGTGCTGGAGGCCATCGCCGAGACCGCCTTCAAGACCTCGCCCTACCCCGTCATTCTCTCCTTCGAGAACCACGTGGACTCGTGAGTGGGCCCCGGCCCCGGCCGCCCAGAGACCTCATACTGGGGGGGGGGGCTGACCCAGCCCTCCCCCATGCTCTCTTGGGTGACCTCTGACCTCTGGCCTTGGCCCCGCAGGGCGAAGCAGCAGGCCAAGATGGCCGAGTACTGTCGCTCCATCTTTGGGGACGCGTTGCTCATTGACCCCCTGGACAAGTACCCGGTATAGGGGCTCAGTGCTGGGGTGGGGCACTCAGGGCGGGGGAGTGGGGTTCCTCAGCAGGTCCCAACCTGTCTACTCCTGTCCAGCTGGCCCCGGGGGTCCCCCTGCCCAGCCCCCAAGACCTGATGGGCCGCATCCTGGTGAAGAACAAGAAGCGACACCGGCCCAGCACCGGTGTCCCGGGCAGCTCCGTGCGCAAGCGGCCGCTGGAGCAGAGCAACTCGGCACTGAGCGAAGGCTCCGCCGCCACCGAGCCCTCCTCGCCCCAGCTCGGTATGGCCAGGGCTCCGCTGTGACCTTCCCCAGCCTCCAGCCTGCACTGGGCATGACCTCTCACCCCTGACCCCCGGCACACAGATTAGGAAGCCCCAGTTGAGCTTGGCTCCATTGAACTCGAAACTCCTTGACCTTGTTTTCCCTTTGCCCAGAGCCTCCTTCCCCGCCCTGGGCAGGGATCTGAGTTCTGACTTCTGACCTCAGTGCACCACACCCCACACTCTGGGTGGAATCTTCAGGTCCCTGAGCAGTTCCCTGACTCTGACACACTCTACCCACCCAGGGCATTTTAATTTCAGCTTGCTTGCTTGCTTGCTTGCTTGCTTGCTTGCTTGCTTGCTTGCTTGCTTCCTTCCTTCCTTCCTTTCTTTCTTTCTTTCTTTCTTTCTTTCTTTCTTTCTTTCTTTCTTTCTTTCTTTCTTTCTTTCTTTCTTCCTTCCTTCCTTCCTTTCTTTCTTTCTTTTATTTGTTGGTCGTGGGGCTTGAACTCGGCCTGGGCACTGTCCCTGAGTTCTTTTGTCGAAGGCTAGCATTCTACCACTTTGAGCCACAGCACCACTTCCAGTTTTCTGGTGGTTAATTGGGGATAAGAGTCTCATGGAGGGCTGGGAAGGTGGCTCAGTGGTAGAGTGCTTGCCTTGCATGCTTGAGGCCCTGGGTTTGATTCCTCAGCACCACATAAGCAGAAAAAAAAAAAAGCCGGAAGTGGCACTGTGGCTTAAGTGGTAGAGTGCTAGCCTTGAGCTGAAGAGCTGAGGGACAGCGCCCAGGCCCAGAGTTCAGGCCCCACGACCGGACCCAAAAAAAAGTCTCATGGACTTTCCTGCCTGGGCTGGCTTTGAACCATTATCCTCAGATCTTAGCCTCCTGAGTAGGTAGGATGATAGACGTGAGCCACCAGCACCAGCTAGCTTTTGTCCTACCACTCTGGTGGTCCCTCTTCCATGACTGACCTCTGCTCACCTTGTATAGTCTCCTATTGGGAATGGCTCTGCCTGACCTTGAATCTCATCCTGTCCACAGTTACCCTGATGTTGCTGTCAAAGCCACTGTGCCCCTGTTCTTTGAGCCACCCTCCTACCTCCCTGGTCTATAGAACTCAGATTCTTACCTTTGACTTGTGACCCCTGAACTACCACTGATGTTAATGCTATCCAATTCTGATCCCTATCTCTTCCCAAGCCATCCTAAATGTTCCCCTGGCCCCGAAACCCTGGGGCTTTTTTCTTTGGGATTTAATGTGTGATCCTAACCCCTGACCGCTGATGCGTTGTGATTCCCCCCCCCCCCGTTTTAGGGTCCCCCAGCTCTGACAGCTGCCCAGGCCTGAGCAATGGGGAAGAGATGGGGCTGGAGAAGCCCAGACTGGAGCCCCAGAAGTCCCTAGGTGAGGAGAGCCTGCCCCGGGGCCCTGATGTTCTTGGACCTGCAGACCGTGAAGATGACGAGGAAGAGGAAGAAGAGGAGGAATCAACAGACCCCAAAAAGCCAACCACAGATGAGGTCAGAACCACAAGCAGGTTCATGGAGGGGAGCTGAGCGCCACTAGGGGTCAGGCATGGTGCTGGGCACTGAGTCTGGCTGTGGACTAGATAGATGTTACCCTACCCTCCATGTTTGGTCTGTGTGTAAGAGATTGCAAGAAACAAGCATGGAGAATAGCACCTGCCTAGAAAGCTTGAGGATCTTGAGTTCAAACTACAGTCCTACCAAAAATAAACAAGCAGACCGGAAAATAAGCATTGATGCTCACGATGTAGGTCAGGGAGGGGCGAGTTAGGGCATAGAACTGGAGGAGAGGGCAGGGAGGATGGAGTAGACCAAGCAGAGGAAGTAGGAGTAGCATGTGCTAAGGCCCCGAGGCAGGGCCAGAGTACAGGAGGAAGAGACTGGTGAGGGAACATCTTTGGCAGCTGACTCTGCTTTGGGGACTGCAGGGCACGGCCAGCAGTGAGGTGAATGCCACTGAGGAGATGTCAACTCTTGTCAACTACATTGAACCTGTCAAGTTCAAGTCCTTCGAGGCTGCTCGAAGTGAGTGTGGCTGGGTGACTGGCAGGGCTGGCCCTGTGGAGTCCTGCCAGGCTTCACACCTTCCTTCTGCCCACCCCAGAGAGGAACAAGTGCTTTGAGATGTCGTCCTTTGTGGAGACCAAGGCCATGGAGCAGCTGACCAAGAGCCCCCTGGAGTTTGTGGAGTATCTTTTCCAGTCGCTGGGGGTAGGGTGCGGGGCCTGGAGCCTCTGGAGTTCTGAGCCCACTTAAGCCATTTGCAGAAGGGCCTGCCCTGCAGAACCTGGCCCCAGGCTTGGTCAGGATTTGCATGCCTTAGATGCCTGGTTCGATGGAGGGGCAGAGGGATGGAGGCCGGGCTCATGGTGGGAGTAGAGGCCCGCAGAGGGGAGGACTGGCACCCGTGTGGCCCTGACTGCCAACTCCAGATACAACAAGCAGCAGCTGAGCCGCATCTACCCCAAGGGCACCCGGGTAGACTCGTCCAACTACATGCCCCAGCTCTTCTGGAACGTGGGCTGCCAGCTTGTTGCGCTCAACTTCCAGACCCTGGGTGAGCCCGGGCCCCTGTCTTCCTGTCTTCCCGATTTCTCTGGTTTTGATGTGACTGGGGATTGAGCTCAGAGCCTTCACACTAGCTCAGCAACCAGAGTCACAACCCCAAAGGCCTTTTGTGTTGCTTTTGTCCAAGGCTGGCCTCAGACCACAATCCTCTTACCTTTGCCTCTTCAGTAGCTGGGATTATAGGCATGTACCACCATTCCTGGCACTATTCTACTGACCTCTTTATGCTATTTAATCCCAGATCCTAAATCCAAACCCAGATCCAGACTGACCCTGAATCTAGGCCCTTGAACCATTTGAGTCTACCCTGACTCTGGGCCTTGGACTCTACCTGACCCCTGATGATTCCTGGCTCACCCCTTGCATAGCACTGTCCTACCTGACTCCTGACCTCACTTGGCCCCTGATTGACCTTTGCCCTGCTCATGTCACCTCCAGACGTGCCCATGCAGCTCAACGCAGGTGTATTTGAGTACAATGGGCGTAGTGGGTACTTGCTCAAGCCCGAGTTCATGAGGCGGCCGGACAAGACCTTCGACCCCTTCACCGAGGTCATCGTGGATGGCATTGTGGCCAATGCCCTGCGGGTCAAGGTGGGGCTTGAGAGGGCATAGGCCAGGGCCGTCCCCAGCCAGGGGCATCCTCAGGGTGAGACGGAGCGCCTCACCCACCTTGGACGCCCCCAGGTGATCTCGGGGCAGTTCCTGTCCGACAGGAAGGTGGGCATCTACGTGGAGGTGGATATGTTTGGTCTCCCAGTGGACACGCGGCGCAAATACCGCACACGGACCTCACAGGGGAACTCATTCAACCCCGTGTGGGACGAGGAGCCCTTCGACTTCCCCAAGGTGAGTGGGCGCCGCGCCCCATGGCCGAGCTGCTGGGCTCCAGGAGGCAGGGACATGGTGTGTCCCAGTGGCAGGCTTGGCTTTCCTGCCTCTTCTGAGAAGGAGAGACCACAAGGGAGAAAGTGGGGGTTCCTGCTGCTCCCCACAGTGAGGAGTCCCAGTCTCAAGGCAGGATGTGCTTGCCGGGCACCGCAGCCCCAAGCTCCCTCCTCCTCCTCCATGGTCCCACACAGGCCAGGCGAACACTCACAGCCTGGTCCAGAACCAAGAAATGTTTACCAGATTCACAGTGCACACATGCGCACGCGCGCGCACCCCCCTCCACACATATACGTATATTTGGTGCCAGTCCTTGGGCTTAAACTCAGGCCCTGAGTGCTGTCTCTGAGCTTTGGCTCAAGGCTGGTGCCCTACCACTTGAGCCACAGCACCACTTTGTTTTTTTTTTTCTTTTGCTGGTTAATTGGAAATAAGAGTTTTACAGACTTTCCTACGTGAGCTGGCTTCCAACCATGATCCTCCAATCGCAGCCTCCTGAGTAGCTAGGATTACAAGGCGTGAGCCACCAGTGCCCCGCTCACTTCTAGCTCTTTGCTGGCTAGTTAAGAGTGCCCGGAATGGGCTGGGAAGGTGGCTCAGTGGTAGAGCACTTGCCTTGCATGCTCGAGGCCCTGGGTTCGATTCCTCAGCACCACATAAGCAAAAAGAAAAAAGCCGGAAGTGGCGCTGTGGCTCAAGTGGTAGAACGCTAGCCTTGAGCTGAGGGACAGCGCCCAGGCCCAGAGTTCAGGCCCCATGACCGGACCCCCCAAAAAAAAAAAAAAAAAAAAGAGTGCCCGGACTGGCATGGACCTGCGATCCTCAGACCGCAGCCTCCTGAGTGGCTAGGATTACAGGCCTGTGAGCCACCCTAAAGTTGCTGAGGTGGTAGGTCAGGTGAGGACCTGACCTGTGCTACGGTGGCCCTGAGGGTTCAGCCTGCCTGTGCTTGTCTCAGGACCTGGTGACCACTGCCCTCTATTGGGCTGTGGAGGTGGGGGTCAGCCAGCCGCGTGGGGCCAACAGTGGCCCACGGTTAGCCTGGGTCAGCCTGCCTGTGCCTGTGCCGAGGCCTTGGTGGCCCTTGTGGCTGTAGCTCCTTCTGTGACGGCACCGTCTGGGCCCCCAGGTAGTGCTGCCCACTCTGGCTTCGCTTCGCGTGGCAGCATTTGAGGAAGGTGGCAGATTCGTCGGGCACCGGGTCTTGCCTGTCGCTGCCATCCGCTCAGGTGAGTGCGGGTGCTGAGTCATTCGGGGCGGGGGTGGGGGGTGGGGGGTGGAGGGTGTCTGGGCTCAGCTGACCTTGCCTCTCCCCACCCAGGGTACCACTACGTCTGCCTGAGAAACGAAGCCAACCAGCCGCTCTGCCTGCCAGCCCTGCTCATCTACACTGAGGCCTCGGACTACATCCCCGACGACCACCAGGGTGAGCGCGGGCGGGTGAGGGAGGCTGAGACCACTGGCCCTAGTTCAGGATGGTAACCAGGCAGTGTCTGGGTTTCATTGAAGCCAAAGCCCTGGCCGGGCAGGGGGGCGGGGGGGGGGGGGAGGGGGGAGGGAGAGGGTGCTGGGTCTGGGCTCATCTCCTGTGCTCTGCTCTCCCAGACTATGCAGAGGCCCTGATCAACCCCATCAAACACGTCAGCCTGATGGACCAGCGGGCCAAGCAGCTGGCCGCCCTCATTGGGGAGAGCGAGGTGAGCGCGTGTGCATGGGATACACCTATCAAGGCTTCCTGGGGACTGGGGGCCGGGGCATCGCTGAGGTAGGCTGGGGGTACGTGCGGTGGGAGTCATCCTGGCTGCCCAGCCCAGGTCTCTGGCTGCCTTCCCCAAGCTCAGCTCTTCAGTGTCTACTGCAAATTCCAAAACTTCATGTATTCACCACCTATCCTCTGCCTGGAGGGCCTGTTCCCCGTTCCTGGAGTCTCTCATTCAACCAGAAAATAAAGCCAAAGGAATGCTCAAGGGCCCAGCTCCTTCCCAGTCCCAGGCTAGTGGGAGCTCTGTCCCCAGCCCCTGTTTTGCTCCTGCCATCTCCCCTGCAGATATGGGACACTGAGACGATGGGCTGCTCATGTCAGGGACTCCGCTCAAAGCGGCCTGGCGTCCAGCAATGGACCAAGGTTTCTGCTGCTTTGGTTCAGTAGGTTTAATGGCTGTGGAATTTCTTTTCTTTTCTTTTATGTTATTTTATTTATTTATTTTTTATTTATTTTTTGGTCCCGTCGTGGGGCCTGAACTCTGGGCCTGGGCGCTGTCCCTCAGCTCTTCAGCTCAAGGCGAGCACTCTACCACTTGAACCACAACACCACTTCCAGCTTTTTTCTTTTTGCTTATGTGGTGCTGAGGAATCGAACCCAGGGCCTCAGGCATGCAAGACAAGCGCTCTACCACTGAGCCACCTTCCCAGCCCCTTTTTTTTTTTTAATTATTATAATTTTATTTATTTATGTTTGCCAGTTCTGGAGCTTGAATTTAGAGCCTTGGGCACTGCCCTTGAGCTTTTTTTTTTTTTTTTTTTTTTTGGTCATGGGGCTTGAACTCTGGGCTGGGTGCTGTCTGTCAGCTTTTCAGACCAAGGCAAGCTCTCCACCACTTCAGCCACAGCTCCACTTCTAGTTTTCTGATAGTTAATTGGAGAGAAGAGTCTCACAGACTTTCCTGATGGACTGGCTTTGAACCATGATCCTCAGATCTTAGCCTCCTGAGTAGCTAGGATTACAGGTGTGAGTCACTAGCACCTGCTGGAGTTTTTTTTTTTTTTTTTTTTGTCGGTCATGGGGCTTGAACTCTGGGCCTGGGTGCTGTCAGCTCCTCAGCTCAAAGCGAGCACTCTACCACTTGAGC